>NC_057728.1:43616207-43638828 GCF_004010195.1 Chiloscyllium plagiosum | reverse complement strand
CATAGCTTGGGGGTCTTTTCCGAGGTTTCTAGAGGCTTCTAGGAGTATCTGCCTCTCCCTGTAGCTCTGCAGCTGGAACAGGACCGGGCGCGGGCGCTGGTTCGAGCCGGGCCTGCGTATTGCTACCCGGTAGGCCCATTCCATCCTTACCTGGCCTGATCCAGCTTGCAGATTTAAAAGTTGTGGCAGCCACTGCTCCAGGAATGCTGTAAGCTGGCCTTCCTCTTCCTGTTCGGGAAGGCCCAGCAAACGAATATTTTTTCGACGACCTCGATTATCGAGGTCGTCAATATGATTTTCCAAGGTCCGGACTCGCTGCTCGAGAGTCCGGACCTGATCCACGGCCGATTGAGCGGTTGTCTCCGAGGTCGCAGCCTTTAGCTCTGCCCCTCCGACTCGGCATTGAATGTCTTCAATTTCACGTTCGTGCTTCTGCAGCGCGGCCGAGAGCGACTCCCAACGATTCCTGGATTCGACGATAAAGGCATCGATCTTCGAGTCAAGCTTGGAAAGCATTTCTGCAAGACTTGCTACTGTAGGTAAGTCCCCCGGGGCGGCTGTGGATGCCTCTGCTGCAGCTGGAGAGTGTGGGGGAGGGGTTCCTGCTTGCTGAGAGCTGCGGGCTCCCTTCCCTTTAGTCATTTTAACTTAGGATAAAGTTGCTTAAATGTAATATTACATTACATTACATTGAGTTACTAAACTATTATAAATGATTTATAAATGATTTGGTGAGCTTGGTAGGGGGTAGGTGACCCACTGTGCCCAAGTCTTGGGAGGAGCACTATAGACTCAGTCTTACTGGGTTGCCGCCATCTTGGATCCCCTCAAAAGATAGGTTTAAGAGAACCGAGTTGTAAATCGTTATTAGCTAATATTCTCTGTTAGACTTTAAGAAATGAAGTTGTTAATTTTTACTTTAAATATTTACCTCTGGAATAGTTCTTTGCCTCACAAGTTTAACAGATTATAGCACGGGGTGAATCTTTTCAGTGTTGTTGGTTTAAATTGGCAGAGGGGTTTACTCCGTGTCATAACAGTGATAATTGGCAAAATAAATCATGGGCAATTAACAGGGTTTCTTTTTTACAGAGATGGTGGTTAAAATCTGTGATGCGTTGTCTGAAAGGGCAGTTAGAATTGATTCCACAGGAATTTTCAAAATAGCATTTGATATTAATTTGCATAAAAATGGGGGAAAACACAGAGGTTTGAGACGAAAGTGTACAGATTTTTGTAAGGACTCACACATACATGAGGAGCTGAATGGCCTCCCTCTCTGTGATTCTGTGACTCCCTGCATTAGAATCGTAGAGATGTGTTGCACGGAAACAGACCCTTTGGACTAATTCGTCCATGTTGACCAAATAGCCTAACCTAGTCTAGCCCCAATTGCCAGCACGTAGTCCATATCATTCTAAACCCTTCCTATTCATATACCCATTCAGATGCCTTGTACATTTTGTATTTGTACAAGCCTCCACCACTTCCTGTGGCAGCTCATTCCATACATGCACCACTCTTTGCATGAAAAATTGCCCCTCGGGTCCCTTTTAAACTTTTTCCCTTTCACCCTAAACCTATGCCCTCTAGTTCTGGGCTCCCCCACCCCAGGGAAAGCACCTTGTCTATTTACCCTATTGACGCCCCTTAAGATTTTATAAACCTCTGTAAGATCACCCCTCAGCTTCTGATGCTGCACGGAAAACAATCCCAGCCTATCCAGCCTCTCCCTGTACCTCAAATCCTCCAACACTGGCAACATCTTTGTAAATATTTTCTGAACCCTTTCATGATTCACAACATCCTTCCGATGGGAGGGACATCGAATTGCAGACTTTATTCCAAAACTGGCCTAACCAATGTCCTGTACAGCCACAACATGACCTCCCAACTCCTATACTCAATGCTCTGACCAATAAAGGAAAGCACACCTTTTTCAATATCCTAACTACCTGCAATTCCACTTTCACAAAACTGTGAACCTACACTCCAAAGTCTCTGAGTTCAGAAAGACTCACCATTAAGCGTATAAGTCCTGCTCTGATTTGCCTTTCTAAAATGCAGCACCACACATTAATCTAAATTAAACGCCATCTGCCACTCCTCAGCCCATTGGCCCATCTGATCAGGATCCCGTTGTACTCTGAGGTAACCATCTTCACTGTTCACACATCTCCAATTTTGTGTCATCTGCAAACTTACTAACTATGTTCACATCCAAATAATTTATTGAAATGACGAAAAGCAGTGGACCCAGCACCAATCCTTGTTGCAAACCACTGGTCACAGGCCTCCAGTCTGAAAAGCAACCCTCCTCCACCACCCTCTGCATTCTACATTAAAGACAGTTTTGTATCCAAATGGCTAGTTCTCCCTGTATTCCATGAGATCTAACCTTGCTAACCATTCTCCCATGGAGAACCTTGTTGAAGGTTGTGTGACTGTCAATCATGATAAACAGAATGGCATGAGGTTATATACTGTACAACCCAGCGAGGTGTTAACTTTGGGAAAGCAAATTTTAGCAGGATTTATACACTTAATGGTAAGGTCCTCTGAACAAAGAGACCCTGGAGTGCAAGTTCATAGCTCCTTGAAAGTGGAGTCGTGTGTAGACAGGATAGTGATGAAGGTGTTTGGTATGCTTCCCTTTATTGGTTAGTGTATGAGTATTAGAGTTGGGAGGTCATGTTGCAGGACATTGATTAGACCACTGTTGAAATATTGCATACAAGTCTGGCCTCCTTCCTATCGGAAAGATGTTGTGAAACTTGAAAGGGTTCAGAAAAGATTTACAAGGATGTTGGCAGGGTTGGAGGATTTGAACTATAGGGGGAGATTGAATAGGTTGGGGCTGTATTCCTTGGAGCATCGGAGGCTGAGGGGTGACTTTATAGAGGTTTATAAAATCATGAAGGGCAAGGATAGGATAAATAAAGTCTTTTCCCTGGGGTGGCGAAAGTCCAGAACTAGAGGGCATAGGTTTAGGGTGAGAGGGGGAAAGATATAAAAGAGACCGAAGGGGCAACTTTTTCATGCAGAGGGTGGTATGTGTATAGAATGAGCTGCCTGAGGAAGCGGTGGCGACTGATACAATTGTAACATTTAAAAGGCATCAGGATGGGTTAATGAATAGGAGGGGTTTGGAGGGATATAGGCCAGGTGCAAGCAGGTGGGACTAGATTGGATTGGGATATCTGGTCGGCATGGATGAGTTGTACCGAAGGGTCTGTTTCCATGCTATACACCTCTATGAGTCTATGACTCTATGACCACCATCTCAAGAGCTACTAGGACGGGAAAAATAAATGCACTAGAGTCCTGAAACAATAGTTCTATTCAGAACTTGGACATGACACGAGACACCGGCTAAACACTTTAAAGGTGACAGAAAGTATCCCTGAAGAAGTCAAACATCACCTCCAGGTTCATGGAAATCGCAGGTTTGTGATCAATCAAAATTAAGAAGGCTTATTTGAGAAGGTAAGAAACATATTGAGAGATTGTTTTAGGAATATTCAAAGTGAAGTTGAGGAATTAGAGGGTCCACACAAGCCTCCAAACAACCCATTGATACAACTATTCCAGCACCACCTGTCATGCATGTGACAGTCTGTGGATTTTGCATTGGATTTATCAACCACCATAGAATGCGTCAAACAAGGGGGGAAGAATGTCGAAACAACTGCCTAAGAAGAAGTTGGTACTGGATTCAGAAATAACAATATCTCTCTCAATGCAACTTGGCCAGTTGATGAATGTCAAGAAGAGTTCCATTGCCTGGAAGTCATGCAGCACCATTGTTACCTACTAGTAACCAGCCCAAGCCTTAATGTTGTCCAAGTCTTGCTGCATGCAGGCATGTACATTTTCAATGTCGAAAACATTGAGAATGATACTGAACATTGTGTAGTCATCAGTGAGCATCCCCAATTCTGACATTACAATTGAAGGCAGGTCATGGTTGAAGCAGCCAAAGACGGTTGGGACTAGGTCACTAACCTGAAGCAATATACTAAAACTAAAACGATTGGCAACCAACAACCACAATCTTCCTCTTTTGTGCTAGATAAGACTCTACTAGTGCAGGGATTTTCTCCTGATTCCAGTTGACTTCAGTTTTGCCAGGGAACCTTGATGCCACAAGCAGCCAAATACATTTTGATGTCAAGGGCAAAGCTTTTACCGCTTATCTTGAGTTTGGCACATTTTTCCATGTTTGGATCAAGGCTGTTAATGTGGAACCTATCCTGAACATTAGTGTGCGTGCTGTTGTGCAAGTGTGACTTGATAGTACTATTGCTTGACAGTTCTTCTGTTACATTATTGATAATTGAGAGGAGGCTAATGTTTGATAATTAGCTGAATTGTGAGGAGACAGGTTGCAAAGAGGGGACAAAGAATCTGTAAAGGGACGTAGAAACATTAAATGAGTGTACAAAAATGTGGCAATAGTAGTAATAGCACAGTACGGGAAATTATGACGTTTTCCATTTTGGCAGAGAAATAGAAAAGCAGAATATCATTTAAATAGAGAGAAACCACTGATGCTGCAGTGCAGAAAGGTCTGGATGCCCTTATACAAGAATCAAAAAAAGTTAGTATGCAGGACCAGAAAATAACTGGAAAGGTAATAAGAATGTTGTCCTTTAGTGCAAAGGAGTCGGAATATCAAAGTAGGAAAGTCTTGCTATAACTGTACATGGCATTGATGAGACTGTAGCTATAGTTCTGCATACAGTTTTGGTCTCCTTGATTAAGGAGCAATGTGTTTGCATTGGAAACAGTTCAGAAAAGGTCTATAAACAGATTCCTGGGAAGAAGAGATTGTCTTGTGAAGAAAAGTCTAGCAGAATGCACCTATACTCATTGGAGTTTAAAAGATTAGGGGTGATCTGATTTAAAAAAAATAAGATTCTGCATGCAGAATGTATGCTGACAGGATGTTTTCTGTCATGAAGGAATCTAAACTTGTTTAAACGTCAACTGTCTGTAAGGAATTATGGATGACATACTAGAAGTAGAATTATGGCTACAATGATATCAGCCATGGTCTTATTGAATGACAGAGCAGCCTCATAAGCAAAATGACCTACAAATCATCCAATTTCTTATTATTGTCATCTGCAGTAACTATCTGCAGCTCAAGGAACTTCAGCTCAGATCAGATGAGCTGGAATCTGAGCTTCAGACACTTCGACACATCTGGAAGGGGGAGAGTTCCCTTAATGTTTTGTGCCAGTCACACCCTATAGCTTAAATATGTATAATTTGGCAACTGTCAAGGACAGGAGGGTTTGAAGACAAGTGAATCAGATAGAGGAATTTGAACATAGCATTGGAGGAGCCTCGGCTCATAATCTTATCTAACAAGTTTGAGGTAATTGCTCCTTGTATGAACAAGGGAAGAGTCTGCAGAGAGGATGGGAAAGCTGACCACTGCGCCATGGTCCAGGACATCATTCAAGCAGGGACAGCATAAAGGAAAATCATAGTGGTAGTGATTGTAGTGTGGTAAAAGTAGGCAAGAGCTCCTATTTGGGGAGTGACAGGAATTAGGACCAAATTAAAATGAGGACCTCAAAGATTGTAATCTCTCGATTATTACTTGAGCCGTGTGCAAATTGGCAGTGATAAGAAGAATAAGGAAGTAAGCATGTGGCTAAAAAGAATAGCGCAGAATGTGACTGTACTATTGGGATGGGCTTCACCTGAATTAATCTGGGACCAGGATTCTGGTGGAAAGGCAAAATAGGTCTTTGAAGACAAAGACTTTAAACTGGTTAAAGACAGGAAGGACTCAGAAGAGATTATTAAAGTTTTCAGAACTAGTAATAGGACAGAGAATATAGAAAAAAAATCAAGAATCAAATTTAAGGAGCAGGAGATAAAGGGTCAGCTATGAGGAGGGGGTCAGTCAATGCAGGACTGAGGGTGTTGTATTGAAATGTGTGCAGTAAATGAGCTTGTGATGCAGATTTAAATTGATGGGAACAATGTTGTTAGCCTCAGATGTGGCTGAAGAGGGATCAAGGCTGGGAACTAAATATCCAAGGATACCTGTCTTATCGAAACTACAGGCAGCTGGACAGAGGGGAACGTTGCTCCCTTGTTTGTAAGGAATGAAATTAAATTGTTTGCAGGAAATGGTATAGGGTTGGAATGTGTAGAATCTGAATGGGTAGAATTGAAGGACCGCAGAAGAAAGAAGACCATAGTGTGAATTACGTACAGGCTGCCTAGCACTAGTCAGGCTGTGGGGCAGAAAATAAATCAGGAGATAAAAGTATGTAAGAAAGGCACTATTACAATAATCATGGTGGACTTCAATACACAGGTGGACTGAGAAAATAAGGTTGTTAGTGGATCCCAAGAAAAGGAATTTGTTGAATGTTTACAAGATTTTTTTTTGGCGAGCTTGTGACAGAGTCTATCTACTAGGAACAGGCAATTCTGGATTTGGCAATGTGTAATGAGGCAGACTTGATGAGAGACCTTAAATTCAAGGAACCAAAGTGGTTAGTGAACATATTATGATATAATTCACCCTGC
Organism: Chiloscyllium plagiosum; assembly: GCF_004010195.1. NCBI lineage: Eukaryota > Metazoa > Chordata > Chondrichthyes > Orectolobiformes > Hemiscylliidae > Chiloscyllium > Chiloscyllium plagiosum. The sequence continues at coordinate 43,632,273 of NC_057728.1, read as the reverse complement.
AGTTTGAGAGGGAGAATCTGGAATCAGATACAATGATACAATTGAGTAAAAGTAACTACAAATACATGAGAGAGGAGTTGTGCAGAATTGATTGGAAGGGGAACATATTGGGGAAGATCGTAGAGTAGCAATAGCAGGGGTTTCTGGGATAATTTGAGAGATGTAGCAGAAATTCATCCCAAGGAAAAAGAAACATATTGAGGGAACGACAAGGCAACCAAGGCTGACAAGGGAAGTCAGGGACATCATCAAAGTGGAGAAAAACCATACAATATGATGAAAATTTGGGGCCTTTTAAAACCAACAGATGATAACTAAAAAAAAAGTAATAAGAGATACAGAAGATGAAAGAGGAGAATAACCTAGCTTGTAAAGTAAAAGAAGACTGCAAGAATTTTTATCGATATATTGTAGGTAATAGGCAATGGTGGATATTCAACTGCTGGAAAATAAGACCATAAGACATAGGAACGGAAGTAAGGCCATTCGGCCCATCGAGTCCACTCCACCATTCAATCATGGCTGATGGGCATTTCAACTGCACTTACCCGCATTCTCCCCGTAGCCCTTAATTCCTTGTGACATCAAGAATTTATCAATTTCTGCCTTGAAGACATTTAGCGTCGCAGCCTCCACTGCACTGTGGCAATGAATTCCACAGGCCCACCACTCTCTGGCTGAAGAAATGTCTCCGCATTTTTGTTCTGAATTTACCCCCTCTAATTCTAAGGCTGTGTCCACGGGTCTTAGTCTCCTCGCCTAACGGAAACAATTTCCTAGCGTCCACCCTCTCCAAGCCATATATTATCTTGTAAGTTTCTATTAGATCTCCCCTTAATCTTCTAAACTCCAATGAATATAATCCAAGGATCCTCAGCCGTTCCTTAAATGTTAGACCAACCATTCCAGAGATCATCCGTGTGAATCTCCGCTGGACATGCTCCAGTGCCAGTATGTCCTTCCTGAGGTGTGGGGACCAAAACTGGACACAGTACTCTAAATGGGGCCTAACCAGAGCTTTATAAAGTCTCAGTAGCACATCAGTGCTTTTATATTCCAACCCTCTTGAGATAATTGACAACATTGCATTCGCTTTCTTAGTCACGGACTCAACCTGCATGTTTACCTTTAGAGAATCCTCAACTAGCACTCCCAGATCCCTCTTTACTTTGGTGTTACGAATTTTCTCACCGTTTAGAAAATAATCCATGTTTCTATTCTTTTTTCCAAAGTGCAAGACCTCGCATTTGCTCACATTGAATTCCATCAGCCATTTCCTGGACCACTCCTCCAAACTGTCTAGATCCTTCTGCAGCCTCCCCACTTCCTCAGTACTACCTGCCTGTCCGCCTAACTTTGTATCATCGGCAAACTTCGCTGGAATGCCCCCAGTCCCTTCATCCAGATCATTAATATATAATGTGAACAGCTGCGGCTGGAGAAGTCATAATGGGGAACTGAATAGGTACTTTGCATCAATTAGCAAGTTTTGAGAAGAATTTAAAGCTCAGCTTGAGGTGTTGGATGTAAGTTTGCTTGCTGAGCTGGAAGGTTCATTCTCAGACGTTTCATCACCATTCTAGGCAACATCTTTCATGAGCCTCCGAATGAAGCACTGGTGGTATAGCCCGCTTTCTATCCAACACATTGACTTGGATCCCATTTACCACCATCTGTGTAAAATAACAGGAAATGACATCACCACAAGAAATGATGTAACCACAGGAAATGACATCACTAACCCAAGGAGACTCAAACATATAAATAGAAAGCAGGCTACACCACTAGCACTTCATGTGGAGGCTCACTGAAGATGTTACCTAGTATGGTGATGAAACGTCTGAAAATGAACCTTTCAGCTCAGCAAGCAAATCTACATCCAGAACTTTGCATCAGTTTTCAGAGTGGGAGACACCATACCAGAAGTCAAGAGTTGGGTGGCAAAGATAAGTCTAATGGCCATCATGAAAGAAAAGGTGCTCGGGAGGCTGACAAGTCTGAACGTGGATAAATCACCCAGACTAGATGGATGACATTCAGAGTTCTGAAGGAGATAGTTGAGGACATTGCAGAGGCATTGGTGGTGATCTTTCAAGAATCACTGAAGTTATGGGGAATCCCAGAAACTGGCTAAAGTAGCACTCCTGTTTAAGAAGGGAGAACAAAGAAGAACAAAGAAAATTTACAGCCCAGGAACGGGCCCTTCAGCCCTCCAAGCCTGAGCTTATCCAAATCTACTGTCTAAACCTATCACCCAATTCTTAAGCAAGTGTATCCCTCTGTTCCCCACCAACTCATGCATCCTTCCTGACGCACTTTAAATGAATCTACCGTGCCTGTCTCTATTACCTCTGCCGGAAACGCGATCCAGGCATCTATCACCCTCTATATAAACTACTTTCCACATGTATCCCTCTTAATCTTTTCTCCTCTCACCTTGAACTCATGACCTCTCATTATTGAATCCCTCATCCTGGGAAAAAGCTTACCTCTATCTACCCTGTGTACCCCCTTCATGATATTGTAGATGTCAATCAGGCCCCCCCTTCGATCTCCATTTTTCTAATGAAAACAATTCTAACTTACTCAACCTCTCTTCACAGCTAGCACCTTCCTTACCAGGCCATATCTTCTTAAAGCTGCTCTGCACACTCTCCAAAGCATCCACATCCTTTTGGTATTGTGGCGACCAGAACTGTACACAGTATTCTAAATGCAGCCGAACCAAAGTCTTGTACAATTTTAACATGACCTACCAGCTCTTATACTCAATACCCCGTCCGATGAAAGCAAACATACCATATGCCTTCTTGACCACTCTGTCCATCTGTGCAGCCACCTTCAGGGTACAATGGGCCTTAACTCGCAGGTCTCTCTGCTCATCAACTTTTCCCAAGGCTCTTCCATTTACAGTATAGCTCGCTCAAGAATTAGACTTCCCAAAAATGCATCACCTCACATTTGCCTGGATTGAACTCTATCTGCCACTTCTCCGCACAACTCTCCAGTCTATCTATATTCTCCTGTATTCCCTATGCTTTCTGCTTGTCCACCATACTTCGTGTCATCTGCACACTTACTGATCAGACCAACAATGCCCTCTTCCAGATTAGAGAGAGGGAGGGAGGCAGAAGATGGTAAGTTATATGTGAGTTAGTCCAACCTTGGTTGTTGGTAATATTGTGGGAGTTCATTATTAAGGATGAGATTGTGGTTACTAGGAAGTGCATGGTAAAATAGGGCTGAGTCAGTGGCTTCATCAAGGGACTAGGGTGTCCTAGTTGGAATTGTCTGAAGGTTAATATGCAGGTTTTGTTGGCAGTTAGGAAGGCAAATGTAATATTCGCATTAATTTTAAGAGGTCTAGAATACAAGAACAGGGATGTACTACTGAGGCTGTATAATGTTCTCTTCAGACAGTATTTTCAATATTCAGAGCAGTTTCAGGCCTTGTATTTAAGGAAGAACCTTGGAGGTGGTCCAGTGGAGGTTCACAAGAATGACTCCAGACATGAAGGATGTCATATGAGGTGTGGTGGACTCTGTGTCGTACTTGATGGAGTTTAGAAGAATGTGGTGGGGGGGTATCTCATTGAAACTTACAGAATACTGAGAGACCTGCATACAGTGGATGTGCAAGAGATATTTCCACTAGTAAGAGAGGTCAGGACCTGAGGGCACAGCCTCAGAGTGAAGGGATAATCATTTAGAACTGAGATGAGCAATTCCTTCAGCCAGAGGAATTTCTTACCACAGAAGACTCTGAAGGTCAAGTTATTGAGTGAATTTAAGACAGAGATAGGTTCTTGATTGGTAAGGGGATCAAGCGTTACAGAGAGAAGGCAGGAGAATAGGGTTGAGAAACATATCAATCATCTTTGAATGGTGGAGCAGATCTGATGGGCCAAATGGCTTAATTCTGCTCCTGTATCGTGATCTTTGGATTGGATTTGTCTTGACTTTAGTGGGCAGTACATACTGAAGTAATTATCCGCATTTATCCAATGAATACTTATCAGGTCCAATTGCTTTGGTAATATTCAGTACATCAGTTATTTCTTTATCACTTGGAATGGACTGAACTGACTGAAAATTGGCATCTGTGATGCAGGGAATCTCAGTGGATGCTGAATGGGTCATCCACTCAGCATTTCTGGCTGAAACTGGTTACAAATGTTTTCAGTTCATCTTATATCATACATGCAGGACTCCCCAGTCATTAGGATGGGGATATTTGTGGAGTTTCCTCCAGTAAATTGTTTAATGATCCACCATTATTCATGATTGGATGTGAAAGGATTACTGAGCTTTATTCTGTTTTATTGAACGTTGAATTGCTTAGCTATTTGTATTACATGTTGCTTCTGCTGTTTTGCAGTGTGCTTTAGCTTCATCAGGTTGATGTCACATTGTTAGATATGCCTAATGTTGCTGTTGGCTGATCCCTTTTCTTCCTGGTAATAGCAGAGCTGGGGCAGTGGTCGAGAGCCATAAAACCTAGCCCCAGAATAGGGGATAAAACATTTAGGATTGAGATAAGGAGGGATTTCTTCAGTCAGAGGGTGATGAATCTTTGGAATTCTTAACTCCATGAGGACTATAGAGGTTCAGTCACTGAGTACTTTCAAGACTGAGATTTATAGATTTCTAGGTATTAGAAAAATTAGGATTTTGGAGTATTGTGAGAAAGTAGCTTTCAATAGATCAACCATGATCTACTGCATTGGCAGAGCAGGCCTAAGGCATGTAATGGTCTACTCCTATTTCCTATGTTCCGATATTAGACAACATAGTTTGAATGAGGGAACTTCTTAATGTGAAGCAATAAACTACTCAGCTATTAGTTACATCAAGTGCAAACAAGCAGACAGCAAGTGGGCGGCACGGTGGCACAGTGGTTAGCACTGCTGCCTCACAGCGCCTGAGACCTGGGTTCAATTCCCGCCTCAGGCGACTGACTGTGTGGAGTTTGCACGTTCTCCCCGTGTCTGCCTGGGTTTCCTCCGGGTGCTCCGGTTTCCTCCCACAGTCCAAAGATGTGCAGGTCAGGTGAATTGGCCATGCTAAATTGCCTGTAGTGTTAGGTAAGGGTAAATGAAGGGGTATGGGTGGGTTGCGCTTCGGCGGGTCGGTGTGGACTTGTTGGGCCGAAGGGCCTGTTTCCACGCTGTAATGTAATCTAAAAAAAAGTACCACTGGAATTTCAGGTAAGCATCTTAAAAAGATCTTATTAAATGAATCTCATAGGAGCTCTGCTTTCATATTCAGTTGTGTTTCCATCTTAAATAGCGCTCACTAAACTGAAAACACTAATGTTTTCACCCATGAGGTGATCCGTTATATTAAAGATAAATTATAAGTTCATTAACAAGGGTGTATATATATTCCTCAAACTGTAAAATGTTGCAGTATTTTTTACTAAAAGCAAATGCAATCAATAAATTAGGAGTTGGGCACAACATATAAACAGATGTCATCTTAGAATGTAGCATTAGAATTTCCTTTATTGTCACGTGTACTCAAGTACAGAAATAAAGGGGTACAATGGAAAGTTTTACAATGTTGCCTCTTATGTGCCATCAATGGTGCTATCTTAGGTAGTTATGGACCAGGCCAAACCCCCTCAAAAAATTTCAAGAATGTAGCCCGGACCTTAACTTAGCTAGTTGTTTTAGGCAGGTTGAGAGCAGATATTCCACGAGTAATGCAGCTGGTCAAACCACTTAGTTTTAAACAAAACAGGATTTATTCACAAGATTACTGAATGAAACACAAATAAAAGAGAGCAGAATATATATTAACTTCACCGATCCAAAAACCCAACAGATTATCCCAATTTAAAGATGCTGTTCCAAGTACTAGCAACAATCCCCATAAATACCCCTTGGCAAAAAAGGTAAAATCAAACACAGTGTCTTATGAGAGAGAGAGAGAGAGAGAGAGAGAGAGAGAGAGAAAACAGAGATTCAGCATGGAACACCTTCTTCCATGCAGCTGTTTTTTGGACCAGCAGCCTTAAAACTGACTGACTGCTTTCAGTGAACAGCCAGACAGCTAAAACCCAAATCAAACCAAACCAAACCAGCTCAGAGAAAAACTGAGCTGGGAGAACTGGCCACTCCCCTTTCATTGTACAAGTGTTTTTTTTTAAACTTGAAAGCTTCCTAATGTAGATCAATCCCAATTTCGGAGACTGTGTCTTTATGACCTCCTGAAAGAAAACCAAGAAAAACCTAACCATGATAAAAGAGCAGCATGGACATTACAGTCAGATAAACAAATTACAAATAGACATTACATTATAATAGCTCAGCGCAGGGGCTTCCACAGGATTTCTGACCACCTGCACCCTGCCCCAGTACGACAACCATCCCTGCTTTGCTGCAAGCCCCCAGTCCGCTCCGCACCAGCCTCAGATACATTTTCTGCGGGACTTGCTCCCCCCACTGGCCTCCACACTGGAACGTAATTTCCTGTGCCAATCTCAACTCCAGGACTTGCTCCCTGCACTGGTCCTCGTTCCAAGATTCACTCTCCACAAACAGCATGGGTCCCAGCATGGATATCTGCAGAACACCACTGGTCAGTGGATCTCCAGCCAGAAAAATGCCCTTCAACCCCTACCGTCTGTCTCCATGGACAAACCAAATCTGACTCCAAGTGGCCAACTCACCATGGATCCCATGCCACTTCTGGATGAGGGCCTTGTTGAAAACCTTACTAAATACAATGTAGACAACATCCATGCTCTACTCTCATCATTCACCTTTGTCACCTCATTGAAAATTTCAATCAAGTTAGTAAGACATGTGAAATAAAAAAGATTAGGAATAAAAATTGGATATAAACTGGACCTAAGGAGTAACGTTTTCACTCAGAGGGTGGTGCATGTGTGGCATGAGCTGCCAGAGGAAGTGGTGGAGGCTGGTACAATTACATTATTTAAAAGACAACTGGAAAGGTACATGATTAGAAAGGGTTTCGTGGAATGTGGACCAAATGCTGGCAAATGGGACTAGATTAATTTAGGACATCTGGTCAGTATGGACGAGTTGGATCGAAATGTCTGTTTCCATGCTGTACATCTCTGTGACTCTAAGGAGACCACAGTACTCCAGGTGTGGTCTCACTAAGGCCCTTGTACAATTGAGTTAGATGTTTCTGCTCCTGTACTTGAATTTCTTGCTAAGAAAGCATTGGCCACCTACTGAACCGAAATGTTTATTTTCAGCAATTGATGTGCAAGGAGTCCCGGTCTCATTATCAGCATTCAGATAATAATCTGCCTTCCTGTTTTTGCTACCTCACATTTATCCACTTTATACTTTATCCGCCATGCATTTGCCCCCTTATTCATCTTGTCAAAATCACACTGAAGAATTTCTGCATCATCCTCACAATTGACCTTCTCAACCTGTTTTATGTAGTCTGCACATTTGGTGACATTACATGTAATTTGGTATTCAAAATCAGCCATTCTCAGTGGGGCCATATTGCCCCCTTAGGGGCTCTGGCACATTTGAATGGGGCCACAGACTAAAAACTGTGAAAAGGGGAGCCCCAATGACTTATGGGGGCCCTGGGAATTGAACTAGTTACAGAGCAAAAACAGTAACCTCATAGATTGTAAGGAAGCCATTATTTCTTTCTTTAAGAAACTCAAAGTCTATTGACACAATATGGGATGTCGAGAATTTTTACAATTTCCAAACCTGAAGCCAATCGCAGAGGCACTGAAGGATGATAACCTTACCGTTTATCTGAAACATCTAAAGCAGGTACACAAAGATATGCAAGAAACATTTAATGACCTGTTAATCTTTGGTATCTCAGATTAGATTTTGAATCCATTTGAAGTACAACCCACACAAGTTGAGGCAAAAATTCCGGAGAGATTGGTTGATCTTCAGAGCGATATAACTGCATGTTGTCAGTTCAGTCAGTTTCCAAAAGACTTTTAGATCAAGAGTCATCTGCCAGATAAATTTACAACACTGTGGGAAAAAGCCCAAATATTTTTTATTGTCTTTCCCTCAACATATTTGATTGAGAGCAGATTGTGCAAGGTGGTTTCCTTGACAAAATCCAGAAACAGAATTGATATCGCAACAAGAGGTGGTCTCCAATTGTCAGTGTCTAATTTGGAGCCCGATATCATGAAACTTGCAGAAAAGCACCAAGCTTAAGGATCGCATTAGGCCTAATAGATGTTTAATTTCATACAGTCTGTTTTTCAAGTTTTGTCCTGTATGTCGGAATGTTCAAGTTTTCTTGGTGTTCAATAATAAATGATTTTCTGTCTATCTGTTCGTGTCGTCTGCCTGTTTGAAAGGGAGGCCCTGGAACCTGAGAAGAGTTCTTGGGGAGCTGTGGCCAAAACACGGTTGATAATCACTGATCTAAATCATTAAAATATAATGTGAATAGCTGCCAGCCAAATACTGATGCCTGTAGTACCCCATTGACCCTTTATTCCTATTCTTTGTTTCCTGTCTGCCAGCCAATTCTCTATCCATGTCAGTGCACTATCCCCAATGCGTTGCGCTTTCAGTTTACATGCTAATCTCTTCATATGCGACCTTATCAAAAACTTACTGAAAGTCTAAATAAAACACATGTACAGTTCCCACTTACCAACTCTACTAGTTACATCCTTTGTGGTATTATGGGAAACATTTAACATTGCTTGATGGGAAAAACATTGGCCAACTCTCGAGTTATAGATCAGTAAGTTAAAAAGGACTGGGAAAACGTTGGAGACAATAAACATGACACAAGCTGAATGCATACAACATCTCTAACCTTGTCATGGCTCCTTATATATTTTGAACTCCAGATTTTAGCCTAAACAAAACGTCCATACACAGAAACACATTTATGGAATGGCATGAATGATTGATGTTTTGGAAAATTAATAAGTCAAATTTAAGTGTTATGGATGATAGACATTTCATGATAATTTGTCACTTCTGAGCATACTTTAAAGTATATAAATGTTATTCTTTCTTTTGTAAAGGTGCAAAAAACATGGAGAGTTTGGGATCCTTTGGTTTCTCTCTCTCATATCTTTTAACAAAAAAAAAGCTGCATGTGGTATTTGTTAATAAAGCCTGAGCATTTTTCAGTTCAAGTTTGTTTTTGAATCTTTATCTAACATGTTGATTTAGCTCTCATAGATACCTGCTAATTAAAATCAGATTCAACACCTTGAAAATTTCCAGTAGATTTATTGAGCGTGATTTCTTTTTGGGTTAATTTTCAGACATTTCATCACCATGCTAGGTAACACCATCAATGCGCCTCTGCTGAAGCGTTGGTGTTCTGTCCCTTTATCTGTCTTGGTTTGTTGTAGTGGGTGACATTATTTCCAGTTCTGTTTCTGAGAGTTTGGTAAATTGGGTCCAATTTTATACGTTTGTTAATGGAGTTCCAGTTTGAATGCCAGGCCTCTAGGAATTCCCATGAATGTTTTTGTTTGGCCTGTCCCAGGATGGATGCTTTTTCCCATTCAAGCCGATGTTCCTCTTCACCTGTGCGTATGGATATGAGTAATAGTTGGTCATGTCTTTTGGTGGCTAGTTGATGCTCATATATTCTGGTAGGTAGTTTCCTGCAGGTTTGTCCATTGTAATATTTATTGCAGTCCTTGCAGAGTATTTTGTATATTATGTTTATTCTGCTGTCTGTGGGTATGGGGTCCTTTAAATTCATCAGTGGTTGTTTTAATGTAGTAGGGAATTGCCAGGACTAAAAGCTTGCCATTTCCTCAATGCAAAATGTTCATGTCATTTCCTTTTGGAAGCTGCTGAAGGAAGATGTGAGTGAAATGGTGGTTGGTAGAGGAGGATGGCGAGGGACGAATATGGACAGCATGGATCAGACAATTAACAGAAAACATTTGTAAAATCATACAATGCAAAAAAAATCACATTTAGCTCATCCTGCCAATAGAAGCACTTTTAAAGAGCTATATAATTAGTACCAATCCTCTTCTGCTTCACAGCACTGATTTTTTTTCCTGTCCAAGCAGTTATCCAATTCCTTATGAAAAGCTTTCTCTGCTCCAAGAAGGACAACTCCACTATTTTGAGTTTCTCCACGTAATTAAAGTCTTTCATTCTGGATGTCTAGCAAATTTCGTCTGAGCTCATTATAGGCTTGACATCCTAATCTGTGATGCCCATAAATAACCACAGTATTCAAACTGGGGCCAATGCATGTTTTATAAAGAATTAGGACAATTTTACTATATTTAGGAACATGAATAAACCATACAACCCTGCATGAATTTAGTGAGATGATGACTGATGTATTACCTGATCCACCCATCTTGTCTCTGTATCCCTTAATATGCTTGGGTTGCAAAATGAAATTCATCTCAGATTTGAAATTAAAATTTAAATAAGAGCATACAACTTTTTGTAGCAAACATTCCTAACACCCATCATTTCAAGACATTCTCACTAACTACTTCTTCCTCACTGATTATGAGGTAATGAACCCCTGTCGAAGATTTTCATGCCAATGAAAAACGTTCCTCTTTCTACTCTATAAATTCCATTCAAAATTCTGAAAACGTTCAACAAGATTACTCCTCAACTTTCTATATTCTGCGGAAGGCAAGGCCAAATCTGTCAGATTTCCTCTGAATCCTTGCTGGTAAATCTTTGCTGTATTCTTTCCAAAGCCAGTATATTTTGTCCAATGTGCAATTTATTCTGTTTTAATTTATTTACAATAATGATGATTTCTGTTGATAAAAATATACTGTTACTTGTTTTGAAATCCATTTCCATTTTGTGTTTCAACAGAACAGTATTTGTTATAGGTCAAACATTGTACCTACTGTCAGCATATAATGTTTGTTCCATTTGAATAATATTGGTAGGGTGGTTGTCTGCTAACTACTTTGACTTTGACTAGGTGAAAGTGGGTACTGCAGATGCTGGAGATTAGAGTTAAGGTTAGAATGGTGCTGGAAAAGCACAGCAGGTCAGGCAGCATCCTTTTGCCCGAAACGTCGATTTTCCTGCTCCTCAGACGCTGCCTGACCTGCTGTGCTTTTCCAACACACTCTAATCTTAACTACACTTTGACTTTAGTAAGATAAACTGTCAATATTTTTTATTCCAAGGCAGAAGATGCTGAATTGTTAAACGTAATTGCACCAGGAAATATAGGTTAATTTTGAAAATTGATTAAAATTTGATTTGATGTAGTAGTGGAAGATCTGAATATAAAAAATAAAAATAGCATTTTCAAGTGTCACACTTTGAGATCTGTATATTTTCATGGATATTAATCTAAAAGCAATATTTTCAACAAAATATCCAAAAGCATATTAATGACACAACTGTGGCCATTTCTAAAGTAGTTACAATTTCTAAGGAGTCCTAAAAGAGTTTTTAAAAATCAAGAGCCTGTATTAACAATACTGATGACAGTTAATTCCTTATGGTAATACTGTTTCAATCCACCAAGGGACTGATGCTTAGAGCAAAAGCATAGCATACTTGGTGCTTTGGATTTTCAGTGAATTTACTGTTGATCCACACAGTCTTTGAACATTGACAAGGCACCTGCAACCTCTGCAATGCTGATTTTGATACCAAGGGACAAATTATTGATTACCTCTCAAATGAGATTGTTGATGATGATTGAAGATAGAACTTTCATGCACTGGCCAACAACTTTGATGTTCCTGACACTGATTCTCAATCATAACCATGTGTTGAAATAGGAAAACTAATCCACAGCTGTTGCAAGTGAAGGTCGGTATAGGATAACAGTGCAACCTTATTAGCAAACAGCTTTACACACTGTCACTCATTGTCAATGTATGCAACTTGGGGTGGCATGATGGCTCAATGGTTAGCATTACTGCATCACAGCACCAGGGACCTGGTTTCAATACCATCCTTGGGTGACTATCTGTGTGGAGTTTGTACGTTTTCACCATGTGTGCTTGGGTTTTCTCCAGGTGCTCAAGTTTCCTCCCACAGTCCAAAGATGTGCAGGTTAGGTGGATTGTGCTAAATTGTCCATAGTATCCAGGGATGTACAGGTTAATTGAATTAGCCATGGGAAATGCAGGGTTACAGGGATAGGATGGGTTTGGTGGGATGCTCTTCAAAGGGTTGGTGAAGACTCAGTGGGCCAAATGACCTGCTTCCACACTGTAGGGATTCAAGCTCAGGAAAAAGGCTGAATAGCTTCCACCATTGCTTCAGATGAATTTTAGGCTTTTCCTGGCAAAACAGCATGCTGAAAATAGGAGAACAGCTGTATGCTCATTACAATCCACAGCATATTTCCCTTTCTGAGTCAGTGACAACCCTGTTATCTGGTCATGCTAGCCAAATAGATAATGGCTGTATCCCAAAGACATACTTTCTTGTAAGCTTGTTATTGGCACAAATCCACAGTATATGTTTGACTGCACATAAGAACTCATGTTGACCAGGATTGGAAATGATGCATATGAAGTTCTTGTTGCTGACCAGAGTGGTGGAAGATAAACAGTCAGGAAGAAGCAGAGGACTCTATTGATCATCAGATGGCAGAAAAGACAGCCTAATGGAAGGAAGAAACAGCACTTATCTATGCAGAAGGGACTGCCACTTGTAAATCAAACCTTAAAGCCTCAACAAATGATGAACATTCCAGAACTGACATACATCCTGCGTATAGTCAATAGTCTCCTGAAACAGAGAGACTGATAACTCTTAAAGTAAATCAAACTTCCAGCTAACAGCTGAAAAAAAATGATATGACTAGATTTTTATTGTAACAAATGACTAAAATATGCTATTCAGTAATCACCTTTTTGTCGGCAGCTTATACTTTAAGCTTAGAAAGCAACTTCCCCTTATGTGCTTATCACACATTGTACAGAATTACCATCCTTATACAAAATAGGTCACAATAGCCTTCCAAGACATTCACATTGTCCAGTTCTGTGGGATTTAAAAAATATTTGTCCATGAAATGTAGATGTTGCTAGCCATACTAGTAGTATTGTTTATCCTTAAGAGAAAGATGTATTGTACTCCTCCTGTCTCAATTGTAAACAATAACAATAGGTACAGGTTACATTGACTAGTTAATCATAATTACAAAGAATATCAGAAACTGGAGATGACACGTCAGTCTTCATCAAGATCTTGTACCAAACTGTCTTCTTCAGCCAAAGATGGTGACATCATCAAATTAGGTGGAGCTTTATGCAGGGACTACACTAACTTCAACTCTTTCAGAACCATTATCTTATACAACATCTCACCGCGAGCTTTTCTTTTTCACATACTGGTAGTTATTTACCTGTATGTATAAATTATATTTGCATTTACTACTATCTCATCATCCCTCAAATCTCTGCCTTCTTAAATTCAGACTGTAGATTTCACCCAGGCTAACTTCTCCAAGAACAAAGTTTATTTGATTTTGGAAAATTGTTGTGTATTTGGTTTGTGGACTATTGGATTTTGATCTTCTGTAAATCATTTCTCCACTGAATATCTTTTGTGGAGAATGTTGTTCTTGCTAATCCTGGTCTTTGTGAGAACAGGCACTGTTCTTACTGAATAAGTGTAGTTTACTGCATGATAGCAATTGGTACAAGTTACAATGACTAATCAGGCATAATTACAAAGACTGTCAGGAGGCAGAGATGATGCTTTTGTCTTAATTGGGTCTTCATGTTAGGTGCTCCTTCTCCACACAAAGACTGTGCGTCATCATAAGATTAGGTGAAACTGAATGCAGCTTCAACATTAACTTTTTCAGACCCATTATCTTTTATAGCAGGATGGAGTCAGTAGCTAGAAAATTGAGTTTGGAGTGTGGACCAAAAGCCAAGGCTGAAATCTTAATAATTTAATTAGAAGAATTTTTTGTTCCTGTGGTACTTAAAGTCAGCTTAGTATTTTGTCAATAGTGGATGAGTCAAAAGAGGTAATGGTTAATGTCAATATGTAAATATGATAATCTACATCATCAATGATGCAAGGTCACATGACTGTAAGAACTGTTGGCAAATAGTTCTATGCGAAAGCTTCATTAGATATCTGGTCCTATAAATACTTGGAAAACTGTGTTCAATAAAAGGTGATGTTACCAACAACCTGGTTTCCACAGTCTGTATCAACCACATTCATGGACATAGCCACATTATAACCCTGAGAGTGATAATAGAATTGTAAGACAGAGAGCTGGATGCATCAGTATAGTTTTGATAATTACTGCCATACTTTCATTTGATGACAACTGAAGGTCAGCATTAGACGGAAAATAGCACTGGCTAAGGATTAGTTCTTAGGGTACATCAGAAGTAATGGTATGGGAGCAGGATATGAAGCAAATCTAATTTATTTTCTGACTTTGACTGAACATTTAAGAATGGAACACTGGTAAGAGCAGTTTCATCCCCTCGTACCACATTGGAAAGACGTTAGAGGAGAATGGTATCGTTCACCATACCAAAAGGCTGCAGACAGGTCAAGAAGAGGAAGTTTATTTTTATCCCAATTATTCAGGATGTTATTTATTAGGCAGAAACCTAATTGGAGGGATTCAAGTGTGGAAGACTGAGAAAGATGTGACTTGATGTGGAGGTGACAACAAAACACAAAATATACAAGGAGTTTAGAGAATAAAGAGTAGTTGGACATTAGACTGTAGTTTGAGGATGCTGGATTTGAGCTTTTTTTTGAGGAGGGAGTGATGGTACTTTAAAGTAGATATAAAACACTAGAGAGAACCATTAACAATTTGGGGACTAACATTGGGGTCAGGAGTGAAAGTTGGTTGATCAGTTTCATAAAAATAGAATTGAAGGGACAGAAGCAGGATCTCATTCAAACAATCAACTCAGGGCTTGAGATGAAATTGGAAGTAAAATAGATATGGAAACTAGACGAAATGAGTTCAGGATTAGGGTATAGGAGTATTTGAGGAAGTTTTCTCAGATCAAACTGTGGAAGAGAGGGACATAAAACAGACATAACATAAGGATAAGTGAGTTATGGTGCAGCTTTGTAAAACTTTAGTTAGGCCACACTTGGAATACTATGTACAGTTCTGGTCATCACACTACAGGTTGTTTTGCTATAATGTGACAGTTGCATTCCTCTGCAACCTCTTGCGACAGAAAATCGAGCTATGGAAAACTGCTGTAGAAAATTGCACTGGTAGATGGCTATAGAAAATCACTATACACGTTCAGTAGAAAGTTCACATTATCCAAACAGCGTCTGCAATTTATCAGTCGTGTTTTTCATGTTGATGAAACGTGTGTTATAACAGAAAAACCTGTATCAGAAGGATGTGGATGCTTTGGAGAAGGTATAGAAAGGTTTTACTGATGTTGCCTTGTCTGGGGGATTTTACCTATGAAGAAAGGTTGTATAGACTGGGTTTGTTTTCATTGGAATGTAGGAGGTTGAGGGGTGACCTGATAGAAGTTTGTTAGATTGTTAATGGCATTGATAGAGTGGAAGCTTTGAGACTTTTCCCCAGGGTTAAGGGGTCGATTACTAGGGGACGATGTTTAAAAGGCATGTGCAAGGTATGTTTTTCAGACAAAGGGTGGTGAGTGCCTGGAACGCATTGCCAGAGGGGGTGATAGAAGCAGACACAATAGCAACATTCAGGAAGCACCTGGACAAATAGAACATAGAACATAGAACAATACAGCACAGAACAGGCCCTTCGGCCCACAAATGTTGTGCCGAACATTTGTCCGAGCTTAAGCACCTATCCAAGTACCTATCCAATTGCCGCTTAAAGGTCACCAATGATTCTGACTCTGCCACTCCCACAGGCAGCGCATTCCATGCCCCCACCACTCTCTGGGTAAAGACCTACCCCTGACATCCCCCCTATACCTTCCACCCTTCACCTTAAATTTATGTCCCCTTGTAACACTCTGTTGTACCCGGGGAAAAAGTCTCTGACTGTCTACTCTATCTATTCCCCTGATCATCTTATAAACCTCTATCAAGTCACCCATCATCCTTCGCCGTTCCAACGAGAAAAGGCCTAGCACTCCCAACCTATCCTCGTACGA
>NC_057728.1:43572368-43615968 GCF_004010195.1 Chiloscyllium plagiosum | reverse complement strand
ATACCTTCCACCCTTCACCTTATATTTATGTCCCCTTGTAACACTCTGTTGTAGCCGGGGAAAAAGTTTCTGACTGTCTACTCTATCTATTCCTCTGATCATCTTATAAACCTCTATCAAGTCACCCCTCATCCTTCGCCGTTCCAACGAGAAAAGGCTGAGAACTCTCAACCTATCCTCGTACGACTTCCTCTCCATTCCAGGCAACATCCTGGTAAATCTTCTCTGCACCCTCTCCAAAGCTTCCACATCTTTCCTAAAGTGAGGTGACCAGAACTGCACACAGTACTCCAACTGTGGCCTAACCAAAGTCCTGTACAGCTGTAACATCACTTCATGACTCTTGAATTCAATCCCTCTGCTAATGAATGATAATACTCCATAGGCCTTCTTACAAACTCTATCCACCTGAGTGGCAACCTTCAAAGATCTATGTACATAGACCCCAAGATCCCTCTGTTCCTCCACCTTACTAAGAACCCTACTGTTCACCCTGTATTCTGCATTCTTATTTGTCCTTCCAAAATGGGCAACCTCACACTTGGCAGGGTTGAACTCCATCTGCCACTCCTCAGCCCAGCTCTGCATCATATCTAAGTCCCTCTGCAGCCGATAACAGCCCTCCTCACTGTCCACAACTTCACCAATCTTCGTATCGTCTGCAAATTTACTGACCTACCCTTCGACTCCCTCTTCCAAGTCATTAATAAAAATTACAAACAGCAGAGGACCCAGAACTGATCCCTGCGGAACTCCACTTGTAACTGGGCTCCAGGCTGAATATTTACCATCTACCACCACTCTCTGACTTCGACCGGTTAGCCAGTTCTCTATTCAACTGGCCAAACTTCCCACTATCCCATGCCTCCTGACTTTCCGCATAAACCTACCATGGGGAACCTTATCAAAAGCCTCACTAAAATCCATGTACACTACATCCACATGCTCTACCCTCATCCACATGCTTGGTCACCTCCTCAAAGAATTCAATAAGACTTGTAAGGCAAGACCTACCCCTCACAATCATAATCAAGCAGTGTCTTTCCAGATACTCATAAATCCTATCCCTCAGTACCCTTTCCATTACTTTGCGTACCACCAAAGTAAGACTAACTGGCCTGTAATTCCCGGATATCCCTATTCCCTTTTTTGAACAGGGGCACAACATTCGCCACTCTCCAGTCCCCTGTCACCACCCCCATTGACAGTGAAGATGAAAAGATCATTGCCAACGGTTCTGCAATTTCCTGTCTTGCTTCCCACATAATCCTAGGATATACCTTGTCAGGCCCGGGAGACTTGTCTATCCTCAAGTTTTTCAAAATGTCCAACACATCTTCCTTCCTAACAAGTATCTCCTCTAGCTTACCAGTCCGTTTCACACTCTCCTCTTCAACAACGCAGTCCCTCTCATTTGTAAATACTGAAGAAAAGTACTCATTCAAGACCTCTCCTATCTCTTTTGGCTCAATACACATTCTCCCACTACTGTCCTTGATTGGACCTACCCTCGTTCTCGTCATTCTCATGTTTCTCACATACGCATAAAAGGCCTTGGGGTTATCCTTGATTCTATCCACCAAAGATTTTCATGCTCTCTCTTAGCTCTCCTAATCCCTTTCTTCAGCTCCCTCCTGGCTATCCTGTATCCCTCCAATGCTCTGTCTGAACCTTGTTTCCTCAATCTTATGTAAGCCTCCTTCTTCCTCCTTACAAGACATTCAACCTCCCTCATCAACCAAGGTTCCCTCACACGACTATCTCTTTCCTGCCTGACAGGTACATACATATCAAGGACATGTCGTATCTGTTCCTTGAAAAAGTTCCACATTTCAACGACATCCTTCCCTGACAGCCTATGCTCCCAATTTATGCTCCTCGGATCCTGTCTTGCAGCATCGTATTTACCCTTCCTCCAAATGTAAAACCTGCCCTGTTGCATGCACCTATCTCTCTCCATAACCAAGGTGAAAGTCACAGAATTGTGGTCACCTTCACCAAAATGCTCACCCACTAACAAGCCCATCACTTGTCCCGGTTCGTTACCAAGTATCAAATCCAATATGGCCTCCCCTCTGATCGGACAATCTACATATGGAGTTAGAAAAGCTTCCTGGACACACCGCACAAACACCGCCCCGTCCAATCTACTTGATCTAAAGAGCTTCCAATCAATATTTGGGAAGTTGAAATCGCCCAAGACTACTACCCTGTGGCTTCTGCACCTTTCCCAATCTGTTTCTCCACATCTCTGCTGCTATTGGGGGGCCTATAGTAAACACCCAAAAAGGTGACTGCTCCTTTCCTATTTCTGACTTCAGCCCATACTACCTCCAAAGGCAGATCCCCCTCGAACTGCCTTTCTGCAGCCGTTATACCATTTCTAATTAGCAACGCCACCCCCTCCTCCTTTTTTACCACCCCCCCCTAATCTTACTGAAACAGGAACTTCCAACAACCATTCCTGTCCCTCTTCTATCCACGTTTCCGTGATGGCCACAACATCGTAGCCCCAAGTGCCGATCCATGCCTTAAGTCCACCCATCTTATTTCTGATACTCCTTGTGTTGAAGTATACACACTTGAGCCCATCTCTGTGTCCGCAAGTATTCCCTTTCAGTGCTACCTTCTGCACAGCCTCAAATGCATGAATAAGAAAGGAATAGAGGGATATGGACCCTGTAAATGAAGACAGTTTTAGTATGGAAAGGCAAAATGTATTGGTCCAGACTTGGAAGGCTGAACCTACCTCTTCTTTCTTCTTGAACAGAGGAATCACATTAATCACAATCTGTTTGAACACCAATGCCCCCACTATCTCTACAGCCACTTCCATTAAAACCACTAATGCAGGTCATCAGGACTTGGTCATTTGTCTGCCTTTTTCCCTTGTTCTGAATGTAGGTTTGCTCACTGAGCTAGAAGGGTCATTTTCAGACATTTTGTCACCATGCTAGGTAGCATCTTCAGTGAGCCACTGGACAAAGCATTGCTGGTGCTTCCTGCCTTCTACTTATATGTTTGGGTTTCATTGGGTGGTTGATGTCATTTCCTGTGGTGATGTCACTTCATGTTCTTTTTCTCAGGGGTCGTAAATGGGGTCCAAATCAACGTGTGGGTGTTGATGGAGTTCTGGTTGGAATGCTATGCTTCTGGGAATTCTTGTGCGTGTTCTGTTTGGCTTGTCCTAAGATGGATGTGTTGTCCTAGTCGAAGTGGTGTCCTTCCTTGTCTGTATGTAAGGATACTAGTGGGAGAGGGTTATGTTGTTTTGTGGCTATTTGATGATTATGTATCCTGGTAGCTAGTTTTTTGCCTGTTTGTCCAATGTGGTGTTTGTGGTTCTTGCACGATATTTTGTAAATGACATTAGTTTTGCTTGTTGTCTGTATAGGGTCTTTCAAGTTCATTAGCTGCTGTTTTAGTGTGTTGGTGGGTTTGTGGGCTACCATGATGCCAAGGAGTATGAGTAGTCTGGCAGTCATTTCCAAGATCTCTAGGACAAGCCAAACAGAGACACGCACAAGAATCCCTAGAAGCATGGCATTCCAACTGGAACTCTATCAACAAACACATTGACTTGGACTCCATTTACCACCCTATCCCTCTGAGGAAAAGTACAGAAAATGACATCACCATAGGAAATGATATCACCACAGGAAATGACATCACCAACCCAAGAAAACCCAAACATCTCAACAGAAAGCAGGAAACACCTGCAGTGCTTCGTCTGGAGGCTCACTGAAGACGTTACCTAGTATGGTGATGAAAATGCCTGAAAATGTAGCTTCCAGCTCAGTGAGCAAACCTGCATCCAGAAGCTCAACCTGAGCTACAAATCTTCTCACAATGTGCTTTGTCGCTTGTGTTAAAGACTATTACAAGACCTTTTCTGTCTTTAGACCTTGCTTACTTATTAGCTTTAGGATGTTTATTGTGTCCTCCATCACAAAGATTGCTGCAAAGTATTGGTTTAAATTATTTGCCATTTACCTGTTCCCCATTATTAATTCCCCAGTTGCATCCTCCAATTTTTTTTTGCATGCCCATAAGCATTTGCTATTTGGTTTCCTATTTCTTGCCAAATTACTTCCATGATCAATTTTCTCCCTCTTTATTAGCTTTTTACTCATCAGTTGCTGGTTCCTAAAATATCTCAATCCTTTGGCTTACACATGTTTTCACTACTTTGTATGCCTTTATTTTTTGTTGGATATTCTCATTGACTGCCTCTGTTAACCATAGGTAATTCATCCTTTTCATTGAGTACGTCTTCTGAATTGGAGGAAATTTCTGCTGAGCATTATTAAATACCAGTTTAAATGTCTGCCACTGTTCATCAATTGACCTTCCCTTTAGTCTATTTTTCCAGAACAGTTAAGACAATTCTTTTTTCATACCTCTACAATTGCCATGATTTAAGTTGAGGGCACTTGGTTGAGATCTGAGTTGCTCCCCTCAAATTTAATTTGAAGTACTACCTTGTTGTGATTGCTATGACTAGAAAATCCTTAATTACAAGATCTCTTAATACATTTACTTCATTACTATATCTAAAATAACCTGTCCCGATTAGGTTCTGCAAATGTTCAGATCAAAGAAACAATTCCTAATGCACTATACAAATTCTTGTTCTATTTTATTCTTGCCCATCTGATTTGTTCAGTCAATATAGAGATTGAAATCACTCAAAATAATTATAGTGTCCTCCTTTCATTATTTCCTGATTTATACCTTTTCCTATAGTGGGGCAATAGATGACTCTGACCTGTGACTTCTTTACCATGCTGCTCCTTATTTACTAGGAGAAAGTGAGGACTGTGGAAACCGGAGATCAGAGTCAAAAAAATGTGGTGCTGGAAAAACACAGCTAGTCAGGCAGCATCCGAGGAGCAAGAGAGTTGACGTTTCAACTGTATTGAGGTCCCGGTCTTGGTCACCCTGCAAACATCTCTCCATCATAGCTATAAAGTCATATTAAGATGTTGCAATGTGTGCTGTTAGTTCATTTATCTTGTAACAAATGCTGCATGCACTTGGATTAAGATTCTTAAACTTTTACTTCTTACCATCATTACTTATTCTGGTTTGAATTTCTGTTGCACTCTTTTCTACATATATTTTCTACCTATTTCTGTCACACTTTGATTATCATTTACCTCTCTACTACCATATGCCTTGGTTCTCTCATTTTTTAATATTTTTAGAATACCCTCCACCTTATTAATTAGTAACCCTATTTTTAACAATTCACCTGGACTCTAGTTTCAGCTGGTTCAAATTAAACCTGTACCATTGGAAAATCTGTCTTTTTCCTCAGTGCTTTTATCAGTGCCCAATGAATTGGAACCCATTTCCAAAGAATTGAGCCTTTAATTGAACTTTCTAATCTTATGCCGCACTAATTTTCCCATGGCTGAGATAGTAGTCCAGAATGTATTAAGTTTGTAGTTTTGCCTTTTTTGAGCTGAGCGTTTCAAAATCCGTGAGCAAAATTGCTTTCCTCGACTTAGCAATGCCATTGGTACCCATTGAACCATGAAAACCAGATTATTCAACTCTCACTACAAGATACTCTCCAGCCCAGAAGAGATGTACTCAACCTTGTCACCACACAGCTTGTAGGACTCTGTCTATGCTGAAGACCAACAATGCTATCCACTATTGCTACTACATTTCTGTTTTTACCTTCCTCTTGAATGAGACTCTGGATCAACCATTCTTAATGGGGGGCATATGGCCTCCTTAGGGCCATGGCACATTTGAAGGGGGCCACAGACTGCAAACTGTGAGAAGGGGAGCCCCAAGAGTTTATGGGAGCCCTGGGAACTGAACCATTTGCAGAGCAAAAACAGTAATCTCGTAGATTGTAAGGAAGCCATTATTTCTTTCCTTAAGAAACTCAAAGTCTATTGACACAATATGGGATGTCGAGAATTTTTACAATTTCCAAACCAGAAGCCAATCGCAGAGGCACTGAAGGATGATAACCTTACCGTTTATCTGAAACATCTAAAGCAGGTACACAAAGATATGCAAGAAACATTTAATGACCTGTTAATCTTTGGTATCCCAGATTAGATTTTGAATCCATTTGAAGTTCAACCTACATAAGTTGAGACAGAAATTCCGGAGAGATTGATTGATCTTCAGAGTGATATAACTGCATGTTGGCAGTTCAGTCAGTTTCAAAAAGATTTTTGGATCGAGTGATGTGCTGAATAAATTTACAACATTGTGGGGAAAAAGCCCAAATATTTTTTATTGTCTTTCCCCTCAACATATTTGATTGAGAGCAGATTCTGCAAGGTAGTTTCCTTGACAACATCCAGAAACAGAATTGATGTCGCAACAAGAGGTGACCTCCGATTGTCATTGTCTAATTTGGAGCCTGATATCATGAAACTTGCAGAAAAGCACGAAGCTTAAGGATCGCATTAGATTAGATTAGATTAGATTACTGATTAGATTAGATTAGATTAGATTAGATTACTTACAGTGTGGAAACAGGCCCTTCGACCCATCAAGTCCACACCGCCCCGCCGAAGCGCAACCCACCCATACCCCTACATTTACCTCTTACCTAACACTACGGGCAATTTAGCATGGCCAATTCACCTAACCTGCACATCTTTGGACTGTGGGAGGAAACCGGAGCACCCGGAGAGAAAGTGCAAACTCTACACAGTCAGTCGCCTGAGGCGGGAATTGAACCTGGGTCTCTGGCGCTGTGAGGCAGCAGTGCTAACCACTGTGCCACCGTGCCGCCCACTTTTGAAGATGGTTTCGATCCATCGACCTCTGGGCTATGGGCTCACCACGCTCCCGCTGCGCCACTCTGCTAGGCCTAATAGATGTTTAATTTCATAGTCTTTTGTCAAGTTTTGTCCAGTACCTCGGAATGTTCAAGTTTACTTGGTGTTCAATAATAAATGATTTTCTGTTCGTGTTGTATACCTGTTTGAAAGGTGGCGGTGAGTCCTGGAACCTAAGAAGAGTTCCTAGGGGAGCCATGGCCAAAACAGATTGAGAATCCTGCTCTAGATCATGCTGCTGTGTTCACTTTGCTCATCCTCCCTGCAACCTGTGTCCTCATACTTATTGGACGAAGGCACTATTTGAGGTTCCTCCAAGATAAAATTCTGGATCCCAATACATGCCTCACTCACAGTCATACCTGCCCTGATCATAGACCAAATTTGATGCAATTAATCCAAGGGGTGTGACTGACCCATGAAACAATGTGTTTAGGTATCTCTACAGTGTTCATAACTCTGACTCTGGTTCATCAACACTCAGTCAACTTTTTTCTTAATTAAGATTGGATTACTTACAGTGCGGAAGCAGGCCCTTCGGCCCAACAAGTCCACACCTACCCGCCACCCACCCAGACCCATTCCCCTACATTTTACCCCTTCACCTAACACTACGGGCATTTTAGCTTGGCCAATTCACCTAACCGTCACAATTTTGGACTGTAGGAGGAAACCGGAGCACCCGGAGGAAACCCACACAGACACGGGGAGCATGTGCAAACTCCACACAGTCAGTCGCCTGAGGCAGGAATTGAATGTTTTCTAACACTGAGTCACATCCTTGTGCTTCTCTCCTTGACATTATCTTGCTGACTCACTGTTCACATTTGTTTAGCAATGTGCCCTGTAGACGTGCTGATCTTTTCTGAAAACATAGAAATTAATTTTACCAGAAATTGGTTTAGTGTCAGCTTTTGTAAGTTTCATGGACGGTTCCGTTCTATGAGCCTAGCGATGTTTCTCATGCTATTCTCCCTGCTCGCCTCATTAACTATCTGTTGTGTGTGTAGTTGGGGTGCTGCCTGTTTAAGAGAGCTAGTCAGGTGACTTAGAGGGGTGGAGGTTGCGTGAAGTCTAGAACTGGCAGTGGAAATGTGAGCATCATCAATAGTGTTTCTGTTCAGATTTGCCATTTGTCTACCAGTTATGTAATGCCTGGTTCCAAAGAAAGCACCAACATAACAACTAGCGTCAAGGATGGGATGCAGCCTATGAACTGTGTACAACAGCCATTTTGTTTTTGTCCAGAGCAGATGTCATCTAGACTTTGGAAGCAGCACAACATTAAGGAGATAACATCAAGGGAAGCAGTCGTGAGAGGACCCAGGCCGCTGTTGATGTCAGGAAAAAACATACTCACTGGGAAGTGGGTGAGAGCAGTCGTGAGGGGATTTGGGCTGGCAGCAGAAGAAAATTGTATGCACTCGGCAACTACCGAAGCCGCTGTGGAGATCGGTCACAAGGAAACTCAGGCTGCAAGCTATACCAGGGAGTAATGGCATCCTAGCTGGTGAGGGAGTGCCCAACATGGGCTGCTTGGAGGAACTCTGGCTGCAAACAGCTACTAGACTGGCATGGTGGGAAACATTTCTGCTGGCAGGAAAACAAAATGGGACCATTTGATGAAGAGCCAGAAAATTGGGTTTTATATATGAAATGCTTTAATTTCAAAAGCCTGCAGAAAAAGCCATTCCAAGAGCTATGCAAAGTTAGGAAATTATTTTGCAGCCAACTTGCTGATGATCGTGGAATGTTTCCATTTTTACACTTGGGTACAGTCCCATTGTCTATGGCTTCATTAAATTGGTTAGTGGAAAATTGTGAATTCAGAATGTTCCTCCAAGATGCCTTGTGGGGCTATTTGGATTATGACCTCTGACACAAAGCCATCCAATGGAAACTACTGACAAAGGGAGAACTGGATTTCAAGGAAGTTTAAAAATTGATACCTTGACGGAATTGGCTGCCAGTAAAGCAACCCAGTTCGCTAACAATGGTTGAGTGCATCAAGTTCTGGAAACACTGAAGAGTGCAGTACCAACTGTAGACTGCCACTAATGTGACAAGAGTGGCCACAAGAAGACAACAAGATCCACCTGAGAGGCCTAGTGTCACAGGTGTAAACGAGTACATCATTTTGCCCGAAATTACCAGGTACAATCTGAACACGAGAAGTGCAGTCAGAAAGAAACAATCCTGAGGACAATGTATAGAGTACATGCCGCCAGCCAGAGAGTAGACAAGGAGTCAGCTGGGTCTGCGGAAGAAGCAGAAGAGCCAGAGTCAGCAGAGTTTCAGTTAAACACCCATGTCAGACTCCTGATCATTGTCTAAAGCTCTGCCTTCAATACCATTATCGCCTCCAGACTGATCTCAGAACTCCATGATGTGAAGGTGCCGATTTTGGACTGGGCTGGATACAGTTAAAAATCAAGCAGCCCCAGGTTTTAGTCCAACAAGTTTATTTGGAAGTACATGCTTTCGGAGCACTGCTCCTTCGTCAGGTGGCTAGTGGGGCTAATGACTAAAGACTTAACAGCAATCTAGGTTTGTTCAATATAGTGCTTCAGTTATATGACACTTTGATCTTTTACAATAAATTCTGTGCCTTATAATCTGCCCCACTAGCCACCCAGCAAAGGAGCAGTGGTCCAAAAGCTTGTACTTCCAAATAAACCTGTTAGACTATAACCTGCTGTTGTGTGTGCTTTTAACTTCAAAACTCCATGAACCTTGGTCTCAGCACTGCCCTCTGCAACTGGATCCTCAGCCTCCTGACCCACAGATTGCAATCAGTGAAGGTAGGTAACTGCA
The DNA here is from genome assembly GCF_004010195.1 of Chiloscyllium plagiosum. Classification (NCBI taxonomy): domain Eukaryota; kingdom Metazoa; phylum Chordata; class Chondrichthyes; order Orectolobiformes; family Hemiscylliidae; genus Chiloscyllium; species Chiloscyllium plagiosum. Next base: position 43,606,339 of record NC_057728.1, on the reverse strand, counting down.
CTTCCTTCACATAACACTCAACACTGGAGCCCTCCGAGAATGCATCCTCAACACCCTACTATACTCCTTGTTCACCCATGACTGTGTTGCCAAATTATGAACGAATGCCATATGCAAGTTCGCTAATGACACCACCATAGCAGGACAAATATCTAACAGCGAGTCAAAATACAGAAGGGAGATAGGGGGCTTGGAGACATGGTGCAAGGAGAACAACTTCTTTCTCAACATTGGCAAAACTAAAGGACTGATCATTGACTTGAGAAAGAAAGGAGAACATGCTCCCATTTTCAGCAACGGAACTGAGGTTGAGAGGGTGGAAAGCATCAAGTTCCTCGGAGTGAAGATAACCAATTTCCCACATAGATGTGAAGGTCAAGAAGGCACAACAACACCTCTTCTTCCTCAGGTGCTTCAGGAAATTTGTTAAGTCCGTAAGTATCCTCACTAACTTCTACAGATGCACCATTGAAAGCATACTGTATGCGTGCATAACAGCCTGGTATGGCAACTGCACTGCCCAGGAATGTAAGAAACTTCAGACTATTGTGTGCACACCCCAGACCATCATGGAAGTCAACCTCTTTTTCATGCACTCCATTTACACAGCTCACTGCCAACATGTGAAGAAGGCATTTGTTATGCTTTCCTTTATTGGTCAGAGCATTGAACATCAGAGTTGGGACACTGGTTAGGCCACTTCTAGAATATTGTGTGTAATTCTGGCCTCCCTCCCATTGGGAGGATGTTGTGAAACTTGAAAGGGTTCAGAAAAAATTTACAAGAATGTTGCCAGGGTTGGAGGCTTTGAGCTGTAGGGAGAGGCTGAATAGGCCAGAGATGTTTTCCTTGGAGCACCAGAGGCTGAGGGGTGACCTTATAGAGGTTTATAAAATCATGAGGGGCATTGATAGAGTAAACAGAGAAAGTCTTTTTCCTGTGGTAGGGGAGTCCAGAACTGGAGGGTATAGGTTTAGGGTGAGAGGGCAAAATTTTAAAAGGGACATATGGGGCAAGCCTTTCATGCAGAGGGTGGTGCATGTGTGGAATAAGCTGCCAGAGGAAGTGGTGGAAGCTGGTACAATTACAACAATTAAAAGGCATCTGGATAGGTATATAAATAGAAAGGGTTGAGAGGGATACGAGGCAAGTGCTGACAAATGGCACTAGATTAGATTAGGATTGTTTCTGTGCTGGACACCTGTGGCTCTAAAACATCATCAAAGATCCATCACACCTTGGCAATGCTCTCCTACAATCTCTTCCGTAAGGCAGAAAATAGAGAAGCCTGAACACACACACACACTACTAAGTTCAGAATCAGCTTCTTCCTGGCCCTTAATAGACTGATTAATGGAATCTGTTGCCTCATATAATGTTGATCTTGCTAATGCTGATCTCATCTCACTCACACCCTGTGCAATGTAACCCGTATGCCTCTGTCTAAGTCTCTTTGATCTGTACATCCTTGCTTGTATGACCTGCCTGTACTGCTCGTAAACAAAGCTCTTCACTGTACTTCAGTACACACAACAATAAATCAATCCATAAACATACTGTTGATGTTGGTTGGAAATGGCTGTTTCTAGGTTTTTCCCAAAGGAGAAGAAAGTAAAAATCAAAGTGGATTGGTGTGCCTAATTCATGAATCAGTCTATAAGGAGAAGTTGAGAGCATTGCCATTGAAGCCTGCCAAAATTATATCACAGAAATACACAGAACAAGTGATGCCACTGAAGGCTATGAACTGGTGCCAGTATAGTTACAGGACCAAAGTGCAGAATTTCTACTTTGCGTAGTAAAAGGCAAATACTCTACATTGTTTGGATGGTCCTGGTTACAAAAATTAAGGTTGAACTGGGCTGTGGATAACAGGCTGGCACACTCGAACATGAGTTGCAAGAGATCCTGGACAAACACAAAGGAACCTTGGTGAAGTGAAAGCAGTCAAAACTAAATAACAATGGAAGTCAGAGATTCGTTCTAAGAGTTTGAAGGTACGTCCGGCACCATATACCAGCTGACCTAAAGTGGAGGTGGAACTGGAACAGCTGATGAATCTGGGAGCCTTGAAACCAGTAACCTCCAGTGTTCTCGTATTCCCATTGTTCCAGCCTTAAAAACACATGATGCAGTGAGGATTTGTTGGGACTTTAAGGGCACAGATAACCTAGCCTTGAGTCCGAATCAATACTCCCTTCCAGTCATGGTACTGAGATGGAGGTGGTTGAGAGCTTCAACTTCCGAGGAGTAAATATCACCAACAATCTGTCCTGGTCCTACATGTCTTTGCTACAGCCAAGAGAGTACACCAATGCCTCTACTTCCTCAGAAGGATAAGGAAATTTGGCATGTCCACAGTGATTCTTTGTAATTTTTATAGATGCACCAGAGAAAGCATCCTATCTGGATGCATTACAGCTTGGTTTGGCAACTACCCTGCCCAAGACCATGAGAAGTTACAGAGTTGTGAATACAGTCCAGTCCAGCCTTCATTCAGTTGACTCTGTCTATACTTTCCACTGCCTCAGGAAAGCAGCCAATATGATCAAAGAACCCTCCCAACCTGGTTATACTCTCTCCTACCTTTTTCCTTTGGGCAGATGATACAAAGGTTGGACAAAACATACCAACAGATTCAAGTACAGCTTCTTCCTTGCTATTATTAGACTTATGAATAGACTTTCCTTTTTTAAGTTGATCTTTCTCTGCAACTTCTCCGTAATTGTAACATTTAATTCTGTACTCTTTTCTAGTACCCTGATGCACTTATATAAGCTTTGATTAGTATCTATATAAGGAATGGATAGCACACAAAACAATACTTTTTGCTGTGTCTTGGGAAATGTGACAATAATAAGTCAAATCATATCATAAAAGATCTATTCAGTGGACTGGCAGGGAGAAAGAAATTTTCAAAAATGGATTTGTCGCAGGCCTACTTACAGATGGTGCTTGCAAAGAAGACTCAGCCACAGCAGATGATAGTGACACAGGAGATCTTTCCACTGCAAGTAACTTGCTTTAAGCTTCACAGTTCTGTTGCCTTGAATATTTACGTGGGTTGCCAGGAATCTAGTGTTATCTGGATGATATTTTGATTACTGGATCCTCCAAAGAGGAGCATTTGAAGAATTTAGAAGGAACCGTAAAATGATTGTAGGAGCATGGCCGACAAGTAAGAAGAGGGAAATTCAAAGGTTGTAAAGACTCCAGAGAGAATTGGGCATGTAATCGGTGGCCAGGGAGTACACAAAGTCCTCAGCAGATAGGTGTTATGGACCAGGCCTGACCTCTCGAAACATTCTTAAGCAGGTAGCCCAGACCATAACTTTGTTATTTGTTTAGGTAAGTGTATAGTGATATTCCCGGAGTGAATTAGCTGATTTGACTGCAAAGTTTAAAACAAACATAATTTATTTCCAAAATTATGGAATGAAACACAAAGAACAGAAAATAGAATATCGGATAGCTTATCCCATCCGAAAACCCAACAGACTATCTCAACTTAATGATGCTGTTCCGAAAATACTTGTAACAGTCCTATAAACAGACCCCTTAGCACAAAGAGTAAAAATGAAACAAACCAGGACTTGAAGTTAGAGAGAGGGGGTACCAGGCTGGACTTGGCCCAGCAGCCTTTCTTCACACACACTGCTGCTGAACTGAATCAAAATGAAGGCTCACTATACTGCTAGCTGGCCACTCCCCTTTGATTATGTCAATTTGTTTAAGACATGAAAGCCTTAGGCCGGAGGCATTATCTATTAGGGGTAAACAGGGGTAAAGGGCCCCAATAAACCTTTCAAACCTAGCCTTGCTGGAGCCTGGCCAATTTCCCCTTCTCTTGAAAAAAAAACTCAAGGGCATAGTAACCTTGTAAAAAGACCAACATTGTGAAAGCCCCTCGACCACAGAATTTGTCTCAACTGAGATCTTTCTTGGGACTTGTAAATTACTCTGGCAAACTTGTGTCTGATCTGGCATCTGTGTTGAAACCTTTGCATTGTTTGTTGGGAAAAAGGTAGCCATGGAAATGGACCTGGGAATGTGACGTGGTTTACCACGAGGTAGAGCAACTCTTAAAAAGGTCAGAAGTGTCAACATATTTCGACCCAAAGTTGCCACTGCAGTTAGCATGTGACACTTCGCTTTCAGGGCTTGGTGCTGTACTGTTGTTCATCTTACCGAAGAGCAAGTAAAGACCCATTTGTGTACTCATAAAGGTCACAAACAAGGACGCTGGAGAATCATACTCAAGTCAAGAAAGAAAGATTGAGCATCGTGTGTGGCATTAAGAAGTTCACCCATTCTCTTTTTGTCAGGGCCTCCATGCTACTGATGACCACAAATCTCTAACCTCCATTTTTGGCCCATATATGGGGATGCCATCAATGGAGGAAGCATGTGTGCAGAGCTGGGCACTGGCACTGTCAGCTTATTTATGTGAGATCACATGCCGACTGGCGGAGAAGCATGACAATGCAAATGCTCTGATAAGGCTTGCCACTTCCAGGCAATATAGATGTTTCTGACTGAAATCTGAATATTATGTACTTTCCCAGGATGACAAAGTTCCAGTGTCATCAAATCAGGTGCAGAATGCTACTTGGAACTAACCGTTTTGAGCCGAGTGGTGGATTTAGTCCTGAGCGGGAGGACCAGTCACAGAAACTGGCCAAAATATATGCCCTTACCTACCCAGGAGTTAGGAATTGTCTCTATTGGACAGATGTTTCATGGGGAAATGAGACTTGTTATTCCTTCTCCAGTAAAATGAATGATGTCAGAGCAAGTGCACCCCAGCATGGTGCAAGTGAAACAGATAGCCAGGAGCTATTTTTGGTGGCTGAATATGGACTTCCAGATCGAGGAGAAAGCAGGAGCATGCAAAATCTGCTCATTTGTGAGGAAGGCACTGCTGTTATTGCCCCTTTACCCACGGTAAAGGTCTCAAATACCATGGCAACGAATTCACATTGATTTCATGGGGCCAGTAGAGGGACAGACACTACAAGTGATCTGGATGCCTACTCCAAGTAGCCTTAGGTGGTGGTCATGAGGTCAGTATCAGTAAGCAATGATAGATTGACTGGACGAAATCTTTGTCAGGTTCAGGAACCCTGAACAAGTCATGAGTGTCAATGATCCACAGTTTATGGCGCAAGAGTTCAAGGAGTACCTGTAAAATCACAGAATCACACATGTGAGATTGGCTCCGCATTACTCTGCAACAAATGGCCAGGCAGAGTAAATTGTTCAAATCTTGAAGCAGGTGTTAAAGGCTTCAAGAGGAGGATCGCTACGACAGTGAATCAACAGGTTCCTCAACGTGTGTAGTAAAACACCACACGTGATGACCCAGTATTCACCAAACTCCTTATGTTTAATTGCGAGCTAAGAACCATGTTTATGAACAGAATGTCTTGTATAAAGGAGGAGTGGTAATTCTTCCACGATTTCCATGCTTTGGTAAATATTTCTGACTATATGCACGTTATCTTTAATGCTTGTATAATCTTGATAATTGTGGTATACATGTATTAATGGGAGTTTGAAGACTCCTCCTCCTTTATTTTATGTACCTAGTTATGGGTGCTGCTACTTTTCCGTGGGGTCATCAGGTGACCCAGAAGGGTGAAGCTTGGGTCCACCCTAGAATCAGCTGTGGAGGTGTGAAAGTCATCAATAAAGTGTTGTTATTGAGATTTACTATTTGTTTACTTGTTACATAATTCCCTGTTCCAACGCAAACACCAATATAACATTGTACATGCCTCTATGGTGCCTCACTTGTTCCACCAACCACTCAGTAATAATGCTAGTATACATCATTGCCGGGACCTCCTGAAATTCCCATCTTTGGCACCATTTTTAAAGCTTAGGCATGCATCAGATTCAGCACTGCCAGTTAGGAATTGCCTTTCACAGGCTCTGAGGGCAGAAAGGTGACACTGTTGATATTTCATTGCATATACAAGTGCACAATCATAAAATGTATAGGTAGTTGAGAAGCAAGCTACATAGATTACCCATCACTAGTATCATACCATCTTAGAGCAGGGAGTGCTTTCCTTTCCCAAACACCCAGTGTTAGGACATGGCAGTGAACCCTTCTGTTAATGAAACCAAACACCCAGAAAAGCTCACATTGCCTTGTAATCTGTTAAAGTATGAGTGACAGAGAACTCCAAATTCTACTATTTGAAGAAAAAAATCAGTTTATTCTTTAACTCTAAAACTGAACATTAAACTATAACTATTTACAGCTCTATGCCTCCTTTCTCTTAAATGCTTGTTTTTGCTTCCCACTGTATATAACAATATACCGTTCCATAAAAACCCACATTAAAATTACATCAACTTAATTTCAAAACCACACAGTGGCTGTTGTCATCGGTGTCTGTCTTCCTCTGGTTGAAGATTTTCCTGGGTCGTCTTTGATCTTTTGCCACAAAGATGTTCCATATGGAAAAGCTACCTTTGATAGAGATTGTTTTTGAATGGCAGTCTCTCTATAGTTGGCAGTTACTCTCTGTCTAACTTTATATCCCTAACATTGGATCGTCTCATTGGTTTGAGATTGCCAAAAATAATAAATTCAAAATTGATTGATTTTATATCCTGGGGTACAATTTAAACTGATTGGTTAGATTTGAATTATGGTCAAAACAACTCGGGTATCTAGTTTACAGCCAAATGTTACATATTTTAAATTTTCCAGTCCACTCTGAGACTGCTAGTCAGTCACATGACAGGTGCTTGTAAGCTCTCAGTGCAAAACAGCATTCATTGTCTCTTAAAGGTACAGTACACACCTTCAACTTCATAACACCCAGTTTAGCCTCACATTTTCTGATCATTTATTATGGAAGTGTCACATACTGGAAAGTCTTCAAACAGTTGAAAAAATTTAGTTTTATTCAGCAACCGCAAAAATGAAGCAAAGTCAAACTGGGGTAGGAATTATACAGTTAATTATAGGGCTTTGGGCAGTGTTGTAGAACAGAGGGACGTACATAATTCTTGATGTTTGCATCACATATATGCAGGGAGAAAGTGAGGACTGCAGATGCTGGAAATCAGAGCTGAAAAATGTGTTGCTGGAAAAGCGCAGCAGGTCAGGCAGCATCCAAGGACAGGACAATCGACGTTTCGGGCATAAGCCCTTCTTCAGGAATCCTTTCTCTTAAATGCTCGTTTTTTGCCTCCCACTCTATATAACAATATACCGTTCCCATAAAAAACCCACATTAAAATTACATCAACTTAATTTCAAAACCACACAGTGGCTGTTGTCATCGATGTCTGTCTTCCTGTGGTTGATCACATATATGCAGGGTGGTGAAAAAGGCTTTTAGCATGCCTTCATTGCTCAGTCCTTTGAGTGCAAGAGTTGGTAAGTCATGTTGAGGTTGTATAAGACACTGGTGAGACCTCTTCTGCAGTACTATGTCCAGTCCTGGTTGCCCAGTTATAAGAAGGATGTTATTAAGCAGGAGAGAGTTCAGAAGAGATTTACCAGGAAGTTACTGGGTTTGGAAGAATCGAGTTACAAAAAAAGGCTGAATAGGCTGGGACATTATTCACTGGAGCATAGGAGATTGCAAGGTGACGTTATACAAGTTTATAAGATCATGAGGGGAAGAGATAGGGTTAATGGTAGGTGTCTTTTGCATTGGTCATGCAATTTCAAGACTGGGGGCACGTTTTTAAGGTGAGAAGAGAGAGATTTAAAAAAAAAGACATGGGGGCATTTTATTTTAACAGAGGATGATTCACACGTAGAATGCACTTCCTGAGGAAGTGGGGGATATGGCACAATTAGAATGTTTAAAAGACATTTGGATAAGAACATGTATGGGAAAGGTGTGGGGGGATATGAACCGAGCAGACAGGTGAGACAAGTTTAGTTTGAGATTATGTTGGACTAGTTTGATCGAAGCATCTGTTTCCATGCTGTATGACTCCATGACTCTATAACAGCTTCATCTGTCAGGGACAATTTGTCTTTCCAACAAAACATATTTACAGTCAAAAATAATTATTGGACCCAACCTAAATCTATGAGAACTGCATGTTAATTAAGCCCTTTATGGCTTGTTGCTTCTAACTTGTAGCACATGAAAGTGAAGTTCCTCCTATTCAATGTCCTTATCTTTTTCTTCAGAAGATTGCATCTAATTTCCCAGCTCTTCAGAGTAAATAACATCCTTTTTGCCAGCTTCAGTTGAGCAGAGCATAGTGTGGTTGGATTGGGCAGCCCATTCTGTTTGGTGCAGATGTCATCACATGTTGATCATGAGTGACTGGTAGTTTTATCACCTGACAGTGAGTTGTGCACATTAAGGTTTGAAAGAACAGCTAGTAGGATTACAGGATTCCAGTAAGATAATTAATTTCCTGCAACAAGCTAGCTTACTCGTTGCCAACCCTGTTCCTTTGTGTGTCATTGCTATAGTAACACTGTGAGGTTTCCTAATAGGTAACTAAATTGTGTGGGAAGAATAATCTACCCTTGGTGACAACATGAATGCAGAATAAAGTCCATCCATCAACCAGACAAAATGCTACTTCCACGAAGAGTGGAAGAACATTTTTTGTTAACAGGTACAAAAGACAAGTATGTCTCTTTAATCTGTTATTTAGAGTTGCAGTCAGATCAACAACAATGTCAAAAAGCACTTTGCAGTGGTGCACATTGACTTTGAAAGGAATTTCTTCAAAGCAATTCTACAGTTACAAGCAGAAAGTGACTTAGAAACTGCTTGCAGAAATAGCAACCATTTTCACCAAACCCCCCAAGAAAGCTATTGTGGCAACAAAAACATCTTCCAAAGTTTTTCATTGTGTTATGAACTCGGCTAGACCACTCAAAACATTCTTAAGCAGGCAGCCCAGACCATAACTTTGCAATGTGTTTTGGTAAGTGTACAGTGAAGATTACCCAGGTTAAGTTAGCGAGATTGACTGCCAGGTTTTAAAATAGACAAAACTTTATTCACAAAATTACATAATGAAACACAAAGAACAGAACGAAGAACCCCCACAGAACTCAGTCTATCCAAACTAAACTTAATTATGCTGTTCTGAATATACACAACAGTACCAAGAAGCAAACCTCCTTACAAAACAGTAAAAATGGAACAAATGCTTACAGGTTGAAGTTAGAAGGGCAGAAGGAGAGCGAGAGACTTTTTCCACATAGCTGAACTCCTAATTAGTTCTGGACTGAACTGTTTAGCGAGAGAGCTGACCACTCTGCTTTCATTATACAGGTCACTTCTAAAACATGACCACTTTGGCCTGAAGTCTCATTTGTTTACATATAAACAAAAGGCCTCTCAAATTCCTTTTCACCTCTGTACCAAAATTGTCTAATCAGAACCAGGAGCTATTTACGATCCCTCTGAAAAAACCCAAGGACATAGTACCCTCGAGAAAAGGAACAGCTTTTAGCAAAAAGGGACCAGTTTTGTGACAATTGTTTAACCCAAAACATTTACAGATTTTGCACTCTTTAGAATTGCACTGATTCTGATGGCTGAGTCCATATTCTGAAATTTTAATAACAACCCTGAAATTATGTGTATCATTTTAAACATTCAATTAGGAGCAAATGCCATGGTATATAGATATCTGTTATCAGCCAATATCATGGAGTTCTTAGAAAGAAGTGAATTCAAGAGGTTGTCTATTCAATGTGATGAATCAGTTGACACAAGCTGTATTGCTCAGTTCACAGTGGTTGTTTGAAAGATAATCGAAGACTTCACCATCAAGGAGGAATTCTCGATATTACTGCCTCCAAAATCCACAAACAATGGAGTTGATATCTATAATGAGGTCAAGGATTATTTTACAAAAGTGAATATGCCATTGGAGACACAGTAACTTCTAATAGCATTGCAGCAATGATTGGGCATCATGCTGGTTTCCTAGCAATGTGTAAGCAGACTCCGATATCCTTCCTTTCTTGTGCTACCACCGTCCCATTCAACACCAGCAATTTGTACCAAAGTAATAGGGTTTGTTCACATTATGTCTCCAGTAAGAACTATTAATTTGATTTGTGCAAATGCCAAATATCACCACAGTTTCATGACATTTCTTAATAATTATTTAAGGGTGTGGCGTTCTTTTGCTGCACATTGAAATCCATTGGCTTGGCAAAGGAAAAATATTGTATCAATTTTTTCACATTTTATCAGAAATTATAATTTTTATGAAGTCAGGAAATAAAGATATTAATCAGTTATCAAACAGTGCATGACTGCTTGATTTTTCAGTTTTAACGGTTATGACAGAGAAATTGAAAGTTTGAACTGTGAATTGCAAGGGAAGCCAAAGACAATTTCCAACATGACTAGTTCAGTGAAAATTTTCAAGTTGAAACTTAACCTTCTGGTACAGCAAGTCCAGAAAATGAAATATATGATTTTCCTTGTGTGCTGCAAAAGCTGGTGCAAATTAAACTGTTGTTGGGACCTTGTACATTGATAGATATAGTGATTTGCTGACCAGGCTTGGCCAAGGGTTTAGAGGCAGATTTGAAGATTTTGAGTAGCTGGAGCTTGATAAGATGATTACTCCAAACTGTTTTTTGAAAGTGGATATTAGTCCCATTTCAGATCAAATGTGTGTGCTGGTTAACTGGATTGTATAACTTTGGAAATAGAGACTCTCAACTTTTCAATTACATTCAATTGAAATCAAGGCAATCCGCCATTAATGTTTAGAATCTCGTGGATATTGAGATGTATAGTCACATGACCAAAGCAGATTTGGTTCTACCTATCTTTGCAAATCTATCTTTTTCGATGTAAACTTGGTTAAATCCAAATTTCAAACCCGCCTGACCAGCACACATCTGAATGACTCCAACTGAGTTGCCCTATCATGATACAGACCAGATTAGACAGCATTAGTTCACATTGAAATAAAAGTAGCGAAACACAAAAAGGCGAGGTGAGGCAGAGATGCTGTGAGCATTCAAGTCAGTGCAAAATGAGTGACTGCTTAGAGAATAAGAGAGTAGCCCTGAGATGCACCATAACTAATCCATGAGTTGTATGCCAGCACCTTATGCATTGTATCCTGCAGCAACTTTACCATTGAAAGGAGGCATCATACTCCAAAGCGCAGCAACGAAGTGCATAACTGCACTGGAAATGAATTTGAGCATGCAATGGTGATACAATGAGGCTGGTATATGACAGCCTCCATAGACAGGGAGCCATATTGTCCATTATGTTGAGATGCTTTCCAGAATGGAGACCTGAATGATATCTGAGAATCTGGAGTCTGAAGCTCTGACTTACACGTAGATAATCATAGTTGTTCATTTTCTCTGTGGAGCCTAGAAAAATATGAAAAAGCATATCAATGAGGTGAGGTGACACGATGAGTCATGCAAATACGTCTCTCACTAATGAGATTCAGATCTTGCCATTCAAAATTTTGGACAATAATTGTGAAAGGAAATGGCAACTCAACATATAAGGTAGGAGATGACAGTGCATTGGCATACATGGAAACTGTGCAGCATGGTGGTCGACAGAAATCAGTGAAATCCTGATGTTACCCTGTCCCATGGCATTGTTCCAGTATAATTTTTTACAGTACTTTTTTGTGCATATATATAAGACTCATCTTCTGTAATTATGCAAATTTTGGAGCAAAGAATTGTGCTGCTTCATTGCATTGCTGCATCCAAGAGTTTTAAAGCGAGGCTGAGAAATTGGTTGAGTGGCAGGTGACAAAAAATAGAAATACTGGATAGGTACTCAAATTCGCAGGATGTGACTTATGGTGTCCTACAAGGATCTGTGTAAGGGCCTTAATTATCACATTATTGATTACCAAATTAGGTAATGGTACGGAAAGTCATATATCTAAATTTGCAATGACCCAAAGTTAGGTGGCATTGTAGACAGTTTGGATGATAGCAAAAAATTACAAAGGGATATTGATAGACTAGGTAAATAGGCAAACTGTGGCGAGTTTAGATTTATCCATTTAGGACCAAAAAGGATAGATCAGGGTACTTTCTAGATGAAGTTAAATATAGTGAATGTCCAAAGTGGTAAAAGGTGGAGGGGAGGTGTGGCATTGTTAATCAAGGACAGCATTTGGTTGCAGAAAGGACATTTGAGGACTCGTCTATTGAGGTAGTGTGGGCTGAGATGAGAAACAGGAAAGGAGAGGTCACCCTGTTGGGAGTTTTCTATAAGCCTCCGAATAGTTCCAGAGATGTAGAGAAAGGGCTGGCAAAGATGATCTTGATAGGAGCGAGAGTAAGAGGGTAGTTGTTAAGGGGGAACTTTAACTTTCCAAATATTGACTGGGAATACTATAGTGCAAGTACTTTAGATGGGTCAGTTTTTGTCCAATGTGTGCAGAAGGGTTTCCTGACACAGTGTGTAGACAGGCCCACAATGTCGAGGCCCTATTAGATTTGGTACTGGGTAATGAACCCCGCCCTGTGTTAGATTTGCAGGTAAGCAGTTTGGTGACAGTGACCACAATTCAGTTACGTTTACTTTAGCGATGGAAAGAGATAGGTATATACCGCAGGACAAGAGTGATAGCTGAGGAAAAGGCAATTACAATGTGATTAGGCAAGATTTAGGATGCAGAGGTTGGGGAAAGAAACTACAGGGGATTGGCACAATTGAAATGTGGAGCTTATTTAAGGAACAGCTACTGCGGATCCTTGAAAAGTATGTATCGGTCAGGCAGGGAGGAAGTTGTCGAACGTGGGAGCCGTGGTTTACGAAGGAAATTGAATCTCTTGTCAAGGGGAAGAAAAAACTTATGATAGGATGAGATGTGATGGCTCAGTTTGGGCACTTGAGAGTTACAAATTAACCAGGAAGGACTGAAGGAGAGAGCTAAGAAAAGCCAGGAGGGACATGAGAAGTCATTGGCTGATAGGATCAAGGAAAACCCTAAGGCCTTCTATAGGTATATCAGGAATGAAAGAACGATGAGAGTAAGATTAGAGCCAATCAAGGATAGTAGTGGGAAGTTGTGTGTGGAGATAGGGGAAGCGCTAAATGAATACTTTTTGTCAGTATTCATACTAGAAAAAGACAATGTTGTTGAGGAGAATACTGAGACACAGGCTACTAGACTAAATAGGATTGATGTTCATAAGGAGGGTGTGTTAGCAATTCTGGAAAGTGTAAAAATAGGGCTGGATGGGATTTATCCTAGGATTCTCTGGGAAGCCAGGGAGGAGATTGCTGAGCCTTTGGCTTTGATCTTTATGTCATCATTGTCTACAGGAATAGTGCCAGAAGACTGGAGGATAGCAAATATTGTCCCCTTGTTCAAGAAGGGGAGCAGAGACAACCTTGGTAATTATAGGCCAGTGAGCCTTATTTAAGTTGTGGGTAAAGTGTTGGAAAGGGTTATAAGGATTGGATTTATAATCATCTAGAAAGGAGTGAGCTAATTAGTGATAGTCAACATGGTGCTGTGAAGAGGAGGTAGTGCCTCATAAGCTTTATTGAGTTATTTGAAAAGGTGACCAAACAGGTGCTTGAGGGTAAAACAGTTGATAAGGTTCCCCATGTTAGACTATTAGACAAAATATGGAGACATGGGATTGAGGGTCATTTAGCGGTTTGGATCAGAAATTGGCTAAATGAAAGAAGACAGAGGGTGGTGGTTGATGGGAAATATTCATCCTGGAGTTCAGTTACTGGTGGTGTACTGCAAGGATCTGGTTTAGGTCCACTACTGTTTGTCATTTTTATAAATGACCTGGATCAGGGCGTAGAAAGATGGGTTAGTGTAAGTTTGCAGATGACATGAAAGTCGGTAGGGTTGTGGATCGTGACAAAGGATGTTGTAGTTTACATAGGGACATAGATAAGCTGCAGAGCTGGGCTGAGAGGTGGCAAATGTAGCTTAATGAGAAAAAGTGTGAGGTGATTCACTTTGGAAGGAGTCACAGGAATGCAGATTACTGGGCTACTGGTAAGATTGTTGGTGTGTAGATGAGCAGAGAGATCTCTGTGTCCAGGTATAAAGATCCTTGAAAGTTACCATCGATGTTGATAGGGTCATTAAAAAGTCATGTGGTGTTTTAGCTTTTATTGAGTTTTGGAACCATGAGGTCATGCTGCAGCTGTACAAAGCTCTGGTGCGGCCACACTTGGAGTATTGCGTACAGTTCTGGTCATCGCATTATAGGAAGGATGTGGATGCTTTGGAAACGGTTCAGGGGAGATTTACTAGGATGTTGCTTGGTGTGGTGAAGGTCTTCAGAGGAAAGACTGAGGGACGTGGGGCTGTTCTCGAGAGAGAGAGAAGTAAGTTGAGAGGTAACTTAATTGAGACATATAAGATAATCAAAGGTTTAGATAGGTTAGACAGTGAGAGCCTTTTTCCTTGGATGGTGAAGGCGAGCACGAGGGGACATAGCTTTAAATTGAGGGATGATGGATATAGGACAGATGTCAGAGGTAGTTTCTTTACTCAGTGAGCAATAGGGGTGTGAATGCACTGCCTGCAACAGTAATAGACTCACCAACTTTAAGGGCATTTAAATGGTCATTGGACAAGCATATGGACGGGAATGGAATAGTGTAGGTTAGATGGGTTTCAGATTGGTTTCACAGGTCGGCGCAACATCAAGGGCCAAAGGGCCTGTACTGCACTGTAATGTTCTATGTTCTATGATTTGGGGATTCTCATACATTGATTATTAAAGTGCCAGAAACAGGTGCAGAAAACAGCCACAAAAACAGAAATTTCTGGAAAAGCTCAGCAGGTCTGGCAGCATCTGTGGAGAGAAATCAGAGTTCAAGTATTGGGTCAAGTGACCCTTCCTCAGAACCTCAGATAATAGTCAAGGAGGCTAATGGAATTCTGGTCATTTTATATCTGAAGGATAGAAGTATAAGGACCCAGAAGTCATACTGCAACAATACAAATCAATGATTTCAGCATCGGCTCTTATTTTTGTTAGATTTGTGAAAAGTGAGGAAACTTGTAATTGGTCTAAACATGTGATTTAGACATAAGTAACTTCTTTCTGGCTTTCCCCACACAATAGTTTGCTATGCTGTTCTAATACTGTGAGAAAATTCACATTATGAATGTTTCTTCAAGAGGAGAAATTAAGTTAACTTGTCAAACTATTTTTAACATGTTCAGTTTCAATGACTGAATTATTTTAACCTTGTAACTGCAGTCCATATCTCAACTGCAAGTCCCCATTCATATGTTTTAATTTTAATAGTTTACTCAATTTTACTAGCAATCTTCACCATACCTCTAATAACAGTTTGATGGTCTCACCAATCCACTCTTCTTCATTAAAAGAATTGCAGACCTTGCCAACTCTGTTCCTTGCCAGAATTTTGTGACCTCTTTTCCTATTCAAGTAATTGGAGAGCCTTGTTCTCATACAATATATTTGGAAAGCTCTTCCCTATTATTCTTAGTGAGATCATCCAATTCTCCTTGCACCCAGTACATGGGAGCACGTCACCCATCACATCAAGATATTTCAGTAGCTCAGCCAATTTGTTCCAGTGTAATGAGAGTTTCATATAACCTTACCCAATAGCAAAAGTTGGCATTTAATTCTACTGAAATCATTGAAATCTCAATGCTGCTACTCACAGTGTTTGGCACTTGTCCAGTGAGAGCTTTGATACTTCACTCAATTGTGGGAGCATACCCAGACTTATCAACTGAGAACATTTCCTGTCCATTTCTCCTAAACTATTTCCATGCCACCTTCCCTTCATTCTTTTTATCTTTCAACCTTCACTTCTACTTTCTATTTCCATATGTCAGCTGCATCTCTTCTGCCTGCTCTGCTTCCTCTTCCTTCTATTCCCTAGGTGTGCTGAAAATCCATAACTCTTCAACCTCAGTCCTATCATAAGTCCAATGTAATTATCATGAACCAGAAATGCTAGATTTTGCATGCCACTGCAGTTCCATAGTTGATCTTATAAGGGGGCATGTACCTCAGATAGGTGAGTTCTGTGATAAATCATACCCTCATTTGAAGGTAGAACAGAGGGCTAATATGTTGAATTAGAGCTTCTGTATCAGTTTGCCAGCTAACAGAAATATGGATGTAAATGTAGGCCTGAATTGTGGCCAAGAGCCCAAAGGATTGTTAACACTTTTAAGATTTATCATCCTTACGAAATGTTGGTGATATAGTGAGTGCGTTTTCCCTCCCTTCAACTATGCATGCCTTTTACCCTCTCTGGCATTTGCCAAAGGTGTACTCTAATGATTTAGCATCATCCTGTAGTATTAAATGAATAAACCCTCCCAAGCCCTACATATTTGGACAGAGAAAACATCTTTGGTCACAAGCAGGCACATTCTCGCGCTAATACTGTAATGTTGTTGTAAAGGCTACATGTTGAACATATTTAACTTCACGGCAAATTGGGAAATGAACAAACAATTTTTAATTCTATAGATATTATGTGCAATTGATCTATATATCAGTTTGTTGAAATTGCGTTTCTAACACACTTTACCCATCAATCAATTATTAGTTGGAACTGAAGCTGATGACTGATATTCATCTCAGTCCCAGGGCATCAGTATAGGAATTCCTCAAGGTTTGGACTCATAAGTGGGAAGTAATATTCAAAACTGCCAGGGAATGATCTTAATCAAGAGAGAATCTGACCATCTCATTCAAAGCATTACCATTCAATGCATCACTATTGCTGAATTGTTGACTGTCGACATCTTGAGGATTACCATTGACCAGAAACTGAAGTGAATCAGCTATGTAAGCAGGTGTCTACAAGAGCAAGTCAGAGACTAAATACTTTGCTGTGAGTGATTCACTTTCTGAACCTAAAAAAACCTGTCCAAAATCTATAAGGATCAAGTCAGGAATGTGATTGAAATTTTACATTAGTCTGGATGGATCCAACTCCATCAACTCTCAAGAATCACAATACCATTTTTAAAAAAAAGCCACATTAATTGACACCCCATTCATCGCCTTAAACATTCAATCCCTTCACCACCAGTGCACAGTGGCAACAGATTATACACCTAAAAGGTGCACTGTAGCAACTCAACAAGGTTATGTTGCTGATGTTGCCGTTAACACCTTCCAAACCTAAGATTTCTACCACCGAGAATATCGCATCATGAAAGTTCCCTTCCAAGCCACATGCATCCTGATTTGCAACAACAACATTCAATGTCATGAGATCAAAATTCTGGGACTCCCTTCCTAACAAAGCTGTGGGTATACCTACAGCACGTGGGCTATAGTGTTTCAAGATGGCAGCTCACCATCTAATTAGGGATGGACAATAAATGTTGGCCTTCCCAGCAATCCTTATTTCCCAAAAATGAATAAGTAAAAAGATGAGGTATCTACCTGAAACATAATTTTGTTGAATTAACTATCTCTTCAGTGAAAGAAAGAAAGAAGCCAATATGATGTATCATAGGAAAGCATACTTTTTCCTGACACATTTGGTTCTTTTAATTGAAGACGTTTGCCAAGACTGTAGATCATTAACTCCAAATATATAACTAATGCCGTCTGGACAGTAGAAAATACTCCCGACTCATTCAATATAACCTTATGTTGTTTGTAAAATTATACTGACAAGAAATGTATCATATCTAACATTAATCAGCAAAATTTTATAGTGAGATATATTATAGGAAAAGATTTGTATATCTGGTTAATTAATCAGCAACAGTAAGTTGAAAAACATTACAGTTTTATTTTATTGGAAGCTTGAATATAATTAGATTACTTTACAGTGTGGAAACAGGCCTTTCGGCCCAACAAGTCCACACCGACCCGCCGAAGCGCACCGACCCAGACCCATTCCCCTACAGTTACCCCTGCACCTAACACTACAGGCAATTTAGCGTGGCCAATTCACCTAATCTGCACATTTTTGGAGTGTGGGAGGAAACCGGAGCACCCGGAGGAAACCCACACAGACACGGGGAGAATGTGCAAACTCCACACAGACAGTTGCGTGAGGCGGGAATTGAACCCGGGTCTCTGGCGCTGTGAGGCAGCAGTGCTAACCACTGTGCCACCGTGCCGCCCACGATGGCACAGTTACCTGTTGCCTGTTACTACATACTGTCTTGCAACTTAGGTTGTGTACTTCATAACTTTGTGATTAGACAATAGATGCCCTGGATGGTGTCAAAGACTGATTATGACACACCTGATTGCTGACAATAATTTTGAGTTGCAGTGGTTCAAAAATGGATCCATCTATTTTCTCAGTTATGTATGGACAATAAATACTAATCTTGTTACTGAGACCCACATCCCATGAATTAAACTTAAAAAAAGCTGGGCACTATGAAGCTATTTCAGAAGACACCAATACTGCTATGATGCAATATAATAATATAACATAATATAATACAACGATATTACAATGATGCAGACATGGAAACACGAATATAAATTGAGGAAACTATTGGGAATGCCTGTTACTACATACTGTCTTGCAACTTAGGTTGTGTACTTCATAACTTTGTGATTAGACAATAGATGCCCTGGATGGTGTCAAAGACTGATTATGACACACCTGATTGCTGAAAAGTCAGCCCAGTGATGGTGATTGTTAGACAACTGAGATAGACAGGCTTTGTAAGATTTTTCCAAATAGTTTACTATTTACTTGTCTCCACTCTTGCTATGCTGTATGCTATATAATTAAAGTTGTTGTTCCGATCAAGCCATCTCATCCCCAATTTTGAGCTTCAATTTAAACATACTACAAGATGATCTGTTCTCATATAAAATAGTTTGAGTTTAGTACAACTATTTCTTTGTCTGCTTCAAGAGCCTTGAATATTCCTTGTGACCAAGAACCTTTTTCTTTTCCATGCTATGGAACCATTAAAATGTTATGGCGCAGGAAGGTGCCATTCAGCCCATTTTGTCTGCATCAGCTACTGTAAATAGTTATGCATTTCAATCACACCTTTCAGCACCTGGTCCATATCCTTGCAGGTTACAGCATTTCAGGTGGAGATCCACGTATCTTTTATGCAAATTTATGCCTCCACCATCAAACTAGACAGTGAGTTCCAGATACCCATCACCCTCTGCGTAAAAATGTTTTTCTCAATGCCCTCTCCAACCTTCTGACTGTGGCGTAATCCATGTTTTATATCATCCTAGCATTACGTCACTGCTTTTCTTTCTATACTTCACCCAATAAGGAAAGTACTCCATATGCTTTCTTCACCAATTTATCTACCTGTCCTGTCACCTTCAAGGGCCTGTAGACATGCAATTCAAGATCTCTCACTTGCTCTACCATTGTAACAATTCTTCACCTTTTCTTCTGAGGCTATAGGCCTTGAGATGTAAAGAGTTGCTATGAAATATTATGGCAGACTTGAGATGGAGGGTTTCCCTTTTTAAAGACCTGGAAATTGTGACTAGCCATGGAGCAGACTGATTATTTGTCTTGATTTACTTTGGAGACTTTGCCTGCAAAGGTGACAGATCTTAACACTGGGGGTGGGGGGAGTGCAGATGGATTATTCTTTTTCACAGTGCTGCCATGAATGGGAAGTAAATTCTGAGGCATAAACACTTCACTAGAATTAGAAATAGTATATACTTGCCAGTAATCCCCAGGACAGAACCAACTGAATATTCTTTAGTTACTCACAGATGTCTAAGAGGTGCTGCTCAGCATATCTTTCAATTCAGTTGACTGTAGTCTTGAAAGATGGTCACCTAAGACCTGCAAATTTTCATTCAATGGATTTTATTTTAATTCGTACGTATGATATTAGCATCATTTTCTAGGTCTGCGTTTATTGTCCATCATTTCTTGCTCTGGAGAAGGGGGTTATGAGCTGTCTTCTTTAACTGCTGCAGTCCTTTGAGTCCAGGAACAGCCACAGTGCTATTAGGAAGGGAGTTTCATGATTTTGATTCACAGTGAAAGAAGTGAACGTTGATGATGGTGGATAGGATGCCAATCAGGAAGGCTGCTTTGTTCCAGATGGTGTCAAGCTTCTTGCATATTATTAGAGCTGTACTCATTCAAACAAGTGATGATTATTCCATCGCAACCCTCACTTAAACTTAGAAACCAGGAGCCGGAATAGGCCATTTGGTCCTTTGAACCTGCCCTGCCTTTCAATATGATCATGGATGTACCTCAGTGCCATATTCTAACTGTTTTTCCATACCCCCTTGGGGTATAAAAAAAAGTCTTTCTTGAACATAATCAGTGACTTAGGCTCCACAGCCTTCTGTAATAGAGGATCGCAGACATTGATCATCTGCAGAGTGAAGAAATGTTTCTTCAACTCAGCGTGAAAATGGCCTACTCTGCATCCTGAGACTGTGACCATCACTTCGAGATTCCCTAACATGCTTCTTGCATCTCGTCTATATAGCCATGTTAGAATTTTCTGTTTCAACTAGATTCTCTCATTCTTCTAAATTTTAGTCAATATAGGCCTTGTTGAATCAATTTCTCCTAAAAACAATGTCCTGTAATACCTGATATAAACCTAGTGAAATTTTGATGTACTCCCCCTCTGGCAAATATATTCTGTGTTAGGTAGGGTGATCAGAATTTCACATAGGACTCCAGGTACAGTATTGCCAAGGCCCTGGAAAACTGCAGTAAGACATCCATACTTCTTTTGCAATGAAGGCCAACACACCATTTGCCTTCTTAGTTGCTTACTGCACTGCCTGTTTACATGATGTACAAGGGTACCCAGATTCTTTTGTACTCACATTTCCCAAAATATCATCATTTAAGTAGTATTCTGCCTTCCTATTTGTCACAACAAAATGTATTACTTTACATTTATCCATGTTATACTATATCTGCCATGTGTTTGCCCATAAACTCAACTTTTTTAGATCTCCATGATGCCTCCTTGCAACATTCTCACATCTCAAACCCAGCTAATTTTCAGTCATTAGCAAACTGGAAATATTGCATTTGGTTTCTTCATCCACATAATTTATATCTAGTGACTCCAAGCACTGACTCCTGCAGTATATCACCAGTCATCACCTGAAAATAGACACATTTATACCCAATTTCTGCTCTGTCAACCAATTTGCAATCTATGTCAGTACGTTAAACTTTAGCCCAGGTGCTTTAATTTTGTTGGGGAGAAAGTGAGGTCTGCAGATGCTGGAGATCAGAGCTGAAAATGTGTTGCTGGAAAAGCGCAGTAGGTCAGGCAGCATCCAGGGAACAGGAGAATCGACGTTTCGGGCATAAGCCCTTCTTCAGGAATTCTGACCTATCACCCTCACCTTGACCTCTTTCCACCTATCACATTTCCGATGCCCCTCCCCCCAAGTCCCTCCTCCCTACCTTTTATCTTAGCCTGCTGGACAAACTTTCCTCATTCCTGAAGAAGGGCTTATGCCTGAAACATCGATTCTCCTGTTCCCTGGATGCTGCCTGACCTGCTGCGCTTTTCCAGCAACACATTTTCAGCTTTAATTTTGTTCACTAGCCTCTTATATGGACTGTATCAAAAGCCTTGAAATTCAAATACACCACATCCATTGGTTTTCCGTCATCTATACCATCAGTTGCATCCTGAAAACCCCCAGAAGATTAATTAAGCATGTCTTGCCTTTCATAAACCTATTCTGACTTTGTCTCATCCTGTTCATGCTTTCCAATTTTCTGTTATCATGTCTTTATAATAGACTTTAACATTTTCCTCACCACTAAGCATTTTTTAACTTGTCAGTCATGGGTGCCACCTGTCCCTAGTTTCCCTTTAGAATGTAGTGATGCTACCTTTTTAAAATTCACTTCTGAGGTGTGGGCATCGCTGACTGGCCAGCATTTTATTGCCTATTCCTAGCTGTCCTTGATAAGGAGGTGGTGATGAGCTGCTTTCTTGAACTGCTGCAGTCCACATGCTGTGGATCAACATACAGACCCACAAATTCCAGGATTTTGATTGAGCGACAGTGAAGAAATGGTGAAACATTTCCAAGTCAGGATGGTGAATAGCTTGGAGGGGATCATGTAGGTGGTGATGTTCCCATGTATCTGCTGCCCTTGTCCTTCTTGATGTAAGTGTTCTTGGGGTTTAGAAGGTGCTGTCTAGGGATCTTTGGTGAATTCTTGTACATCTTGTCGATAGTACACACTGCTGCTACTTATCATCAGTAGTGGAGTGAGTTGATGCTTGTGGATGTGCCAATCAAGCAGGCAGCTATGACCTGGATGGTGTCAAGCTTCCTGAGTATTGTTGAAGTTGCACCCATCCAGCAAATGGTGAATATTCCATCATACTTCTAATTTGTACCCTTGTAGATGGTGGACAGTTTTTGGGGAGTCAGGAAGTGGGTTACTCACTGCAGTATTTCTAGCCTCTGAACTGCTCATATAGCAATTGCTATGTGATGAGTCCAGCTGAGATTCTGATCAATGGAAACCCCCATGATGTGGATCGTGAGGGATTCAGTAATGGTAACACCATTGAATGTCAAGGGGCGGTGGTTATATTGTTTATTATTGAAGATAGTCATTGCCTGGCATTTTGGTGGTGCGAATGTTACTTGCCGCTTACAAGCCCAAGCCTGGATATTGTCCAGATATTTTTACACTTGAACATGGACTGCTTCAGTATCTGAGTAGTTGTAAATGGTGCAGAAATTGCTATCATTGGTTAACATTCCGACTTCTTACCTTATGATAGATCAAAAGTCATTGATGAAGTAGCTGAAGCTGACTGGGCCTAGGACACTACCCTGAGGAATTCCTTCAGAGATGTCCTAGAGCTGAGATTTCTGATCTCTAGCAACCACAACCATCATCTGATATGCCAGGTATGATGCCCACCAGCAGTGTTTGCCCCGATAGTCATTGATTCCAGTTTTGCTCAGGCTTTCCGATGCCACACTCAATTGATTGCAGCCTTGATGTCAAGGGCTGTCACTCTCGCCTCACCTTGAGAATTCAGCTGTTTTGTCCATGCCTAAACGAAGGCTATAATGAAGTCAGACACTGAGTGGCCCTGGCCCTGGCCGCCGCATCTGCTCGGATGAGGAGACATTCCACTCATGAGCATCCCAGATGTCCACCTACAGAAGAACCTTGATTATCCAGCATTTGATCACCCGCATATTGAATTATCCGGAAAGATCGCAAGGTCCCGATGCTTGGCTAAACTATGTTATCCAGCATTCGATTATCCGGAATTTGATTAACTAAGTAAAATATTCCCTGCCCGTCTTCTTTGGATAATCGACGTTTCTCTCTATTTTGAACAACGAGCTTTTCCTCCCTCCGTATTCCAGACAGCCCTCCACCGCACCACCTCCATTCCCCATTCCAATTTTCTAAATCACCCCCTACAATGCAATAAAGACAGTCTCCCTTGTCCTCACCTACCCACTCCACCAGTCTCCACAACCAATGCATCATCCTCAATCACTTCAGTCAACTCCAAATAGACACCACCACCACCATCACCTAGAAGATCTTCCCCTCCCCACACCTCTTTGCCTTCCACAAGGACCATTTTCTCCATCAATCCTTGGTTCATGACACCCCTGCCACTCCGAAACCCAGGTACCTTCCCCTGCAACCAGAAAAGATGCAATAGCTGCTGGTACACCAACCCCCTCACCTCCATCCAGGGCTCCAAATAGTCCTTCCAGGTGAAACAGAGGTTAACCTGCCTCTCTTCCAATCTATGAGGAGAAAGAAGGGCTTATGCCCGAAACGTCGATTCTCCTGTTCCCTGGATGCTGCCTGACCTGCTGCGCTTTTCCAGCAACACATTTTCAGCTCTCTTCCAAGCTAGTTTACTGAATCAGGAGCTCCCAATGTTCTCTTCTCTACATCGGGGAGACCAAACACAGACTTAGTGAATGGCTCACCGAGCATCGCAGCCGGGTCCGCAGGGGCTGATCAGACCTCCCAGACACCGCCCGTTTCAATTTCCCCAATCACTCCCTTTCCGATATGACCATCCTTGGCCTCATCCATTGCCAAAACAAACTACAGCTCCTATTGGAAAAACAAAACCTTATCTTCCACCTGGACATGTTACAGCTACATGCTACATAACCTCCCTCCCCATCCTCTGACTCCCCCCCCCTCCCCATTTCTTCCACCACTCCCTGCCACCAACCGGATTCATTCCTCCCATTGACCAACCACATCATACCCTCTACTTGTCTTCACCTATCCCCACTTCATCATCCTGCCCCTGCCACCCCTTTTATCTGCAGCTCTCCTCACATCCATCCCCAGTACTGAAGAAGGGTTACACCTGAAATGTCGACCATTGCACGTCCTGATGCTGCCTGGCTTACTGTGTGCTTTCAGCCTCCTGCCTGTCTACTTTAGAATCCAAAGCTCGGCATCAGTGAGCAGGTTATTGCTGAGCAGGTGCTGCTTGATTGCACTGTTGATGATATCTTCTGTCACTTCACTGATCATTGAGAGTAGACTGAAGGGGCAGTAATTTGCTGGATTAGATTTGTGTTGCTTTTTGTGTACAGGATATAACTGACAATTTCCATATTATCAGGTAGATGCCAGTGTTGTAACTGTACTGAAAAAGAGCGGCTAGGTGAGCAGCAGGTTTTGGGACAGTAGTTATCACTATTACTGGTGGTATGTTTTCCAAACACAGAGCCGTTGCAGCACTCAGTCTCTCCAACCATTTCTCAATGTTACATGGAGTGATAAACTGAAGACTGGTATGAGTGATGATGGGCACTGCTACAGGAAGCCGAGTTGGATCATTCACTCGGCTCTTTTGGCTGAAGTTTGCTGCCAGTGCTTCAGCCTTCTCTTTTGAATTGATGTTCAGGGTTCTTCCATTATTGAGGATGTGGATATTTGTGGAGACTTCTCTTTTAGTGAGTTGTTTAATTGTCCACAACCATTCATGACTAGATGTAGCAGGACTGCAGAACTTAGACCTGATCCATTGGTTGTGGGATCACTGAGCTTTGTTTATCACTTGCTGCTTATATTGTTTGGCAAGCAGGTAGTTTGGTACCTTTACCTCATTTTTAGGTATGTCTATTGCAATGGAGGGTATTCTCAATCAGAAGGCGGGACTTCGTTTCCACAAGGACTGCAGTGGTTACTTTAATTGAAAGTGTCATGGACAGATGCATTCGCAGCCGACAGATTGGTAAATATGAGGTCAAGTACGTTTTTCCTTCTTGTCGGTTCATTCACCACCTGCTGCAAAGTCACTTTGGCAGATATGTCCTTTAGGTCCTGACCAGCTCAGTCAGTGGTGCTGCTGCTGAGCCACTCCTGGTGGACATTAAAATCCCACACCCAGAGCACAGTGGTTCCTCCAAGTGTTGTTCAACATGGAGGAGTACTGATTAATCAACCAAGGGAGGCTGGTACAGGTTGTTCTGGTATAATGCACATTTTGTCAATGCAAATTGGCTATAATGCAATTGACAAATTGTGGACCATATTTGGATAACATGAACTTTCTGCTGAACGGGTATAGCGATTTTCTATAGCGATCTTCTACAGTGTGAATTTCTATAGCATGGGTTTGCAGAGGAACACAACTGTCACGTTATAGCAGAATGACCTGAATGTGGTGATCAGCCTATGTTTAACCTGTTCAACTATATTCAGTCCTTTGCTCCTTCCTGAATTTTCCAGCTGCTCTTAACATGTCTGACTTCCTGCTGGCAGGACCTCATTCTTGTTTGCCAGGATTATTTAACTTAGCAGGCAGTAGGATTTCTGACAGCTTCTTGTAATTTCAGGAAGTGTAATTCTCGCACTGCATTTGTCCATCACATTTGAGAACCAGAATTTCCAGGGCACGAAATACAGTGAAAGGGAAATGGATTTCTGATTTTGACATATAAAATTATTTTATTTGAGTTGGAAAAGGCAAAAAGAGGGCAAAAAGGCAAACTGATAGCAGATCTGGATGTTTCATCTCTCACTGTAACCATTGCCTCTTGCTACTATTAACAACAGCAGGAGCAAGAATTACTATTATATTTTATGATTTGGAATGGTGGGGTGAGGCAAAGTTAAAAATCACACAACACCAGGTTATAATATAGCAGGTTTATTTGGAGTGTTTCCACTATAACCTGGTATTGTGTATTATATTTTAGATATATTTGGAAATATTATAAAATATCACAAGAGGTATTATTGTATATCACAAAGATGTAGATAAGTGTTACTAAAATATTTTTATTTTTAAATTTACATGAATAAAATGTTACTACAGGAATTAGGAAGCTTCCAGAATTGTAATATGCAGTATATTATAGATATATCAGTGCAGTATTCTGCAAGTGGATAGACTGCCTGATATTGTAGTAGGGGATTAGTGCAATCCTTTATTTAAAATATTAGTATGATGTTACCTGATGTTATTTGACATTAGAATTGACAATGCTACTCATCATTTTAAAGCTACTTATTATTGATAAACAGAAGGTTACTGGTAATAGAACCTTATTGTAGTAGGGGATTAGTGCAATCCTTTATTTAAAATATTAGTATGATGTTACCTGATGTTATTTGACATTAGAATTGACAATGCTACCCTTCATTTTAAAGCTAATTATTATTGATAAACAGAAGGTTACTGGTAATAGAACCAGCCTAAAGTAAGAAATTGGATGCTTGATAAGAATGAAGTGCTCTGTTACTGTGTTCACTTCAGTACTTAAAAATGTTTTTGGTTTTTTTTTAAATAGAGCCCCTCAGTTCCTCAAAATCTTTTGGATTTCCATGACCAATTTTATTTTTTAGCTTAAGATCACAAAATAAATAAATTCATAATAGTGCTCGATCAGTTTGTTTGGTCTAACTGAGAAGAATATGCTTTGCTTTGAAATAATGAACTGAATTTTAAAGTCTAAGTAAAATGGCTAAGCATGTATGCTCTTAACATGTTATTGGAATATACATTTTGGGCAACTATGAATTGCTTTTGAACATTGTAGAAATTTCAGTAATGCCAGTTTAATAAAAGGGAGCAGAGAGCTGAAAAATATAGTCAAAGTTACAATGAAGCGTTATTTTCGGTAGTTATATAAATCATTCATAATTGATTTTCAACCTAGATAGAAGGCAAAGCATTCTGCATTTGTAAACTGAGGTTGGATTTTTTTTTTCCTGACCTAATCTGAAATCTTCTGTCAGATTCATCCTGCAATTTAGTCAGGGGAATTGGAAGCTGGCTGTCAAATTACATCAGTATGGGTGGTCTCGCCTTTCTTTGCGTGCACCAAAGGAGATACAAAGTTACCTATTAAATCTGGTTAGATCAACTAGATTTGAAATACATGTTGACCTGCCTTCTCAGTGGCTCCAATTAAAGTATCAATCAATGGTCTTAATGATTGAAGCATAAGAATAAGGATAACTTGTCACAATTGCACAGGGCTTTGTTCAAGCTGCATTTGGAGAATTGTGAGCTATTTTGTTGTCCATCTTTAAGGAAGAATATATTTGCTATACAGACTGTACAGCTAAGGCTCACTAGATTGATTTCTGGAATGAGAAGTTGTACCTACAATGAGACACTAAGTAGACTGGGTCTGTGTTTCTGAAGTTTAAAAGAAGGAAAGATCTTATTGAAACTCATGATTCTGAAGGATTGACAGGGTACACATTGTTTCCATTGGCTACACTGAGAGGGCTGTTCGGAAAGAAATTAAAGAACTGACCCAGGAACATTTGAAGGAATGACAATATAGTTTCAAGTCAGGATGTTGTGCATTTTGAAGGGGATCTTGTAATGTGATCATGCTCCCATGCATCTGCCAACTTTCTTCTAGGTGGTAGAGGTTGCAAGTTTGGAAAATAGTATTGACTGAACTGTTATGAGTTGCTGCAATGCACCTTATAGACTCAACAAATAAAAGCAAAGTGCTGCAGATGCTTGAGTTTTGAAATAAAAAGAAAAAGTACTGGATAAACTAAGCAGAAGTGGCAGTCTCTGTGAAGAGAGATACAAAGTTAACATTTCGAGTCTAGCATGAATCTTCTTCAGAGTGCTGTCTCTTCTGGAGAAGTCATTTTGGACTTGAAACATTAATTCTGTTTCTCTCTAAACAGATGATGCCAGTCTGTGAGTTTCCCCATCACTTTCTATTTTCATTTATAGACAATAGACACTGTTGCCACTGTCCATGAATGGTGGAGGAACTGAATTGTAATTAAGGTACCAATCAAGGAGTCTGTTTTGACCTGGATGGTGTTGAACTTCTTAAGTGTTACTGAAACTGCACTCATCAAGGCAATGCAGAATATTCTATCACAATCATGAATTGTACGTTGTAGATAGTGAATAGACATTGTGGCGTCCTAGCCTTGTGGTCACAATATGTATATAGCTGGTCCAGTTCAGTGCATTCCTGATGAATGGCTTACGCCTGCAACATTGATTCTCCTGCTCCTCGGATGCTGCCTGACCTGCTGTGCTTTTTCAGCACCACACTCTCAACTCTGATCGCTAGCTTCTGCAGTCCTCACTTTCTCCCAGTTCAGTGTGTGATCAATGATAACTCCCAGAATGTTGACGTTGTGGGATTCAGTGACAGTAATGCCCTGAATGTCAGAGTGAAATGGTTAAATACCATTTGGTTGACGATGGTCATTATCTGGCACTTATGAGGCACAAATGTTATTTTCCACTTATCATTCAAAGGCTGAATGTTGCCCAGAATATGCTGCACTTGGGCATGGATTGCTTCAATGTTAAAAGACTCATGAATGATATTGAACATTGTGCAATTATCAGAGGACGCACACTTTAGATCTTATGATAGAAGGAGCATCATTAGTAAAGCAAAGGAAGATTAGGCCTTGGACACTGCCCTGAGGAACTCTTTCAGTCATGTCCCAGGACTGAGAAGATTGATTTCCACTAACCACAATCTTTGTGCTAGGTTTGAGGCCAACAAGTGGACAGTTCTCCCCCTATTCACATTGACTACAGTTTTGCTAGAGCTCCTTAGTGTCATACTTGGTCAAATACTCCCTTGATGTCGAGAAAAGTAATTCTCACCTCACCTCACCTCTTTTGGCTGTAATGAGGTCAAGAGCCGAGCAGCCGAAGCAAAACCCAAACTGAGTTTCAGTGAGTAGGTTATTGCTCATCAAATGCCACTTAATAGCTCTGTTGATGCACGGTGGCACAGTGGTTAGCACTGCTGGGTTCAATTCCTGCCTCAGGCGACTGACTGTGTGAAGTTTGCACATTCTCCCCATGTCTGTGTGGGTTTCCTCCGGGTGCTCCGGTTTCCTCCCACAGTCCAAACATGTGCGGGTTAGGTGAATTGGCCATGCTAAAATTGCCCGTAGTGTTAGGTGGAGGGGAATGGATCTGGGTGGGTTGCACTTCGGCGGGTCGGTGTGTAAGTAATCTAATCTTCTCTATCTTTGCAGATGATAGAGTATAGACTCTTGGGTGGTAATTAGCTGGGTTGGAGGGTTTATGCATGAAACATCAATTCTTCCGCTCCTCGAATGCTGTGTGACAGCCTGTGTTTTTCCAGCACCACACTCTTCGACTCTGATCTCCAGCATCTGCAGTCCTCACTTTCTCCTGGGTTGGAATTGTCATGCTTTTTGTGGAAGGACTTACTTGGGCAGCTTTCCACATTGCTGCCTGTAAGTGTTGTAGCTGTACTGGAACAGTTTGACTTAAGGTGCAGCTGATTCTGCAATATGCCTTCAGTGCTATTGCTGAAGTCTTCATTCAATAAACCTTGCTAATATCTTAAGCATAACTGCCTTGGTTTAGACTGTAGTACCTGATAGTATGCTTTAACTTTTAGTCGAAGAAGTTTTTCTCTCTTCTCAGCTTGACTATCTCAGAAGTTCAATCAACTGTTAGGAGTATTTCATTTTACAAGCAATTAGGACTTTGTAACCAACACACAGTATTTCACTGCATCCTGATTGAGGAAATGTTTCCTGCTCTGCAGCCAGCTTGCAGAATAGACCTAGACAGAGGAACCAGTGCATCCATGACTAATTTTTGATTAGCCCTGTTTCTATAATTTATCACATAACCAATCTGGTCACATATTTATTCAAAGCCAATTGCTTTACCAGAAGTCCCTTTTCAGAGAAACATAGTTCTTGGGCCTCGCTGGAGCAAATCTGCACATTAACAGAAGCATAGAATCCCTAAAGTGCAGACAGAGTCAGTGCCAACTTTCCAAAGAGCATCCCACCCACACCAATTCCATTCCCATCCCCATTACCCCATATGTTTTTTTTAACATGGCTAACTACCTAACCTGCAAATCCTAAACACTATGGAGCAATTTTTATTTTAGTATGGCCAATTCACCTCACCTGCACAAATTGGACTGTGGGAGAAAACAGGAGGAAACCCACACAGACACGAGGAGAATGTGCAAACTCCACACACACAGAGTCACCCAAGGCTGGAATCAAACCCAAGTCCCTGGCACTGTCATGTAGCAGTGCTAACCACTGTGCCACCCTAAAAACCTTGCCAAATTCCGAATGGATGTTCCTTTTGTTTACTCAGAAGAAAAGGGCAAATATTGGAACTTGTGAGATATGTTTGTCACATTACAGATGATTTAACTACACGACAGAGCTGTTGCTTTGCAAGTAGGGCTAAAACTACTCCAATGCTCCAACTCAGCACCACCCTCTTAAACTTTCCTACCTGTCCACTTAACCGCTCCACCCTCCGCTCTGACCTATTACCATCACCCAAACCCCCCCCCCCCCCCCCTCCCCAAACGTCAACTCTCCTGCTCCTCAGATGTTGCCTGACCTGTGCTTTTCCAGTGCCACACTTTTCGACTCTGACTCTCCAGCATCTGTAGTCCTCACTTTCTCCAAAAACTAATCCTGTAAGTTTTGAAGCTGGGATTTAAAGGATAATTCCCAAGGAAACATGGAATCATTGGATTTCTAGTCATCTTCAACTAGGGGTGCTCTGTGCTGTGAATGCAATGTGTCAAAAACTATTAAAAAATGTATTACATTAAGTTTAATTTATGTTTTATACTTTATGTTTTATGACGTGGGATATATGGTTTTAGTTCCATTTTAAATATGTTCTTGTGGATTTGGTGCTTGAGATTCAGGATGCCTTTTTTTATACATGCATTTTCAATGAGGTTTTACAACTCTTTAAATGAAGCAATGGGTGTAAGTGGATTAATGCAAGGAAAAAAAGAGGTAAAAATAAACTGTTGCTGAGTAACAGATCTGGGGACACACAAAGTCAGAAAAGTCTAGAAGGCGTCAATCAGTGTGTGCAAAAGTACTAAACTCTCTCATAAGAAATCCTGCAAGATTTCTGGAAGCTGATTTTAGACATCTCATATTAGTACTGTACTTAAAATAATAGCGTCTCAATTGAAGTTTGTTCTAGATGTCTCAGAAAAAAAGATACCAGCTGAAGAAAAATCACCTAGTGAATGCACAGAAATTCACCAAAAGGAAACCAGCTTGAGCAAGAAGCCTTGTGTTGAGGGGGTAAATCTTAGATTCTCTACAGTGTGGAAACAGGCCCTTTGGCCCAACAGGTCCACATCGATCCTCCGAAGAGTAACCCACCCAGACCCTAATGCACCTAACACTATGGGCAATTTAGCATGGCCAATTCACCTGACCTGCACATCTTTGGACTGTGGGAGGAAACTGGAGCAAACCCACACAGATAGGGGGAGAACGTGCAAACTACACACAAACAGTCATCCGAGGCTAGAATCAAACCTGGGACCCTGGTGCTGTGAGGCAGCAGTGCTAATCACTGAGCCACCGTGCCGCCCGTAGGTACGGTGGCTCAATAGGGTATTGGTGTTTATAAGAATATTGCTGGGATAAAAGGAATGGTGTGAGTTTATGGTGTTTGTGAATGGTGTTTGTCATAAATTCTTTCCATCTCTTTTGCCTGCCCTAATGCAGTTCATGTTTGACTTGTCCATATCAACACCAGCTGGAATATATTAATAAGGGCATTGTTCACCACTAGCACACCTTGGAAAACATGTTCCTAGCTGACATTCTGTTTGGGAAGCCAAGAGAAAGGCTTTCAGGGGTCTTGTTGAATATTTACAGAGTATTTTAGTGAGTATTTCAACATACACTGGGGAAAGGGGCCAAACTAGAAAAGATTGTGACCGATTGGTAACAATTATTAGAGCACAACAAATACCGTCTTAGTTGATGAGCTTTTGCAAACTCTTCTTGAATCAACAACATGTTTAATACATATGAATGTGTTTCAATCTGAATATTACACTGGATTATTTCTGTTACAACACATCAAAATCTTAATTTTAGTTTATTAACAAGGGATCTGCAACTCTCCAGAATCTCATTGTACTATTAAAATATTAGCTGCCATTTGAGCATATTTGTTTAAATTATTTGTTAGTCACAAGGTTGAAGGTATTTTAATCCACAGATGCTATTTTTGATTTGCTTTAATTTGGTTCTTTGATTAATGCCTAACATATATGGAGAATGCAGTTTCAAAATGGTATCTATTAATACATTGACCTGAAAATCCGCAAATCTTTTTGGAATGCCCTTAGTGTAATTCTGACAAATGTGCAGTGAAAGACACAGAAAATTAGCTGGGACCTGCCTATCTAAACTTTGGCAGACTTATTTGAGGAAATTTTCCATGGAGTTCAGGCTGAGAGAGGTAATTTACATATTACTGGCATGTGTGTTACTGAAATTCAATGCCATTTATGACTCTTCAGATATTGAAGTAGCTCGTATCCATTTGCAGCAAGAGTTGGGCAACATTCAGGCTTGGATTCCAAAGTGGCAAGTAGTATTCACAGTACAGCAGTATCAAGCAATAAGCATCTCCATTAAGAGCAAATCTAGCCATCTCACCTTGATATTCGATGGTGTTGCCATCACTAAATCCCGCACTGTCAACATCCTGTAGGTTACCATTGATGACAAACTGAACTGGAATAGACATATAAATAGTGTGGCTGCAAGTGCAAATCAGAGGCAAGGAATTTTGCAGACAGTTACTCATTGCATCCTGTCCTAGCAATGCCTGTTCCCTACCACCTACACAGCAGAAGTCCTGAGAATGATGGAATATTCTGCACTTTGCTGGATGGGTGAAGCTCCCACTTCACTCAAAAAGCTTGACAAGTGGTAGAAGTGTGTACCATCTGCAGAAACTCATTAAGGCTTCTCAAGTAGCACCTTCCAGACCAGTGACATCTCACACCTAGAATGACAAGGGTAGCAGATGTATGTGAACACTACCTGTAAGTTCCTCTCCAAGCCATGTACCATCCTATTTTAAAACTAAATTGCCATTCCTTCACTGTTGCTGAGTCAAAATCATTAAACTCTCCTCCTCACTGCACTGGGCATGCATCTCTCTGCCAAGAACTGCAGTGTTTCAAGACAGCATACTTTCTATAGGCCAATTAGGGATGGACAATAAATGTCGGCCGAGGCCAGTAATGTCTGGATTCCATGAATGAATTTTTACAATATAGTAAATAGATAAGGTTCAATGAGATATATTGGTGCTTGGCATTGTGCAGCCCTAGCTCTGCTGAGCATCCATACTTTGATCCATACCAGGCAACGGGAAGCTTTACCCTGACCTTAAATTTACCTGGACCATCTCGGACACCTCCCTTCCCTTCCTGGATCTCTCCATCTCCATTAATGACGACCGACTTGATACCAACATTTTTTACAAACCCACCGACTCCCACAGCTACCTGGATTACACCTCTTCCCACCCTACCTCCTGCAAAAATGCCATCCCGTATTCCTAATTCCTCCGCCTCCGCCGTATCTGCTCCCAGGAGGACCAGTTCCACCACAGAACACACCAGATGGCCTCCTTCTTTAGAGACCGCAATTTCCCTTCCCATGTGGTTAAAGATGCCCTCCAAAGCATCTCGTCTACATCCCACCCCTCCAACCGTAACAAGGACAGAACGCCCC
>NC_057728.1:43549558-43571845 GCF_004010195.1 Chiloscyllium plagiosum | reverse complement strand
CTATGCTACTTTCTCCCCACCCCCACCCTCCTCTCACTTCCCTCTCCATCCTTCAGGCTCTCTGCCTGTATTTATGATGAAGGGCTTTTGCCCGAAATGTCAATTTTACTGCTCCTCGGATGCTGCCTGAACTGCTGTGCTCTTCCAGCACCACCAATCCAGAATCTGGTTTCCAGCATTTGCAGTGATTGTTTTTACCTTTCCTAAAATTAGCTTGCTTTTCGAAAGAGAACTAATGCTCATGGCATTTTCTAGCTATGAGTGATTGTTCTGTCATGCATTTTTTACTTAATTCCCTACATCATCCTCAGTGAGTACTAAAGATATATATGCAGAATTTAATAATCTCTTACAGTCTTGATCAAAATGAGGTGACCTGTTATTGACTTCTGACATCTAAATTTTCCCATGAAAGTTCTGCATGCAGACCATTGTGGGAATTACCTGCTAAATTTCATCTTCTGATGGACAATTCCCTGGATTTCTGGGAGATGGAGCAAATTTCCACAGATTTTGCTGACTTTGGACAGTTCTATTCTGCTTACTTGAATAGTATGCAGGAAATGTTAATTTACAAAAAACTACCCAAAGTCCTGGGTAACACCAGAATTGACACCATCATTGATATTGACACCCAACTCCATTTTGAGCCTTTTTTTAACAACACACTGACCAACCCTCTGACCCCTGAATACTTCTTGAGCCCTAACTATCTGTAAGACCCGAATATGACATTACTCACCTGGAACCCTACCCAGGTGTGCCTTACTCACCTGCTTCCTTAACCACCACCTCGTCAGCCATCTAGCACCTCATCAAATGACCCAGCTACTATCTGATTCACTCACCAACTCCCCATTCACTAACATTCACATGGGACTTATAACTTAGCAGAAGGCTGCTGATGCTATAAATAGAGGACACGTTGTGTCTTCTCCCCGACTCTACTCCACTTGAGACAGAGCTCTCTGATAGTTCTGCACTTCTGATAGAGCTGGGTTCTGAACTTCCAATGAAGAAATACAGAATTGAGGGAATGTTCGAGAGATTCTAGGCCAGAAATTACTGTAGTTGATCTTGCTCTACTTCTTCAGACAGAACATTCCTATGGATTTTCAGGGCCATTATCATGTTGTATTTGAGCATGTAATCTTTGCACTCTTGGCATCTTGTTCATTGTTAGTTAGACAGTTGACGCATTCTTGTTTAAATTAACAGAACAAAAATACTTCCTCTTCACACATTTTACACTGAGATGCAAAGTAACTTCACATAAATTAGCACATTGAACACTGAATTTTTATTACTGTTGGCAACATATTAATTATTTATGTACATCATCAACAAAGCTAGGAAGGAGGTGGCCAACTCCAGTATTCTTTACTCACTTAACTAAGACAGAGTTAGAGTAATTTGAATCAATATTAAATATGGAACAAAAACAGAAATTGCTGGAGAAATTTGGCAGGGTCTGGCAACATTGTGGGAAGAAAGCAGAGTTAACATTTTGAGTCTGGTGACTGTTCATCAGAACAGTTAGCAGCTTGGTAAAGCAGATTTTATGATGGAGCCCAGACAGACAAGAAGAGATATGCAAGGGGAACATAAACAAGGGGTTAATAGAGAGCAGGCTAGGACAGAGGAAAAACTAAATAAAGGTGCTCAGTGGTTAGCATTGCTGCCTCACAGCGCCAGGGATCTGGGTTCAATTCTAAAGTTTGCACATTCTTCCTATGTCTGCATGGGTTTCTTCCAGATGTTCTAATTTCCTCCCATGGTTCAAAGATGTGTAGGTTAGGTGGATTAGCCATGGGAAATGCAGAGTTACAGATAGGGTAGGATGCTCTTCAGAGGGTCCATGTGGACTTGATGGGCTGAATGGCCTGTTTTCACACTGTAGGGATTCTATGATTCCATGATCTAAGAGTGAAAAAATGGGTTGACTTTTCTGAATGGAACCCACATAATGTGATAATGAGCCTAGGAGTACCCGGGAATAGATGACTGTGCTAAAAGCAATTTATGTCAAACAGGACCAGGTATAAGGTGGGTAAAAAATATGGATGGATGGACTCAGGTTCTAAAATTATTGAACTCAATGTTGAGTCCTTCAGGGTCTCCAAGTGGAAAATGAGATGTTATTCTTTGAGCTTGTGCTGAGGCTCGCTGGAACACTGCAGCAGGCCTGTGACAGAAATGATGCCATGGGAACATGTTGGTGTGTTGAAGTGGCAGGCAACTGAAAGATTGGGGTCATTTTTGTGAACAATATAGGGTTTCTGCAAAGTGGTCACTCAGCCTGCATTTCGTCTCCCAATGTAGAGGGGACCACATTGTGAGCAGCAAATACAATAGACTAGATTGAGTAAGGTACATGCGGATCACTGCTTCAACTTGGTGGTATGTCTGGGGCCTTGGCTGGTGAGCTGGGAGGAAGTAAACAGGCTGGTATTACATCTTCTATGAGTCTATGCAAAGTTGACATGCGACTGTGAATAAATGTTGGGAATGGAGCAGGAATATAGCAGAGTATCCAGAGGGAAGGTACCTGCAGAATCCTGACAAAGAAGGAAAGAATATGTACCTGCTTGTGGCAACTCATGGAGGTAATGGAAATGACGATTTATAATCCTTTGGAACATGGAGGGTAGTGGGGTAGTAAGTGAGGACCAAAGGGATCCTATCATTGTTGTTCTTCCTAGCTACTAACAGTTCTGATGAAGTATCATCAGATTTAAAATGTTAACTCTGCTTTCTTCCCACAGATGCTGCCAGATGCTGCTGAATTTTCCCAGTAATTTCTGTTAATGTCAACAAAAATGATTTAGGATTCATGCTGAAAATTAGATTTGCACAATTAAGGAACTAATAAGAAATTAAGTAATCAGTTTCTGGCTTTGCTATGAGAACTGATAACATCTGAAGATGGGTTTTCTGGAAAATTATTCAGAAGTAATTAGCAGTATTTGATTGCTTTAAATTAAAGTCAAAACATGATGCATTCAAAATGACAAATGTAGAGTTAGGGTATACGATGTAGAGCATATGAATGAACAGTATGTTCAGAAATCTAATTGAGATCAGAAATCAATCAGCTGAATGAGAAACAAAATGTTTAAGTATCACCATAGCAATGACGAGCAAATAATGTGTAGGAGTTTTCCGGCACACAGCATGAGTGCACCAGCAGTTGCTAAGCATTTTTAGTACAAGAGGCATGCCATAGAGGACAGTCTTGAAATGCAGAAGACATGCTACTCATAGAACATACAAATTCAGAATATTCCCTTTGGTGGATCTACTAAAAAAAATGCATTTCCTGTATACAGAAAGGAAAACAGCAATAATTACACCATTGTCTTATCAACTGCTTCAATCTGGTTTTCAAATCTTCTCATCCTCATTGTTCTGAATATTGTTTTTGGTCAAATGTCTTATATATAATACTATGGGAGACTGACAAATATTAAAAACTTTCATTTTTCTCAGAAGACAAAAATGTAAAAAATCTTAATGATAAATTTTCATTCTGCATCTTTATATGAGTTTTGAATGATTGATCTTTAACAAGATTCAAAAGAAAAACAAAGTATTTTTAATCTACTCACAATTTAGTCAGCAAATGGACTGTAGCTCTGCTAACTGAACCATAATCAAATTACATGAAGCAACATTGGACATTGTGTAGAAGGTTTACTTTCCTGGATAAGTATAATAGTGTGCAGGTTGATGAATGCAGCACAAAATATATTTACATTTACAGGCAATTCATGTTAATAGAACAGCTTCAAACTAAGGGAGGGTAAGGGAGGGATTAAATTATGGATAGTTAAAGAGAAAGGACAAGGTAAGTTTCAAGGTAAGAATACAGGAAATTATATTTTGGAAAACAAAAGGAAGGGGAAAGCATACAAATATGCATGCCAGCATAAAAGGACAGAGTAGGGAAAAATGGTAAAAAGACTAAATTAAAGGCTCTTTATAGAAATGCATCCAACATTTGTAACAAGTTGGATTAATTAACAAAACAAATAAATATCAATAGGGCCGATATGATCATCATTTGAGAATCAAGATTAGTGGGATGAGTAGGGATAAAGTGTTCTTTTCCAAGTCGGGGTTCTACAGGGATCAGTGCTGGGGCTGCAACTGTTTACAATACATATCAATGGAGGAAGGAAGTGAATGTACCATATTCAAAATTGCAGAGAATACAAAAATAGGTGGAAAGGCAAATTACAAGGGGGATACAAACAGTTTACAGAGCAAATTTATTTATGTGGAGAAAGCTGCAACACAAAGGGACTTGGGGATAATTGTGCATGAAACATAGAAAGCGAGCACACAGTGCTTCAGTTAATCAGCAAGGCTAATGCAACGTTGACTCTTATTTCAAGGGGATTGGAGTATGAGAGTAGAGAAGTCTTACTGCATCTGTACAAAGTGCTAGTGAGACTACATTTGGAGCACTGTGCATAGTTTTGGTCCCCTCATTTAAGGAAATATATTGTTCAGAAAACATTCACTAGGATGATTTGCGGTATGGAGGGATTGTCTTATGAGC
Source organism: Chiloscyllium plagiosum (assembly GCF_004010195.1). Classification (NCBI taxonomy): domain Eukaryota; kingdom Metazoa; phylum Chordata; class Chondrichthyes; order Orectolobiformes; family Hemiscylliidae; genus Chiloscyllium; species Chiloscyllium plagiosum. Next base: position 43,567,281 of record NC_057728.1, on the reverse strand, counting down.
AAAAGTTAAATACGTTGGGATTCTACTCACTGTAATTTAGAAGAAGGAAAAGTGATCAAATTAAAACAAAAAGGATCCTTAATAGTCTTCACAGAGTAAATGCCAAGAAGATATTTCCCCTACCTACAGTCTAGAATCAGAGGGCATAGTCTTAGAATAAAGGGTGCCAATTTAAGACTGAGATGAGAATGAACTTCTCTCAGAGGCTTGTAAGTCTTTTGATCTCCTTGCCACAGAGCAATGAAGGCAAGAGTCCTTGTGTAAATTTAAAACTGCGATAGATAGATTCTTGATCAGTAGGTGAATCAAGGATTATGGGAAAAGGCAGGAAAGTGGATATGAGGAATGTTGAATTAGCCATTATTCTATTGAGTGAAAGAGCAGACTCGCGGAGCCAAATGGCCTAATGCTGTTCCCATTTATTATGGTCTTATTATGGACTTAAAGCGAATGAGGCTGGTATCTGAGTAATCAAGGGTCTTTGACATTCCAGAAGGTCAAGATGAAAGAAGAAAGTACATAGGGTAGCTATGTTAATAAATAATGAGATCAGTAGAGAGAAATGAACTTTCGGAAGGTCACAGTAGCGAATCTGGGTAGAGATAAGAAACAGCAGAGGAAAGAGGTCACAGATAGCAGGAGTTCAAATGCTTGCTGTCAGTAGCTCCACTGTGAGTTGAAAGAATAGCCTGTAAGAAAGATACTACAATTTCTATGGAAGATTTTAATCCACATATAAATTGGACACATCAAATTGGCAGATGATTTCTTAGAGTAGGACAGTTTCTTAGAGTACGATGGTCTGGAAGTGATCAGGAAGCAAATTATTTTTGACCTGGTAATGTGAATTGAGATAGCATTAGTTATTAGCTGCAAAACAAAAGATGCTCTCATTTAGAATTATCGTAGCAAGATGGAACTTCACATCAATTTGAGAGTGAGAAATCTGTGTTTGCAACTAGCATCATAAATTTAAAATCAATTACTAGGCAGAACTCAGGTGGATGTCACAGCTGCAGGGCCCTCATGATGACAGGGATTTTCACCTTGACTCCACTTTCTGGAGGTGAGTGAGGCACAATGTAAAAGCAGGCTCTGTGTGTCCCAGGACACTGCAACATAACTGTACCGGATGCTACAGTGGGACCAAAGACCTGCAAGACTGTTCTTCAGGGAGTGACAGGTGACCTGTGTGGGATCTCATAGTCATGCACCCACAAATGTATCAGGACAGTAACTGATGCTCTGTGCAAGATCAGATTGGTTCATTTTGTTTCCCCATGATAAGGTCAGTGCTGCTGCCTGACAGGATTCGGAAGCTTCCTTCAAGTGCAGGGTCCCATCAACTAAAAACAAGTGGCAATGAGAGGATCATAGCTCAACACTGGAATTTGTCAATACGGAGGGGTTTCAATTGATTAATGTGTCTGTAATCTGTGATTACCGTTACTAATTCCTGAAGGTGTCTGCCCACTAATTTGACAGCTGCCATGACTCCTACATCCTGGAGCACTCTTGTCTATCTTTTTGGGTTTAGATTCCTTATAAAGCTGCTTACTAGGATAAAAGGCTTCCCACTGCAACCATGACACATGACACCATTGCACAACTGTCTGATTGATGTGGAGTGCACACACAATGTCATCCACGCTTTGAGCAGAGCTGTGGCATAACAGATGATATGGCTGCTGAAGTTGCTGTTCCATTGTTTTGACTAATCTAGAGACCTCTCCAACATAGTCTGGACAGAGAATACCACATCATCCTGATGTGCTGTGCTGTGCTCTCCAGAGCTGGAGCAGGCAATGAGGTGATGTACTGGATAAGAAGGACTGGAGGAAGGGGAGCATTGTTCCAAATAAGGCAGCAAGGATATTGGAGAAAGGAAATCTCTCTTTGTGCATGACTGAACTCAGGTGCATTTGGTGCTACAAGCCAGTCAGCAAAGAACCTGATTAATATCAGTTTTCAGTAGTTGAGAATTGGGTGCATTGATGTAAAATAGTTATTGGCAATCATTCCAATACTTGTTTTTCATTCTGGGATGTGTGGCAGCCTCCACACATTTTGCTATTGTTTATTTTTTTCTGGCTGTCAATAAAAGCTCACATTTGGAGTTGTCCAATTGCTTGCATGTATGTGATGTTCCCCTACTGAATAATGACAAGATGCGAGTCCACTGGGGACAGAGAAACAGTGCTGAAAATGTGTTGCTGAAAAAGCGCAGCAGGTCAGGCAGCATCCAAGGAACAGGAGAATCGACGTTTCGGGCATAAGCCCTTCTTCAGCCCAGATTTGCAATATTACGAACATTAAAAAGATGGAATTTTTCATTATAAACTCTCATGTCGATATTTATGGTGGAATTGGCCAGTGAAATCTGATCATCTGTAGTCCTCACTTTCTCGACAGAGAAACAGTGACTTGGAGATGATGTTTCAATGAGATTAAGCATCACCAAGGGTGAGAGAATAGGGTTGTATGTGTAAGGGAAAGACAGCTATGCCATCAGCAATTTGGCTTTATGGCTGCTGTGCTGTGACTTTGCTGGTAGGGGTGTTACCATACCAACATTTGTCGAGGTACACAGTGATCTTTTAACAATGGCACATCTGCCAACAATACTGATCTTTTGGCAGATCTCTGGTGAGTGGCAATTGTTCAGGAAGGGGAAATGGTAGGATAGGGCGAGAATCAAGTGAGTGGTTTGCCATTGGGGAGGGTAGTTCATCAATGATATGAGTTTGGTAAAACAAGATGTGAGATCTCTCAAGGCTTCACAGAGGAGAAACCCTCCATGAAACTCAACAAAAGTTACATTTAGTTGAGAAAAATAGAGGATTCTGCCCTGTATCTTTGATTCCAAGAGCCAGGTTTTGATGTCAAGTATGATCAGCAATTTTCCAGCACTGATCTTTGTGGAAAACCGCTTCCCATCCTTTTACACTCTTGAATAACTATCCTTTATTCCCACCTCTACTCTCTACCATAAAGCAAGCTAGCAATTCATTTTGCCACTTCTCCCCTGACTCAGTATTCTCTGAGCTTATTTATTAGTCCATTATTTGGCAATGGAATACATCACAATTGGTATATCTTATGACTACATTATGTAATAATGTAGCACAACATCATTCTTCTAAAAATGATAAGAAGCACTACTGGAAAGTGTTGCTATTGTTTCACGGGGTATTGGCGGGACTGCATCTGAACACTATGTACAGTTTTAGTCATGGAGTAGAGTCATGTAGCACAACAACAGATTCTTTGGCTCAATTCATCCATGCTGACCAGGGTGTCCTAAGCTGAACTAGTCCTTTTTGCCCACATTTGGCCATATGCCTCTAAACCTTTCCTATCCATGTACCTATTCAAATATCTTTTAAATGTTGTAATTGTACCCATCTCTACCATATCCTCTGGCAGCTCATTGCCCATGTGCACCACCCTCTGTGTGAAAAATTTGCCCCTCAGGTTCTTTTAAATATTTCCCCTCTCACCTTAACCTTATGCCCTCTAGTTTTGGACACCTCTATCCTGGTGAAAAGACCTTAGATAATCATTTTATCTATGCATTTATGATTTCATAAACCTCCGTAAGGTCACTCCTCGGTCTCCTATGCTCCATGGAAAAAAGTCTCAGCCTTTCGAGCCTCTTTGTTTAACTCAAACCTTCCAATCTGGGTAACATGCTTGCAGATCTTCTTTGCACCCTTTCCAGTTTAATAACATCCTTCCTAAAGCATGGTGACCAGAATTGTATGCCATATTCCAAATGCGGTCTTACCAATGTCTTGTGCAGCTGTAAAACAACTCCTGTACTCATTGATGTAAACAATGAAGACAAGCATGCCAAATGCTTTCTTCACCACCCTGTCTACCTGTGATGCCACTTTGAAGGAATTATATAGCCTCACCCCTCAGCCTCTCTGTTCAACACACTCCCCAGGGCCCTTACCACTAACTGTGTAAGTCCTGCCCTGGTTAAAAAGGAGATAATAGTGCAGAAAAGGCACTACGGTGTCTCAGTGGTTAGCACTGCTGCCTCACAGCATTAGGGACCCAGGTTTGATTCCAGCCTCAGGCAATTGTCGGTGTGGAATTTGCACATTCTCCCCATGTCTGCGTAGATTTCCTCCAGGTGCTCCGGTTTCCTCCCCACAATCTGCAAATGTCCAGATTAGGTGAATTGGCCATGCTAAATTGCCCAGAGTGTTCAGGGTCGTGTGGGTTAGGTGCATTAGTTAGGGTAAATGTAGAGTGTAGGAGAATGGGTCTGGGTGGGTTGCTCTTTGGAGGGTCGGTGTGGACTTGTTGGGCCAAATGGCCTGCTTCCACACTGTAGGGATTTGATAAAAAGGTTACTTTGACTTTTATATGAAGAAGGCTGCGCATGTTGAGTTTGTATCGAATTGCTTTAGATGAACAGAAAATTATGAAATAGAACAGAACTAAACCATTCGGTGTCTTGAGCCTACTTCTCAATTCAACAAGTTCAGGGTTGATGTTTGCGTTTCAAATTCCACATTCCCAACTACAGTGATATTCTGATTTCTCTGCTTGACAAGAATCTATCCACTCTGTCTTAAAAATATTTAATGTCTTTGCCTGCATAGCCTTCTGAGTGGAACAGGTGGGGTGATAGGTGAGGACAAGTGGAACTCTGTCTTTATTGCATTTGGTGGGGGGGGGAGGGTGGTGGTGAGGGTGGTGGTAGTGGGGGAATCTGATTTAGAACAGTGGAATGGGGAATGGAGGTGATGTAGTGGATGGTTGTTTGGATGACAGAGGGAGGAAAAGCACGTTGTTCCAAATAGGAGGACATCTGAGATGCTTAAGAGTGGAATGTCTCTTCGTTCAAGCAGATGTGACAGAGACGGAGGAATTGGGAGAACAGGATGGGGTTCTTGTGTCTTTATTGCATTTGAAGGGGGGGTGGTTAGAGCAGTGGAACGGAGAATGGAGATGGTGGACGTCTGTCTGGATGACGTTGGTTGTGTCTTTATTGCATTTGAAGGGGCCTTCTTTTCCATAGCCTTCTGAAGGAGAGTCCTACAGTTGCAGAACCCTCTGCGAGATAAAACAATTTTCCTCATCTCTGTCCTGAAATGTTGTCCTTTGCAAGGCCCCAAATTTGGGAAGTTGATGTGAAATAAAGTGAGGAAAATGCAATAGTGGAAAGAATTATTATGGGTAACGATAAACAGATAAAAACAGGAGGGGACAAAGAATGCAGATCTAAGAACAAATAAGACTAGTGGTTTCAAAAATAATAAAAGGGCAAAACTTAAGGCACTGAATTTGAATGCTTGTATCGTTCAAAACAAAACAAATGAACTAGTACAGATTGAGATAAATATGATTTAGTGGTCATAACTGAGATGTGGCTGCAGGACAACCTAGATTGGGATCTGAATATTGAAGGGTATGTGACACTTAGCGATGTTAGCAAGCTAGGCAAGGATAGAATAGTGGTTCTGTTAATTAAAGATAATATTAACACAATTGAGAGGGATATGAACTAAATTCAGGAAACCAGGATATAGCAGCAATCTGGGTAGAGATAAAGGAATGATAACGGTAGGAGGTTACTTTTGGGAGTTGTGTAAAGCCCACCGAGCACTAACCACATGGTAGGATAGTATTAGTGAAGAAATAATGACAACTTCTCAAAAGGGTGCAGCAATTATCATGAGAGATATTTAATCTACATATAGACTGGAAGAATTAGATAGGGAGAAAGTAGTCTAGATGAAGCATTCATTGAATGTTTTCAGGACAGTTTTTTTTAACAGCATGTTATAGCACCAATCAAAGCAGGCTATACTAAACCTAATTTTGATCAATGAGATGGAATTAGTGAGTTTTGAGAAGATTTGTAGCTCAGGATGAGGTTTTGGATGTAGGGTTGCTCGCTGAGCTGCAAGGTTCATTTCCAGACATTTCGTTACCCTACTAGGTAACATCTTCAGTGGGCCTCAGGTGAAGCAATGCTGAAAATTCCTGCTTTCTATTTATATGTTTGGGTTTCTTTGGGTTGGTGATGTCATTTCCTGTGGTGATGCTATTTCCTGTGGTGAACTCACTTCCTGTTCCTTTTCTCAGGGGCTGGTAGATGGGGTTTAACTCGGATGCTGCCTGGCCTGCTGTGTTTTCCCAGCACCACACATTTTAACTATAGAGTTGGACTGCCATGCTTGGACGTCCTCAAAATCTTTGAGGAGAAAGTGAGATCTGCAGATGCTGGAGATCAGAGCTGAAAATGGGCTTCCTGAAGAAGGGCTTATGCCCGAAACGTCGATTCTCCTGTTCCCTGGATGCTGCCTGACCTGCTGCGCTTTTCCAGCAACACATTTTCAGCTCCGTCCTCAAAATCCCCATGAAATCCCATGGTATGAGGTCAAAGAAGGAAATCTCCAATTGATTTGTGGCTCAGTCATACTACTGACTGAGCTGGTCCAGTAGTTACAATGTAGCAGCTGACTGGGTCTGTAAGTTGGAATGACCCAAGAGGGAAAAATCTATTTGACCTCATCCTCACCAATCTACCTCTTGTAGGTAAATCCATCTATGAAGGTACCAATAGGGGTGACCACTACAAAGTTCTCATGGAAACATAATTCCATATTCACTTCGAGTGTACTCTCCATCATGTTGTATAGCTAAATGGAACAAACTTTGAAAAGATCTAGCAGTTAAAACCTATGCCTCCATGAGATGCAGTGGGCCATCAGCAGCAACAGCTGCACAATTGTATTCAACCACAAAATGCACCCTCACGGCCCAGTATATACCCTACTCTAACATTATCGTCAAGCTGGGAGATCAATACTGATTCAATTCAAAGTGTGTTTTTCAATGAACAATAAGGGTAAGCCAGGAACAGCATCAGGCACACCTAACAATAAGATGTCATGCTGGTGACGGTACAAGTCAGGACCATTTACATTGTAAACAGCAGAAAAGCAGCATGCAACAAACAGGGCTGAGCAATTCCACAACCACCAGATCAGATCTAACCTCTGCAATCCTGCCACACCTAGTCATGAATTGCGGTGGACAATTTAACAACTAATAGAAAATGGACACGAGACAACTCTGCCTGTTCTCAATGATGGGGTAGCCCAGCACATCATTGCAAAAGAAAGAGTTGAAGTATTTGCATCCATCTTTCGCCATAAGTACTGAGTGGATGATCCATGTTGACCTCCTCCTGAGATCTTGAGCATTAATTATGCCAGTCATCAATCAAGTCGATTCACTCCGTTTGACATCAAGAAACAGTTGAAGACAATGGATAGTACAAAGGCTATGGACACTAGAAATACTCCTCCAGTAGTAATGGGTTCTGTGGTCCAGAAATCTAACTGTTCCAGTCAGCTACAATATTGGCATCTACCCAGTAATGTGAAAAATTGCCCAGATATGCCCTGTGCATAAAATTCAAGCCAGAATTATCATGTCTTCCCTTAATCACCAGCAAAGTTGTTGAAGAGGTTGTTGTTAGTGATATCAAACAGCACTTGCAAAGAAATAACCAATCACTGATGCTCAGTTTGGGTTCCTCAGGGTCATTTAACTCCTGGCCTGATTACAGCCTTGGTCTAACCATGGACAAAAAAAAAACGCTGGAGGTGAGATGAGAGTGACTACCCTTGACATCATGACAGGGCAATTTTGAACTGAGTATGGCATAAAGGAGCCTTAGAAAACTGGAGGAAATCTCTGCAAGAGTTTCTTAGGATAGGGTCCTAGGTCCAACCACTTTCAGTTGTTGCATCAATGACCTTCCCTCCTTAATAAGGTCAGAAGTAAGGATGTTTGCTGATGATTGCACAATGGTCATCATCTTTTACAATACCTGAGATACTGAAATAATTCGTGCCCAAATGCAGCAAGACCTGGAAATTACCAAGCTTGGGCTGATAAGTAATGTTTGCATCACACAAATGCTAGGCAATGACCATTTCCAAAAAGGGAAAATGTAACTATCAGCCCTAATTTTTAATGGTATTACCATCGGTGAATCCTCCACTATCAACATCTGGGGGTTACCATTGACCAGAAGCTGAACTGAACCAACCATATAAATATTGTGGCTAGAAAAGCAGGTCAGAGCTGGGAATTCTGCAGCAAGTAACTTATCCCTTGTCTCTCCAGTGTCTATCTAATACCTACAAGGCACAAGTCAATAGTGTGTTGGAATACACTGCACTCGCCTCAATGATTGAAGTTATAAAAACGCTTAAGATGGTTGAAAAAGCACCCTGCTGAATTTGCACCTTGTCCACCACTTCAACATCCACTTCTTTCATTATCAATACAATTGACATCAGTGTGTACCAACTACAAAGTGTACTGCAGTAAATCATGAAGGTTCCCTTGACAGCACTTTCTGGACTTACAATCTCTATCACCGAGAAGAACAAAGGCAGCAAAACACCTCCACTTACAATTTCCACTACAGGGAAGTCCTAACAAATGATTGGGAAACAGCATTTAGAAATTTGATTTAATGCACTTAAAAAGCATTTGATGAAGTTCCACATAAAAGGTTACTATCAATTTCTACAGCAACCTTTTGTACCCAGTTATTGTTTTGAAAGGTCCCAAAACAGGCATGACATACATTTTGTATTTTTCAAAAGTCACAGAAAAGAGCATTAACTTTATATTTTAACCAATATATTCTCTATCATTAAACATTCTGATTTTCTTTGATAAACTACAAAGCTAATGCTAAAATAAAAACAGAAATTGCTGGAGAAACTCAGCAGATCTGGCAGCATCTGTGGAGACAAAATGGAGTCAACATTTTGGGTGCAGTGAACCTTGATACTAATATATGCTGAATTTCAGCAATTTTTGAGATTTGAAATTACATTAGTTAGAAACTGGGCTGTGATTGCATGCATTGAGTATCACTTCACACCATTACAGGTAGCAGATGGAAGAAATTTTAAACTTGAAAATGTGATATTTATTCATAATCAGTTTTTTGGAGGTGAAATCTTGGTGTCTTGAACTACTGAGTCACCAATTCTCCCAACAGCTTCTTCCTCAGTAATAGTATTTTCAAAATGTTGTTATAGCACATTGGTTTGTCCCTTTGCATTGTCATTGATTATCCCATTTTTTTATTTTGCGACTAAGAATGTTTATATCTATAGAATAGTATTTGTATGAAATAATTTCACTTGGCCCGAGGAAATGTTCTAAGTGACTTTCGCAATATTTTGTGATAAATCTGACACAATTGCTTACTACAAGAATAACAGGACATCATTAAAACCATGAATTGTTTAACATATTGTCACAGCAGATGTTAACAAATCAGGTATGGCCTATTAATAACAACATTTATTTAATATATAACCACTTTCTCATCATCTGTAATCAAAGTTGCCTCACAGTGCCTGGGGCCTAGGTTCATTTCCAGCCTTGTGTTATAACACGCAGTAAATCCCTCTGCTAATTTAAACCAGCAACACAGAAAAAAATCACCCCGAGTTGTAATCTGTAAAAATTCGAGAGACAAAGAACTATCCTAGAAGTCATGATTTCAAGTAAAAATTAACAACTTTATCCTTTAAATCCAACAGAGAATATTATATCCAACAAATATTTACAATTCCTTTTTCTTAAACCTATCTTTGACCTCCCACTCTAAAATACTGGTCTGATTAAAAAAAATCCCAATTAAGATTTACAAAAAAAAAATCATGTTTCAAAACCAGTCAGCTTTGCCAATCCACCTTTGTAAATTTTCCTCTGTAGATTCTCTCCAGGTTGGCCTTGGTGTTCTGCTGCACAAATTCCCAAAAGACAGGTACCTTTCAGCTAGCAGTCTACATTTGTTGGTCTTTGGCAGTTCTCCCCCTAACTGTTCAAAATGTCTGATTTTATACCCCAAAACATTGATAATTTCATTGGTTTTAATATTATCAAAATACTAAATTCAAATTTGATTGGATGTTGGTATCTTTGGGCATAATTTAAACTGATTGGCCGAATTTGAATTTGATTTTGTTTCATCGCAAACCATTTGCTGCTATTTGTTTCGATCTAGTGTTACATTGTTACCTTGTTCAGGACTCTGTGCTTTGTCAGTCCTTGCTAGCTTTTCAACTCTCTTAAAGTATAGTACACCTCTACACCTTCATAACATCTCCACCCCTTAAGAAAAAATGAGGCATCATACTGAAAAGATGGCTTCATTTTTTTTTCTCTATTCCTTAACCACATATATATAACATTGAACAGATACCAATCTTCTCTATACTTTATCAGTTAAATCCACGATAATGCCTCTGCATAACATTCTTACGTTCCACAACATGTACGATATGTAAATTAAGTCTGTAACATAAGACTCCAATGAAATAGTCTCATATCCTTGTCTTTAAAGCATTCCAAAAATGTAAGAGGATTGTGATCTGCGTACACAACCGTCTCTGACATATTGTTTGTGGCATGCACATTAAACTGTTGTTAGGCCAGTACCAAATTGAATAGTTCTTTTCTGATGATGGAGTATTTCCTCTGGTGGATGTTGAGTTTCTTCGAAAAGTGACCAATTGGCAGTTCAATCCCATCATTGTCTTCCTGTAGCAGTACACTCCAACTCCTATGTCACTAGCATCGATGGCACCTTTAAAAGGTTTTGAAAAGCTTGGTGTAGCTAAAATTGATGCTGTGGTTAACATTGCTTTCAAATGGTTGAATGCCTCTTGGCTTTGTTCTGTCCACCTAAACTTTGTGTTCTTCTTCAGCAAATTGGTTAACGGTGCCACTACACTGCTGAAGTTTGGAACAAACTTCTGATAGAATCCGCTTACTCCCAAGAATCGAAACACCTTTCTTCGAGGTTGGTCATGGAAATTCCTCGATGACCTTTCTCTTTGCGTTCCGTGGGGTCAACCGTCCATGACCGATATTATGTCCCAAGAATGTTACCTCTGTTTTCGCAAATTCAGTTTTGTTGAAGTTTATTCACAGGTTTATTTCTCATAGTCATTCAAAGAGCTCGGCCATCTGTACATGTGATCTTTCCAGGTCTTACTAAAGATCACTACATCATCCAAATAGACTGCACAGTTTGTTAACCCAGCCACAACTCTGTACATGAGTCTTTGGAACGGGGCAGGTACTTTCTTCATTCCAAAGGGCATCACTTTAAATTGATGTAGCACATTTGGAGTTACAAATGCAGAAATTTCTTATGCCGTCTCTGATAAAGATACCTGCCAGTAACCATGCAGTAATTCCAACTTGGTGATGGAACTGGCTTGTCCAACTTTCTCGATGCACTCCTCCAATCTCAGAATTGGATCTGAGTCTAATTTTGTAACAGCGCTGACCTTCTGATAATCCACGCAAAATTGTTGAGTTGCATCCTGTTTAGGAACTAAGATGAATGGTGAACTCCACTCGCTTTGGCTTGGTTTGATTATATTCTCGTTGAGCATGGCCTCCACCTCCTTCTGGATCTGTCTGGCTTTCAAAGCATCAAACTGATAGGTGTGTTGTTTTAGCGGAGCATATTCCCTACATCTACTTCATGTACAATACCATTAGTCCTACCCATCTGTTTCTTACATATGTCCTCATATTGCAGTAACAAACCTTTCGACTGCGTTCTATGCTCCTAAGACAGATAGTTACTAACCTATCTCACTCCTCAATGACTTCTTCATTTTTTAACATATTTTGAGGTACATCAAAGTCCACACCATCTGGATTTGATTGCTTACCCTGCAGGGCAGTAACTAACACCTGTTTCTCCAGTTCTTTCTCTCAAGTATAATACCATTTCAGCACGTTCACTTGACATAACTAATGCCGTTTTTTTCCTATCTGGCATCTTTACTAGATAATTGACCTGACTCAACTTTTTGTCAATTTGATAGGGACCACTAAACCTGGGTTTGAAGGGATCTCCTATACTGGTAACAGTACTAATATGTCATCGCTTCGAGAAAACGTCTGAGTCTCTGAGCTTTTATCTGCCCTCTGCTTCATTTTATGCTGTGCCCTCTTTAGGTGCTGTTTAGCTAACCCACCTACTTGATTTAATCTCTCCCTCACCTCCGATACATAATCTAAGTGTGAGATCTCTGACATTAGTCCTGTCAATTTTTCTTTAATTAATTTCAAAGGGCCTCTGACTTCATGCCCAAATATTAACTAGAAGGGAGTAAATGGGGTAGGTTCATTTGGGTCAACTCTAATGGCAAACAATACGAATGGGATACCTTTATCCCAGTCATTCGAGTAATTCTGACAGGAAAAAGTGAGTACTACAGATGCTGAAAATCAGAGTCGAGAGTGTGCGCTGGAAAAGCACAGCAGTCAGGCAGCATCTGAGGAGTAGGAGAATCGACATTTCAGGCATAAGCCCTTCATCAGGAAATTCTGACAGTAAGCTCTCAACGTGGTCTTAAAGGTCTGATGTCACCTTTCAGGATGATACACACTGGATTTAAAGTGGTGTATACCTAAACTGTCTATAACGTCCTTAAACAACCTAGCAGTAAAAAGTAACCCTTGGTCAAATTGCATCTTCTGGGTAGCCCATACTGTGTGAAGAAAGCTACTAACTCCTCTACCACCCTTTTTGCCTTGTTACTCCACAATGGAATTGCCTCCGGAAATCTGGTAGACACATCTATTATGGTTAACAAGTACTAGTTCCCACTTTTAGTTCTCTGGAGGGGACCTACACAATCAATTATAACCCATGTGAAAGGTTCTTCAAATGCGGGACTTGGCAACAAAGGTGCTGGTTTTATTACCGCCTGCGGTTTACCTACTATTTGGCATGTATGACACGTATGGCAAAAGTTAGCCACATTCTTGTACATTCCAGGCCAGTAAAAATGTTTTTGTACCTTAGCTTGATCCTTTCGTACCCTAGGTGACCTCCTATAAGTAGTTAATGTGCTACCCGTAACACTTTCTGGTGCTACCGGCAACACAATCTGGTGCACTTCTGCCTATTTCTTCTCTACACTAACCCACCGTGGTCTCCATTTCTGTCTTAGGATTCTATCTTTCAGATAATAATCCTCAGGAATATCCTCTGCCTCTTTTTCGGAGAACACATCCACGTATATATCTTTTATCGTCTTGTCTTTCTGTTGCAAGTGCCTTAGCCTTTCAGGACTAAACACTTCTGTCTGACCCTCTGCCAGTTCAAGGTTTTCCTGCACAACTACATCAAACAGGGTGTCTGCTAACTGAACCTCAACTCTTCATCTTTCTCGTTACTTTTTTCTTCATGCTATGATTTATGATAGTGGGATCTGCTTACTACACAGCCTGGGAAACTATCAGGATATTTCTGTTTTAACTCCTCAGTTTCTTGGTCTTCCTTAAGCTTCTCCAAACAAGAGATGTCACTCCCACTTTGGACCCTGTTAAATCATTTCCAAGAACTGACACTCTGAGAATCATTCCCACTGTAACTTCCCCAGTTTTGAGTAGGCACTCCAACCTGATCCTCTATAGGGAAACACTAATTTTCTGTCCATCTATCCCACAAATTACCACATGCTCAGGTAACAGATCAGAAAGAGTGCAAATTTGCTCATCTCTTACTATTAGCAACTGGTTAGATGCTGTATCCCTCAAAATTATAACTTCATGTCCTTCTCCCCCCGTTCTTTCTGAGTAAGCTTTACCCAAAGAGGTGAATTCTTTATTGAGATCAGGTACTGACTCCAAACCAACCCCTGCATAGGCTGTACACTCTCCTGCAGCTCTTTTTTTTGGGGGTTTCACTAATGCCACTGGCTTCGCTTCTTTTACCACACCTTTTCCCAAAGTGCCTTTCTTTAACAACCAGCATTGTGGCTTTATGTGTCCCACCTTCTGGCAGTAAATACACCTTTTCCCAGTGCCCTTCTGAAACCACAGGCACTGTAATTTTCTATATCTCACTCCATTACAGTGAAAATACATGAGGTCTTTCACCTCCTTTCCACCTTTTTGGCTTCTTTAACCTGTAGTAAATTCTTACCAGTGTTCTCTACTCTTTCTTTCATAATGTAGGATCTCTCCTTCTCCCAACTTCTATCCCTCACAGGATGAAATTCTGGCCAGAAGCTTGTCTTATGCACCACATGTATTCATCTGCTAATTTTACTGCTCTTCTTACTTCCTGAACTTTCTGTTCCTCCACATGAATTTTAAAACTCCTCCAGCAGAATACTCTCTCTTAGAGCCTCATAGGTCCTATCTATCTTTAAAGCCCACACTCATCTATCAAAATGACTATGTTTAATTCTTTCGAACTCAACATAAGTCCGACCTGGTTCCTTCCTTATGTTTCTAAACCGCTATTATCATTAAGGATCCTTTTGGGAGTGGTGACCATAATATGATAGAATTAAAAATTCAGTTTGGAGGTGAGAAAGTGGAGTCTCACAGTGGTGTTCTGGAACTAAACAGAGAAAATTAGATAGGCAAAAGGCCAAATCTGGCCCGACTAGGTTGGGCTAGAAGCCCAAAATATGAGATAGCACATGAGCAGTGGCTGTTGTTTAAGGAGCTACTTAATTCCTCACAACTAAAATATATCCCAGTGAGGAAGAAAGATGGTAAAGGGGGTAAAAAAAACATCCGTTGCTGAACATGGATGTCAAGGACAATATAAAGTTGAAAAGCAAGGTTTATCGTATTGCAAAAGCCAATGGCAGGCTGGAAGATTGGGAAAATATCAAATATAAACAAAGGGGTACTAAAAAATTAATTAAAAAGAGCTAAGGTATATTAAGAAAGAAAACTAGCACAAAATATCAAAAAGGATAACAAAAGCTTCTATAGACATATAAAAAGGAAGAGAGTTGCAAAGGTGAATGTTAGTCTCTTGGAAGATGAAACCCGAGAGTTAATAGCGGAGAACATTGAAATGGCAGAGATACTAAATCAATACTTTCCCTCAGTTTTCACAGTAAAGGACTCTAGTACCATGCCTATTATCACGGGAAAGTCAGAGGCAAAAGAAAGGGTAGAACTTAGAACAATCAACATCAATAGGGAAAAGGTACTCAGCAAATGATTAGGATTGAGAGCAGAGAAGTTCCCCAGCCTGATGGCCATCCTAGGGTATTAAAGGAAATGGCGGCAGAGATAGTGGCTGGTTACAATATTCCAAAATTCCCTGGATACAGGAAAGCTTCCAGTGGATTGCCAAAATGCTAATGTAATGCTAATGCCCTCATTCAAAAAGGGAGGGAAGCAATATGTGGAAAATTACAGACCAGTTAAATTAACACCTGCTGTTGGGAAGGTGTTAGAATCAATTATCAAGGAAGCAATATCAAGACATATGGAAAGTTAAAACGCTATCCGACAGATTTGGCATGGTTTTATGAAGGGCAAATCATGTTTGACTAACTTGCTGGAGTTCTTTGAAGATGTAACAAGCAAAGTGGATAATGGGAATCCTGTAATTGTAATGTATCTGGACTTCTGGATAAGGTGCCACACAAAGATTAATTTACAAGGTTGGATCATATGGGATTAAGGGTAATTTATTAGTTTGAACAGGTGACTGGCTGATGGACAGAAGACAGAGAGTCGGGATAAATGAGCTTTTTTCTGGATGGCAAGAAATAACTAATGGGGTGCCACAGGGTTCGGTCCTTGGACCCCAGCTATTTACAATCTACATTAACCACTTGGATACAAGGATAGAAGGGTCTCTAGCCAAATCTGCAGATGACACAAAAATAGGCAGGATGGTAAATTGTAATGAGGAAATAAGAACCTTACAAATGAATACAGATAGGTTGGGAAGTAGGCCAAAATGTGAGAGATGGAGTTTAATGTGGATAAGTGTGAGGTCATGCATTTTGGTTGAAATTATGGGAAGGTGACCAGTAATCTAAATGGGAAGAGATTTTGGTATGCTCCAGTGCAGAGGGGTTTGGGTGTCCTCCTTCATGAGTCATAGAAAACTGGCATGCAGGTACAGCAGATAATAAAGAAAGCAAATGGAATGTTGGCTTTTAAATCTAAAGTAATAGAATATAAAGAAAATGAAATATTGTTGCAACTATGCAAGGAATTGGTGAGACCGTGCCTGGTATTGTGCACAGTTTTGGTCTCCTTAGTTGAGGAAAGATGTAGTGGCATTGGATGCAGTTCAGAAGACGTTCACGAGATTGATCCCAGAGATGAGCGGTTTGTCATATGAAGAAAGATTGAACGGTTTAGGCATATACTCTCTGGAGTATATGAGGGGAGATCAAATTGAGTTATTCAAGATGATAAAAGGTATGGATAAAGTGGATGTGGAGTGGATGCTTCCTCTTGTGGGGCATTCTAGGATTTGATGTCATAATCTTAGGCTAAGGAGTAACAAATTTAAAACAGAGTTGAGAAATTACTTCTCCCAAAGGGTTGTGAATCTGTGGAATTCACTAGTCCAAAGTGCGGTAAATGCTGAGACAGTGAGTAAATTTAAGGAGGAGTTAGACAGTTTTTAAATTGATAATGGGTTGAAAGGATATAGGGAGAAAGCAGGAAAATGGGGGTGAGGAGCATAACAGCTATGATCGAATGGCAGAGCATAGTCGATGGGCTGAATGACCTAATTCTGCCCTATATCTTATGAAGTTATGAACTTTATGAACTAATTTCTTTCTTGCTTGAGTCCCTAATTTCCTTTTTAATGCATTCCTCAACATTACTATTATGATTTGAGGATCTATATCCAACCCCCATCAGAAATATTGGCTGCATAGTGGTCCTAAGCTCTCCTCACACTTCACCAGAGGTAGTATCCTTCCTCACTATTGTCTTAAAGTTCCTAAACCAGCAATGCTACCCCACCTTATTTTCCTTTCTGTCTGGCTCTCCCAATAACTGAATACCCTTCAATATTCAGTTCCCATTCCTGTAACCCTGCAGCCACATCTCCATATTCCCAACTATATCTCACCTGATATATCTAATTGGATGACTGACTTTAACAAAATTAACTGCTTGCAGTGTTATAAAAGCTGAAATTTGCAAGCTTGTAGTTAGCTACAGTGAAAATCTAGCAGTGTCAGGATTGGTTCTTTCAGCTTGAAGTCATTAGTTTTGTAGATAATTGCAAATTTGTGTGATGATCTTCAAATAGCTTGGAATCAATTAAGCTAAAACACAACTTCCTGCCTGTCAGATTTCCTTTCAGCATGAGAGCTGCAGTAGCTTGGACCTCTGAGGAAGGGAGGAAACATGATCCATCCTAGCAGCCACATGAATAGGGGCAAGAACAGCAAATGAAACAGTAACATTTGAAGTAACAGTCTGCTTTCTCCATATCCACTTGCAGTTACAAAGGACTTAGCTACAGCATAGGGTCTACCGGCTAATGGTGAGCTTGGTCAATATTTCAAACCTCAGAAGGCTCAAGCTTTTGTGACAGTAATGACATAGTTCTGTTCGCCGAGCTGGAAGTTTTTGTTGCAAACGTTTCGTTCCCTGTCTAGGTGACGTCCTCAGTGCTTGGGAGCCTGCTGTGAAGCGCTTCTGTGGTGTTTCCTCCGGCATTTATAGTGGCCTGTCCCTGCCGCTTCCGGTTGTCAGTTTCAGCTGTCCGCTGTAGTGGCCGGTATATTGGGTCCAGGTCGATGTGTTTGTTGATGGAGTTTGTGGATGAGTGCCATGTTTCTAGGAATTCCCTGGCAAGCCAGACAGAGAACAGCCAGGGAATTCCTAGAAGCATAGCA
>NC_057728.1:43525864-43548800 GCF_004010195.1 Chiloscyllium plagiosum | reverse complement strand
CTTTTTCTATGTATGGAGTCAGCTATTACGAGGGGGCATAGCTTTAAATTAGGGGGTGGTAGGTATAGGACAGATGTTAGGGGTAGATTCTTTACTCAGCGAGTCGTGAGTTCATGGAATGCCCTGCTAGTAGCAGTGGTGGACTCTCTCTCTTTATGGGCATTTAAACGGGCATTGGATAGGCATATGGAGGATAGTGGGCTAGTGTAGGTTAGGTGGGCTTGGATCAGCGCAACATCGAGGGCCAAAGGGCCTGTCCTGCGCTGTATTTTTTCTATGTTCTATATTCATATTTTATGTGATGTCAAGCTCAGTCTGCCTTTTACAAATCAGTACAAATTAGTCAGGTGATAAAATTGTGACAGGGTAAAATAAATGCTGAAAGGCTGTTTCCCTGGTGGAAGAGTTTCGAAGTTGGGACAAATTCTCTGGATAAGAACATGATCATTTCAGACTGAAATGTCTTCACTAAAAGGGCTGTGAGACTTTGAAATTCTCTTCCCCAGAAAGTTGTTATGTTCAAGGATGATGTCAGAAGATTTTTGTACTATGTTTAGATTTGGGAATTGGATTGAAGATCAACTATGAGCCTTTTAAATAGCTCAAGGTGTGGTATAGCGTGTCCCTGCTCCTGGTTCTCATTGTCTTGCTGTTCATGTGGAAGTATCATACAATTTAAGTCATATCTCCTGTAATTCATTCAAACATTCAACCTCTGAATAAATTTGCATTGAACTAAGCTATGTGTTATATTTTAATGTATTTCTTAACAGGAATTTGCTGCACTTACAAAGGAATTAAACACTTGTAGAGAACAACTGCTGGAAAAAGAAGAGGAAATTTCTGAACTTAAAGCTGAGAGGAACAATACACGAGTAAGTTGTCAAAATGTGTGGCCTAGAAATTGCTGTTGCTGCATATTTAGGGGAATCAGATAGTCAACAGTTTCAGGAAAATTTATTCACAGATTTTTAATTGATGGCAAAAATTTCCTATAGTATGCCAGTGTATCGACCAATAAAAAGGGAGTTCATTAAATTCACTGTGAACTTCAGTTAAGATCCAAGGAAAACCCACTTTGTTGTACTATAAAATGTTGCAGAACTGGCTGATAGTGAGAGAGAAAGAGCAGTGTTTTTCTGAGCAAAAGTTCAAGAACAGGAGATATGAAATTTCAGACCTTGAGGGCGACCTCTTCAGCTCTCTCCTGCTTAGACTGAGGCATCAAACATGATAACATAGTTGAAAGCAGCAACACAATTAAGTCTTGGATATGACTGAATCGTGTGCATGGACATTTCAGTGTGTAACTCACCAGGTTCCAGTTACATCCATTATAAATTTGAAGGTGAACCTCACTTAAATTTGGCTGGTAAGCAGGATGTACCAAAATGCTATAATTTTGTTTTCCATAGCTATTGTTGGACATAAGTTCCTACCTCTGTAAAAGTGCTTTGACTGTCTACTCTACATAAATGCTTGTAGATTGAGCTTTCAAAAAATAAAAAAAACCTTAATAAGCTACAAAGGATGATCTAAATAAACAGAAGGGTCAGTCAACTGAAAATATTTTACAACCATTCCTATTACAACCTCTTCCAAACACTTTTGATGTTTCTCTGTGACTTTGGTTTCATTATGGAGCCTGGTTAAGTATTACACTGTTTATGCACAGCCCATAGGTACTTGATAGTATTAGATAACATTGTCCTACATATGTTGTAGACCCGTGAACCTTATGATGTCCATTTGGGATAGTCCTTTTTCATTAAGTGTCCATTATTACCTTAATACTAACACATTAATATGCATATATTATATTACCAACATTGCTGTTTCTATCACTTACTTGCCACATAAACCAACATCTGGTCCTAAGAGTCAGCTTGGATGTTCCATGCACCTTTAATGAATTATCCAAACATGGCAGCTGCTTTCCCAATGCATATATCAAGTTCTGCATAACGAGACAGACCATTTGTCACCGTGCATCCTTGGTAGGAGAATTTATAACCACTTCCTACACCATGTTTTTTTTTGGAGTGATCAAGGGCAGAGATGTGATGCCTTAGCCCATAACACTGTTTCCTTTTTACTTACAGTAAGAAGAACAGTTACAAACATGGAAAAGAAAATCTCTAAGTTTTTGTTCTTGAATTTCCACATCAATCATTAATCTATCATCATAAACATAGAGGACCAAATGGAGTCTTCTTTTGTCCTCAGTCTGGACAGATGTAGTGCTTGACAGCTAACCTAACATTTAGGTATACTCCTTCCATGTCTGCAGGAAAAGCTAAGGTCAGGAACATGAAAAAGAAAATACACAGTGGGGGGTAGAACAGAGCCTTATTCCATTCCATTCTTTTCCTGAAATTGCCAGAAGTGATACCATAAAACTGTACAATACCATGAATGTTCTCATTAAAATTTTGAATAAGATTAAGCAGCAGTGATAGATAGCACATCCAATTTTGTCCAAAATCTTGGACAGTTTTTGCCTAGTGATGGCATTTAATGTTTCAGTAAGACCTGGGAAATCAAGGAATAGAGGTCTCTGCTCTTTCCTACACTTCTCTTGTGGCTGGTATGTGGAGACAAGCATGTTCACGATTTCAAGTAGAGGTGCTTTTGCTGGCTTAGGTATGTCCACTGGATGGAAGATGGATGCATTGCTAAGAATTATCTGTCGAGCAAGATAACTGGATCCAGAAGATCAGTAGGACACTGACATTTCACTTCAATAATGCATGCAATAATGATACAAAGCCTCTGAACATCAATGTTCATATCTAGGGAGCTTCTAGCCAATGATACACCTAAATGCTGGCATTGTCCATGATTTGCTGTGTGCTACCATTACAATACAATGACCTGACAACAGGTGCCAATTATCAAAAGCCATGAGCCAGATGCCACCTAATAGCCACCACTTGTGACAGAGCACCCTTTCTTGGATTGGTATCTCTAGCTATCAGCAAATGAGCGCCATATGTATCTATGCCAACTCCAGTGGATTTGCAATATATCTGTTGTCTTATTCAAATGGAAGCATACCGCGATGACATTGATTTGTCACTAGTGTTAGGTTTTATGCTGAAAGCCATTTATATATTTTAAAAATCTAAATGTGTTTTGATTATCTTTGCCATCTGCAATATACATATTAATAGCAAAAATGTATGTAGTTATTGATTAATAGATTGATTTAGACTTATGCTGAACATTTCTAGAGCACACTGACGGAACCCTTGAGGGATCTGCAACACCTTCCCCCCACCCTCCCATCCTGGTATCTACATTTTTCCCATTGTCTACTAACTCTTTCATAGAAAGAACTCTAAGAGATTTGTAAGTTAAAATCTACAACTTATTATACCACTTTGATTTATTTCTTATATGAACTTACGAAGAATGGCAGTTAGGAGAGTCCATGTTTGTTCAATTTGCCCCACAAAACTGGAATGCTTTGCGTAGAAGTTAGACTCCATATTCTATGGAAATGTCCTGGGAGAGGATTAGCTTAGATTCCCTACAGTGTGGAAACAGGCACTTTGGCCCAACAAGTCCATACCAAACCTCCAAAGAGTAACCCACCCAGACCCATTTCCCTTTGACAAATGCACCTAACACTGTAGGCAATTTAGAATGGCCAATTTACCTGACCTGCATATCTTTGGACTGTGGGAGGAAACCGGATCATCTAGATGAAATCCACGCAGACACGGGGAGAATGTGCAAACTCCACACAGACAGTCGCCCAAAGCTGGAATCGAACCTGGGTCCCTGGCGCTGTGAGACAGCAGTGCTAACCACTGAGCCACTGTGGCACCCCTGAAATGAAACACATATGAGAAAAACAACTTGGGGGAAAGGAATCAAGGAAATGTTTCTTTGAACATGATCATATTGAATTGGTGAAGCAGGCTCAGTGGTCCAAATAGGCTACTGTTGCTCCCTTGTTTTAATCTTATCACCTTCAGCTAATTGAACCTAGTTCTGAGAATCACTCTGGCCCTGATGATGTCATACTACAATCCCATGTTTGTCCTGAAACCTCGCTGTTCTCTCTTTCAGGATATTGTACTGACCACAAGGTGTCAAGTCGGAGGTCTGTAGCTTCCAAGATTATCCTTTCATATATTTTCTAAATTTGCACAATTCATACTTCTTGCCAGGCTCTTGGAACAACTTGCATTAATTGATTCATCTGAAAAAATATGTCTGAAATGTGATCTAAGCTGCTGCATAGCAGTGTTGCTTGTACATTTTATTTTGCATTTAATTTATTAAAAATTATGCCTATTTCTTCTACTTCTGCAGAGGCATATACCTTCATGATGCCTATGCTTTTTCAGTGTGCCATTTGCATGTAAGCTTTGTGCACTTTCCATGACCCAGTCTTTTTGGATGATTGTGCCTTCTTCATTACCCATTCATTTCTGATCTCTCTGACATATAACTTTGGCTGTGGAAATCCTCAGGTGCCAGCTTGCCTACTAGGACTCCAATATGGCAGTCAAGAATTGTGCACACATTTTCAGTTGGTGATAGAACTTTCATACTTATGAAGAAACCATAAGATCAGACCTGAAAAAATCATCATCAGTCTGGACTCCATATTCCCCTGGTCTTCCCACTTCAGCTCCCTATCCAGACCCATTATTACTCTTGTAAGGAAAGGAAGTATTGACATCTCAGAGCCTTCCTCACTTTCTTTAAGACTCTGACAATGTCCAACTGATGTCACGATATAGAACCACCATTATTTACTTTGATTATGTGAAGGAATTTGATTAAGCTCTATATTTGATGGAATTAATGATATTTTACCTGGATTGAGAACTAGTTTGGCAGTAGGTAGGCAAAGATGAAGATCAGTGAAAAAGCTTAGTCTGGAGGGCAATATTTCAGTTAAGTCTGTTTTCGTCCTTCACTAATCAGATTATTGAAAAGTGAATCGGAAGAGAGAAATGTTATTAATTTTTATAAGAATACAAAATTAGATGAATAGGTGAGAGATAAATTATATTCAACAAGTAGTTAAGGTGAACAAGTCAAAGAACAATTATATCCTGATTTAGATGTATTTATAATGATAATCAAAATCAATTATGGTTATTAAATTTTTAAAAAGTATGTATAATTTTTATATCATTTCTTTCAGCTGTTATTGGAACATTTGGAATGCCTTGTGTCAAGACATGAACGATCACTGAGAATGACAGTGGTGAAACGGCAAGCTCAGTCCCCTTCAGGGGTTTCCAGTGAAGTTGAGGTTTTGAAAGCATTAAAGTCACTTTTTGAGCACCATAAGGCTTTAGATGAGAAGGTAAGGAAATAAGTTAAAAGAAGCCATGATTTCATGAGCAATATTTCCCAGTAGGGATGCAGTGGAAATGTACTTGAAGGATTATGAAATCAATATTTTGTATTTATTTATTAGTTTAAAATTACAAATCTATTAGGTACGATGTATTTAATTCTACTGATACCTGTTGTTTGTAAAATGTGTATTTGATTTCTGATTATTTGCTGAAGTCCAGATTGTTAAAAGCAAATGAAATCAAGAAGTACAAATGTTTCACTGTAAAGATTGAAGGATATTTTGTCCTACTAAGTTGTTGTTTATTTGAGTACAGTTAGCAATTGTACCTGTATCAAAACCAGAAGTCCAAGATAGCAAACACGCTCTGGATTTATAAAATTGCTCTGCATGCTATATCCAGCTGAAATGCTCGGTTTGTGTTCTAGCTGTAGTTGTAATGTGTACAAATATATGCTATGTACACTATTTTCCTCCCTTCAAATTATTGTGCATAAGCTACTGTTGCCAATTTGATACCTTATTTTATCATTCTTATTTTATCATTCTTATTATGATTTGCACATGCTGTCTAAGGCAAAATAGCTAAAATATCCCGAGGATGTTCCCAGCACTTGGCACATGGTGTGTTGGGTATATGTCCAGATCTGGAGGTAGTTGAACTATCACCGGCAGTTCATAAAGACATTTTGTTTGTTGCTTGAATCTGTACCGATGAAAGTAGTTAGGAGGTGCGAGGTGCAGTGGAGTTCACTGATGAGTCATTGTGCAACTGCAGCAGTAAATTCTGCAGTATGAATAACACCTTTGGAGGAGCAGTGCACCCAGTAAAAAAGAGATTTTCTTGAAGAGTTAATTTCATAAATTATAGAGTTTAGCCTATCGAGAAATGAAGTGTGAGCTCTGCACAGAATGTATTGAATGATGTTAGCTATCGCATTGATATATTTATTTGGAAAGTCTTATGAAAAGCATCTTGGAAAGGCATTTCAAGAAATCATAGAATGATTATTTTGCATTTCCATATCCCTTTCAAACTTACGAATTTGTTAAACAGAAAGTATTTAATTTCTATTATCTATTGTTTGTAAAATGCATATTTATTGTTTAATATGTGATATTTACTGAAGTTGAGTATAATCCCAGATTGTTAAAAACAAAATGGACTGAAGAAGTAAAATCTTTCATTGTTAGAATGGAATATTGCTGTGTTATGTTGAATTGCTATTTAATTAATTACTGTTTAATCTTCATTTCTCATGAAGATATCAAGCCTCCATGCTCTATAATATAAGGCTCCTGCAAGTGATTCAAAAGCCTATGCCTTTTTTATGTGCCTTGTAGTGTTTGCAATATCATAGAACAAGCTTAAATTAACTTTTGTGCATCTGAATGTGCCTTAAAAGGAGAGAGAAAAAGTAACTCATATCTTAGGAGGAGCAAATTACTGCAGATGCGGAATCTGTACTGAAAACAACAAATGCTGGAGATCACTGCGGGGCATACAGCGTCCGTGGAGAGAGAGCAAGCTATTGTTTTGTTTCTAGATAACTCTTAATCAGAGCTAAAATGAAGTGTGGAGGGGCTAGTATTTATGCTATAGTTGGTGGGGGAGGATTGTGGCAGTGATAGGGTGTAGAATGCTGATGGGGAAAGAGGCAGCATGGTAGCTCAGTGTTTAACATTGCTGCCTTACAGTGCCAGGGACGTGGGTTCAATTCCAACCTCAGGTGACTGTCTGTGTGGAGATTGGATGTTCTCCCTGTGTCTGTGTGGATTTCTGCTGGGTGCTTCAGTTTCCTCCCACAGTCCAGAGATGTCCAAATTAGGTGGATTGTACGTTTTAAATTACCCATAGTGTTCCGGGATGTGTAGGTTAGGTGCATTAGCCATGAGAAATGCATGGTTACAGTGATAGGGTTCGAAGTGGGTCTGGGTGGGATGCTCTTCGGAGGATTGGTGTTGAGCTGAATGGCCTGTTTCCACACTGTGGGGATTCTATAAAAAAGTTGATAGTTCAGATTAAGTGATTCGAGTGTGAGAACAGCAGAACAATGGCATGTCTAACTGCGAGACCTAAAAGAGAAGACAGTCCCACTGGGGTGGGGAGAGGGGAGAAAGGACATGGTGACAAAGAATGTAACAAGTAAGGATAAAAGAAAGGGAAAAAATGGAAGTTGCTTCACAATTTGAAGGAGTTGAACTCAGTATTAAGCCCAGAAGGCTGGAAAGTGCCAAGACTGAGGATGAGGATGTTGTTCTTCCAGTTTGCACAGTGATTCAGTGGAGGACCACAGCATGCTGTGGACAGACAAGTGGGCATGTGAGAAGGATGTTGTATTGAAATTTCTCAGTTAATGTTGGTGGGTGGTGCTCAAAGTGTTAAGATCATAGGTACACAGAAATAGAACTCTCTTAAGTCTTTTTTCTGTTCATTGAGATCGTAGTTGTCCTGTATCCCAACTCTCGCCATATGTCATAGTCTATATCTTCTCATTCCTTTCAAAAATCTGTCAACCACAGATTCAAAATTATTAAACCTAAAGAGAAGCACTTGCACTTTGCGGTTTACTCCTTCGCTATCCACCTTCAAATCTCTTATGAACTTATTCCCTGACCCCACCTCATATATTCATTATAGGCAAAATCTTATCGGGGCCAAAGTGATATGGCCTTTAGCAAGATTTTAAGGCAGAATCACATGAGAAATCCACAATGCCTATCTCAAAGTCGGAAACAACTCACTCCATCTTTTATAAATTTTTCAAGTGATGTGATGAATTTCTCGCTAGGTAGCAGTGCGTTGCCAATTAAGGAGTATTATAGCTTGTTAATTGCCGTAGTGATGCCACAATTCACCTCATAAATACTGAGCTTCTTATCTTACCAAATGTGCCAACCAAGCGAGACATTGTGAATTCTTGACACGGAAGTCAGAACAAGTACCTAACAACTTCAGCTCACCACTGTTGTTCACCATCATAAACATATCAAGATATGATCCATGGTCACTGGCCGCATGCAACAATTGTCCATGATCCCTCAAGAACATTATGACACCTATCCAAACCACTTGCAGGCTGCTTAGGAAGCACATAATTACTTTGTATGCATGAACTGGCACACAGCTCACAGATTGGACTAGGCCATGTTTAAGAACTTCTCGCTTACTCTCTTAGCACTCAGCCATCTGCATGATTACAGCACCTCTGCCTTTTCTTGTCATGCATTACTGGGGCAATTAGCATACTTACACAACTAGGCAGCTTCCCTTGTTAGTCAGAAATCTTCAGTCAACAGGGTTTACAGCTTGCTGTAGACCACCATGCTCTGTAAATCTCATATCTGCACAGTGTGCAGCAAGCAGCAGCCATGTCTTAAATGTTTAGGGGAGTAGCGCTCTCTCTGAAGACCATGATGCATCTGTCAGTCAGTGTTTGCTGGCATCGTAAGTTAAGGGCAAATCCTGATATTAGTTGGCCATGGTCAGACATCTGATTAGGATGAAAGTGAGGACTGCAGATGCTGGCGATTAGAATCGAGAGTGTGGTGCTGGAAAAGCACAGCAGGTCAGGCAGCATCTGAGGAGCAGGAAAATCAATGTTTTGGGCAAAAGGTTTTTGCCTGAAACATCGATTTTCCTGCTCCTCGGATGCTGCCTGACCTGTTGTGCTTTTCCAGCACACACTCTCGAATCTGATCTTAGTCAGGGAATTTATGCCACTGCAGGCCAGGGAATGGGTCATGGTCCCATTGTTGGTGGGGTAGGGTTAATGCAGTCAGGGAGAAGTACAACCATCAGACAGAGGTCTGGCACTTCTCCACTGGGGCTGTCTGATTAGGTCAATCAAGGGGGTGAGCCATAGTAAGTCGATCGGGTCCATCCATAGAAACTATGAAGAAAGGAGATGGCAATGGGATAAGTGTGGCCACTACACTGGGGAAAGAGACTCTGGACTTTATTTTTTTCAGTATTGGAGGCTACAAAGGGTTGGGAAAGGGAAGGTGATAGTTGTGAAGGAGGATATTGGCATTTGTAGGTTAGGAAACTGTAAAGCATGGATGGGAAAGAGGGTCATGCGGAAGGGATAATTTGTTCACAGTCAAGAACACTCTGGGTGCAAAAGGCAGAGAGAAGGGTCCATGACCACATGTGACATAGTCACCTAAAATGCCATGGACTTGGGGATGAGGTGGACAAATGAAGGCTTGCATTGGGTGCAGCTCTGGGGAGATGTAAAGATTTATGAGATTCATGAAATGGGCTCCCAGGTTGGGATCTGGATATTTAGAGTCTCACCAACATGTAGAGGCAGAAGCTGGATGCCACTGGCTGAAGAGTGTTTGAAGAACATTCATTGTCCTAGAATTTCAATGTTCACAGTGGAAAGGAAAATGGCTGCTTCCAAAGTGGGCATGGTAAGTGTCCGGACCTGAGAGAGAAGGGTCTGCAGGACCCACCAATATGAATCACTTTAAGGGAAACAACATTACACATATGTCCATGCACTTTTTAGGGCAAAGCTCTTCACAACCTCAAATCCTTAGCCATCCAAACGTATTAGCACACCGCATGCTGCACATCTCCGTGTCCCAGACATAATTGATAGCCTCATTCACAACAGCACCTTTGGATACAAGAGGCTAAGGAAATAAAAGACATGTCTTAGGCCAAGAGACAGTGCTGTCAGTAGAACCCATTACCCTGTATATGTCTGGTTCATCTTGCTTCCATTTGCCGCTCTCGACACATATTGATCGGGTACATCCTGTATAGAAATAAAACAGAGTAACATGATAGCATTCAGGGCTATATAGAGGCTTAAACAAACAGATGTAGTGCCAGAACAATCAAATTTATACAACATTAAGACTTCATACATTGTGCAATTTCAGGCATGCCACCAAAGTGTCTTCAGTACTTTTTCTTCCCTTCCTACTACATCTCATGTAGTCCTTGGTTCCAAAACTGGGGTGGAGGAAGCCTGCTGATGTTAGTGTCCATTAGCCTTAGCCATATGATCAGGTAGCCATGGGGCCATTTGTGCCTGGACAGCTGGACATGCAGAGTTGAAAAGTGTAGCGCTGGAAAAGCACAGCCGGTCAGGCAGCATCCAAGGAGCAGGAGAGTCGATGTTTTGGGCATAAGCCCTTCATCTCCTAGCAGCTAGACATGCAGATGCTTTTCTTGCCAAAGGAATTTCCCAGGGTCGGAGCAAGGCAGGCAGTGTGGAGGTGAAAGACCCAGCCACCTTCAAAGTCTCCTGAGATGACACCGCTGAGGTGCTGCATGTGGTTTTTCCTTTGTCTTCTGAAACCACCTGGTCTTTTTGTATGGAAGGGGTGCCTTCAGTCCTGAGAACTGATACTGGGGCCAATAAGGTGCGGGCGTGTATTCCTCTCCAGGAGATCCTCAGGATGTGGGGCCTAGCTCACAGCCACCAACCTGTCCATAAAGGCAGCCAGACGATCCCATACATAGCTGCATGGCTGAGGAATGATGGCCATTGCGTCCCACATACCTGTCTATGCTGATTTTAATACCTGTGCATGTGAATGGAGTCCCTGATTGTCTACAACACTGGTTCCTTTCTTGCCTGAGGCTGATTAAGTGCTTAGTGTCTGGCAATCTTCCGAGTGCCAGCAGATTTGGGAAATTCTTCCTTGTCCAGCTGTGAAGTTGTTGCAGCAAGATACTCGTCAGCATGTGCTCTCAGACTTTCCAAGATGAATGGCAGTATTTTAAAATCTCTACAGTGTGGAAGCAGGCCATTCAGCTCATTAAGACCACACCAACCCTCCAAAGAACACCCTACCTAGACCCACCCCATTACCCTATTCCTGTAACCCTGCATTTCCCATCGCTAATCCACACTAGCCTGCACATCCCTGGATGCTATAGGCAATTTAGCATGGCCAATCCACTAACCTACACATCTTTGGACTGTGGAGGGAAACCAGAGCACCTGGAAGAAACCCATACAGAAATGGCAAGAACGTGCAACCTCTGCACAGACAGTTGCCCGAGGCTGGAATGGAACCTGGGTCTGGCGCTGTGAGGTAGCAGTGCTAATCACTGAGCCACCGTGCTGCCTGCTGAGCTACTATGCCACTTGTTGAGCCACTGTGCTGCCCATGTCTAAGCTGGTGAGGTATGCAAGAGGCAGTCTTTTGCTGATTCTTTCTCTGAGACCTCCATACTCTGGACCTTAAAGGTCAAGGAGGTGACTTCTGGCAGAGCAGCTATTTCATCACAGAAGTTCCCATCATCCTGCTAGTACCTGCAAGACAAAAGAGAAACAAAGCATCACAGCCAGTTGTTAGCAGTGATGTGAAAAAAAATGACACTGACAGTGGGGTTACTGTAAGAGTTGCAGTAGAATGAAGAATGGTACTTAATTGGTGAGACACAGATGTCTCTGAATTCCTGCAGGAGTGGTCTCAGTTGTCTTCTGTGAAGACGGAGTTTCTCCATGTCGACACTGAGGATTCTTGTGCCAAGTGCCTCTCAACCTCTGTGGGCCCTTTCTGCTTGTTGTATGCTGTCTTCTTCTGTAATGAGAGAAATGAGCTGAAAGTGGGTAGCACAGTTGTTACTGCTGGTGCATAAGGGAAAAGTGATGAGATGTTCAGAGTAGGCAGCACAGACACAACAGAGTTATTAATGTGAGGTGGTGTGAAATGAGAGCAAGTGAGGGAAGATGTTGCATATGGTGATGGGACTGCCAGAACTAGAGCCTTGATAGGAGCTGTGTACATAAGCAGAGATAGAATGGTGCAAAGTAGCAGTAAGAAGAGTGTGACGCTAATGCTGACAGAGTTGGCACTGCTGGCTGTTCCTCCAGACTGAGGACCCACACTGACCCAGGTGGAAACCTCATGCCAGGCTGTCGTTGTCTGGTGTGTGGTCTCCTCTTCTGGTCCTCTGAAAGGAGGATACCCAATCCATTGCAGCAAATTGTCCACCAGGAGTTCCAGGTCCTTATCAGAGAATCATGGCACCATCTTCCCTTTCTCCAACATGTTCAAAATCTGTCCATCAATGAATAAGGAAGCTTCAGAATGCTAGTGCTCAACCAGGTGCACAGTATCCTTTGAAATATTGTCAGGGCACTAGGGATGCAAGTCTTTCAGTGAAAATCCAGTGAGTAGTGAGTTTTTCTGGGAACAGCGCATGATAAAATGAGGATGAAATTGGACGTGACAAATACTATGGGGCGGGTTTGGTAAGATACAGGAGAAAAATCTCAGGAGGCATTGCAAAGAGAAGTCCTCCAAAATGATTGATTCAACTCAACTTTGCCAAAGGAAAGTAAGATTCAACCCTATAATTCTTTCTGTCTTTCATTATAAATATGTCTCAATCTTCCTGTCACTCTGTTGTTAATTAGTTTGGCTCAATAACAAAGTTCTGAAAATAATGAAGATGTTGAGAATTTATCCGGCTGATTTGCACAAGTGCTGGAGACATTTGGGAGGATGTTGAAAAATATGTTGACTGTATTCACAAAATGGTTCCTTGAATCTGTTCTGATTTTGGGATGCTTCTGTGTTCGCAAGTCAGAGGGTCCCAAATACAAGGAGTCTGCAGGCCCAGTTGGAACTCTGCCACAGTACTTCATCGAGTTGCATATTTGTAAATATGTTTGTGATTTGCATGTAATTTGTGTCTTATAATTTTATTAATGCTATATGTAGTGGACTTGCCATACAGTTTTATATTGGAAACAGCTTATTTGCTGTGGTTGGATAAATTATAATAAAAACTAAGAAAATAAACAATAACAAAAAATAAAAAGGCAAACCAAAATCTTAATTAGTGAGTACAAGTTCAGTAAAATCAAATAGCTTTTTGTCAAATTTTTGATTTTATTCTATTTTGATGCTATTTTATTACTTTAATATAAATTTAAATTTCTCAGGTTTTCACTTTGCCACAATTTGGTAAATCTGGTCAATGAAT
Organism: Chiloscyllium plagiosum; assembly: GCF_004010195.1. Taxonomy (NCBI): domain Eukaryota; kingdom Metazoa; phylum Chordata; class Chondrichthyes; order Orectolobiformes; family Hemiscylliidae; genus Chiloscyllium; species Chiloscyllium plagiosum. Next base: position 43,535,511 of record NC_057728.1, on the reverse strand, counting down.
GACATGACATTTAAAATATTTTTGATTTAGTGAATTAATATGAATAAATGGGCATGAAGGTGTAAAAATTAGTAATCATTATATTCATTTTACAGATATATAGGTTATATATTATATCAGAGCTGAAAAATGTGTTGCTGAAGAAGGGCTTATGCCCGAAACGTCGATTCTCCTGCTCCTTGGATGCTGCCTGACCTGCTGTGCTTTTCCAGCAACACATTTTTCAGCTCTGATCTCCAGCATCTGAAGTCCTCACTTTCTCCTATATATTATATCAGTTTAGCATTGGGACCACCTGCAGCTAATCTACATAGCTTTGGTCTCATTACAAAAGTCAGCAAATGATTTACTTAAGTATTTCATGTAGGTACCTAAAAGAGATTTGAGATATGGAAATTCAGGCTTAATACCTGTTTAAAGATTCCATCAAGAAAATTGCTGTCAATGAGCAGCTCTGATGAAGATCATGATTTATCAACAGCTGCCAATGAAAGTTAGGTTAAAGAAAAGTTGGAGATAGTTCTTTAAAAACCATTCCTTTGGAACAGGAAAAGCAGGAATGCACTACTGAGATCACAGGAGCTGCGTGTGTGTCCCAATCTGCAGGTAGACTGCTCCAGTACCTTCTCGTGGAACTTATGTGAGGTCTATTGTGGGTAACCAGCAGAACATTGACCTCTTAATTTAGATAAATTACCTCTGGAGGTGCATCTAGGATTGGCAGCTCATTCCAAGTATGTTTGTTTAGCTGAAGGGCTGCTTTCTTTGATCCTGTGACTTCACAGTTTGGATGTACACCAGTCATGACAAATCATTAGTGCCGACATTTCAAATATACATTCTGAAATGAAGTCTCACCTACTGAGAACATGCTTCAGAAATTTGCATTCTGTTTTGTGAGATTTTCTGTTCATTATTTGCAGATAGTCCATGATGGCAAAAATGTTAGCACTTGAGGAGTGGTTGGAAACCATCAGATAAATCCCCAGGACCTGATCAGGTGTACCCTTGAACTCTGTGGGAAGCTAGGGAAGTGATTGCTGGGCCTCTCGCTGTGAGAGATTTGTATCATCAATAGTCACAGGTGAGGTACTGGAAAACTGGAGGTTAGCTAACGTGGTGCCACTGTTTAAGAAGTGTGGTAAGGATAAGTCAGGAAATCATAGACCAGTGAGCCTGATGTCAGTGATGGGCAAGCTGTTGGAGGCAATCTGAGGGACAGAATGTACACATATTTGGAAAGACAAGAACTGATTAGGGATAGTCAACATGACTTTGTACGAGGGAAATCATGTCTCACAAACTTGATTGAGTATTTTGAAGAAGTAACAAAGAGGATTGATGAGGACAGAGCGGTAGACGTAATGTATATGGACTTCAGTAAAGCATGCAACAAGGTTCCCCATGGGAGAGTGGTTAACAAGGTTAAATCTCATGGAATACAGGGAAAACTAGCCATTTGGATACAGAACTGGCTCAAAGGTAGAAGACAGAGGGTGGTGATGAAGGGTTGTTTTTCAGACTGGAGGCCTGTGACCATTGGAGTGCCACAAGGATTGGTGCTGGCTCCGATATTTTTCATCATTTATATAAATTATTTGGATGTAAGCATAAGAGGTATAGTTAGTAAGTTTGCACATTACACCAAAATTAGAGGTGTAGTGGCCAGCGAAGAAGGTGACCTTGGATTACAACGGGATTTTGATCAGATAGGCCAATGCGCTGGGAAGTGGCAAATGGAGTTTAATTTAGATAAATGTGAGGTGGTGCATTTTGGGAAAGCAAATCAGAGCAGGACTTCTACATTTACTGGTAAGGTCCTAGGGAGTGTTGCTGAACAAAGAGACCTTGGGGTGCAGGTTCATAACTCCTTGAAAATCGCGTCGCAGGTAGATCGGATAGTGAAGAAGATGTTTGGTGTGCTTTCCTTTATTGGGCAGAATACTGAGTACAGGAGGTAGGAGGTCATGTTGCGGCTGTACAGGACATTGGTTCGGCCACTTTTGGAATATTGCATGCAATTCTGTTCTCCTTCCTGTCGGAAGGATGTTGTGAAACTCGAAAGGGTTCAGAAAAGATTTACAAGGATGTTGCCAGGGTTGGAGGATTTAAGCTATAGGGAGAGGTTGAATAGGCTGGGCCTGTTTTCCCTGGAGTGTCGGAGGCAGAGTTGTAACTTTATAGAGGTTTAGCAATCACAAAGGGCATGGATAGGGTAAATAGACAAAGTATTTTTCCTGGGGTGGGGTAGTCCAGAACTAAAGGACATAGCTTTAGGGTGAGAGGGGAAAGATATAAAAGAGGCCTAAGGGGCAACCTTTTCCCGTGGAGGGTGGTGCGTGTGTGGAATGGCCAGAGAAAGTGGTGGAGACTAGTACAGTTGCAACATTTAAAGGGCATCTGGATGGGCATATGAGTCGGAAGGATTTGGAGGGATATGGACTGGATGCTGCCAGGTGGGACTAGATCGGCTTTGGATATCTGGTCGGCATGGACGAGTTGGACCGAAGGGTCTATTTCCGTGCTGTACATCTCTATGACTCTATGACTCTCATAAATAGCAAGTATTGTATATATAATCCATTTTGGGATGTCATAAACTTCACATTTGATTTCTGAATTTGTTTGCACAACACTACTTTACAAGTTGCTCATTAGTTGTGAAGCGATTTGGGACATTCTAGGATTGTGATAAGGTGCATTAAAATATCATTTTTTCCTCTCTGTGGCAAGGAGTTAATCCAGACAAATGTGAGGTGATGCATTTTGGCAAGTCTAATTCTAGAGAAAATTATACAGTGAACGGAAGATCCTTGGGATAAGTTGATGAAGAGAGAGATCTGGGAGTGCAGGTTCATTGTACCCTGAACGTTGTTGCATAGGTGGATAGAGTGGTCAAGAAGGCATATGGTATGCATGCCTTCATTGGACGGGGTATTGAGTATAAGAGCTGGCAGGTCATGTTAAAATTGTACAAGACATTGGTTCGGCTGCATTTAGAATACTGTGTACATTTCTGGTCGCCACATTAACAAAAGGATGTGGATGCTTTGGAGAGGGTGCAGAGAAGGTTTACGAGGGTGTTGCCTGGTATGGAAGATGCTAGTTATGAAGAGAAATTGATTAGGTTAGGTTTGTTTTCATTAGAAAAAGGAGATTGGGGGGGGGGGACCTGATTGAGGTTTTCAAAATCATGAAGGGTATAGACAGGGTAGATAGTGATAAGCTTTTTCCCAGGGTGAAGGATCCAATAACTAGATGTCACGCTTTCGAGGTGAGAGGTGAAAAGTTTAAGGGGGATACACGCGGCAAGTACTTTATGCAGAGGGTGTTGGGTGTCTGGAACGCGTTGCCAACAGAGGTGATAGAGGCAGGCACGGTAGATTCATTTAAGATGCATCTGGACAGATCCATGAGTAGGTGGGGAGCAGAGGGATACAGATGCTTAGAAATTGGGCGACAGGTTCAGACAGTAGATTTGGATCGGCTCAGGCTTGGAGGGCCGAAGGGGCTGTTCCTGGGCTGTAAGTTTTCTTTGTTCTTTGGTGCTATAGTCCTTCAATATTAACAGTGAAATATGGTATCAGAATGAATGTTGCTCTCAGAATTGTGCATCACTTTTATTTTAACTGATGTGAAATAAAACAATAATGTGAAAGAACTTGAAAGTATACTGAGTGCACTTTGTGTTTCTCCCTTAGTTGGATTAGCATTTTGTATTGGGCTATGAGAGAATTAGAATGATGTGTTTGATGTGCAATGGACATCCTCTGTTTACTTACTTGTAAAATTAAGGTCTCACAAAGCCTCTGATTCATTGTTTTATAGTACAATAAACTGTTTCTTCATCAAAACCATTATGCACATATCATATATAGGATTCAGTGTACTGTAATGTCGCTTCTGGAACCAGGAAGGAGTTTTAACGCACAACAAGGGAGTAGGTGTAAGTGCACACAAGCTGTTCATCAAGGATAAAAATATGATCGTAGTATGAACCTGGCATAAACCTTTACCCTCATGGGATAGAAAGGTCAGTATTTAAATTGTAAAACAGGCAAATGTCTAAGGATATACCCCTGCATTCTGACATAACTACTGTGAATAGGTTTTCTGGGTTGTCATATTCACCAAGTCTCATAGGTCAAGAGCACAGTGGGGATTAACAGGCTATGAAATTACAATTTGAAAAACCTTTAAGGACTGAAACAGGACAGCTGCTTCTCCACCAAAGTGAAAAGTTTTCACTCACGGGTGTTCTTCTGAGAGAGTGGTTTCACTGTTTAATTTTAATTTTTAAGTCAATAGAAGGTATTTCTGCAAGGTATTTACTTTGAACTGTAATTCCCAGCTGCTGGCTTTCACAGCACAATGGTTTCAGTTTATGCAGCTCTATCTTGTACCTCTGGTGAGAAGCATGAGGAGCGTCATCATGCAATATATGACTAGCAACACTAACATAACCAATAGGAACAATAGCTTTTTTAGCAACCTGTTGTTCCAATGCATGGAAAGGGATGAACACAAAGATCTGACTCACAGAGGCAACATCCCCAGTATAGGAAATGCCAACTGATAATCAGATTTTTGAATATCACTGAGCAAAATTGCCTCAGGAGACTCAACTCTCTCAAAAGATGTGCCCTCCAAAGATGTGCAGGTCAGGTGAATTGGCCATGCTAAATTGCCCGTAGTGTTAGGTAAGGGGTAAATGTAGGGGTATGGGTGGGTTGCGCTTCAGCGGGGCGTTGTGGACTTGTTGGGCCGAAGGGCCTGTTTCCACACTGTAAGTAATCTAATCTAAAAGGATATCTCCCATTCTTGGAACAAAGCCTGATCCCTTCTGGACCAGGAAAACATGCATTGCCTGTGGTAGTCAAGATAATCACAGTCCTAAATGTTATTACCTCGGCCTACTTCTAGAGATCAGCTGAAGACATCTGCAGGATGTCACAACTTGTGATGCTAAGTATTACTTCAAGGTTACTGATGCCATGTTTGTCACTTTACAACTGATGAAGCCAGTCAGCACAAGAACACCCTTGGATTTTCTGCAAAATGTTTGCATTCTCACAGATCCATGCAATCATAGTGTACACCTATGAGGTAACCACAGTATAATGATATGTGGTTAGAAATATAGTTTGATTGAGAAATATATATATAAATATCAAATCACTTAAAAATTCATCCAGGAATTAACCATTAAAAACACCATTGCAGCTAGCAGGTACAGTTAGAAAGGCCCACTTTGAAAGTAGGATACACCAAAAAGGGGACATGGAAATGACACGCATAGACTATTAATTCAGTTAATAGATTGTACCTTTGCTTTGCCTGTGTATTAATTTATTACCTTAATTAATTGTTGTCCATGTTGAATCTACAATGAAGGCCTGGAAAAAGACATGACAACATCACACCTGGGCATGAAAACACAATACTAATTTTAGAAGGAATACAGGAGCCTTTCGACTGGTAAGATATGAGAAAGGCCCTCATTAAACGAAAGCTGCCGGGAACCAGAGTAAGATAACAAATAAACATAGAAGAGTGAAATGTTTTTATTGATAAATCTTTAATTCAGGATTCTTTCAAAATTGAAACAATAAGAGAGAGCTGAAATGTGTATCCATAAAAGAGTTCAAAATGTCACAAACAAATTCACTCGATAAAAGATCAAATGTTCATAAAGGAATCATCGCTGAATAATTAAAGAATAATGTAAAATATTGCAGTAACACATGAAAATGGGAGGACCTTTACACAGAGGGTTAACATCGACATTTACAATGCAGGAGGAATTTGAATAATATAATAATAAGACCCTTTCACTGAAATTTCAGACTACTGGGAGAAGATATCTTACTTGTTTGGGACTTTAAGGTAACACATTACTTTAATTGTTGATGGAAATTCAGTGGTAACTGTTCAAGTGGGGATGTAAGAAGTTGAATCAAGAAAGAGAAATGGATGAAGCAGCAACTTGGGCTGTTCTGAGGAGTTCTGTGCAGAAATAGGCTGGTGAAGACAGAATAAGAGGTTGACGTTTAGATATAGCATGCTTCTCACCTTTTATGCCCGCATGAGGCCATGGCATTCAACAACATGAAGATTGGGACAGATTATGTACATGGAAATTGGTGGAAGGGTCAAAAATCAGAGGACATCAACCTATGGTATTGATCGAGCCATGACAATATCCTCATCAGTGAGTGGTTAGAAATTGGACTATCTGAGATTGTAACAAACTTATACTCAGTGGTTTCCAGTATGGATTGTGATCATGCTCCTCCACTTCATTTGTTCAGACAATGCAGATGTACAATGCTACAATCATGGCTAGATTTAAAGGCAAAATCAATTTGGTCAAAGTTTCTTGTCTAAGTAAAAACTGAAATAGAAAATCAGAAAACGTAATGATTCACAAGTTCATGATTAACATTAAAAATGACCTAACTACCAACAGTAACAATAACTTGCTTTTATGTGACACACTTAACAAACACCCTAAGGTGAGCAATACAATAAAAGTATGTTGAAAACTTAACCACAGAAGATATTATGTTGAATGACCAAATCTATGTTCAAAAATGTAGATTTTAAAATGTATCTTAAAGGGGAAGAGAAGTCAAGTGTTTTAGCAAGCAACTTGCAGAGCTTAAGGGGCTCAGAAGCATCATACTTCTGGGTTCTCTGAACAAATGGAGTGGGTATGCAAGATCATGACCTATACTGGAAAACAATGATTTTAAGTGCATTACAATCTCAGAAAGTGCATTCCAGATACAAACCACTCACCATATATGTTTACCCTAATATTGAAATCATGGTTATCAATGACAAAATCATTGTAAATAAATCTAATTTATAGTTTTCTATTTGTTTTAAAAGAATTTCAGTGTTGCCAAAGGCCACTCAATTGCTGTCAACAGAAATTAATAAACAGAAATCTACAACTGAATTCTAATTCCTAGCAGCAACAATATAAGTTAATTTGCTCAAAATGGTTGCTGTCATAATGTGGTTTTGGCATTCAAGATGTACTGTTCCATAAGTCTGTGCTTAAACATGTTTGCTTCACTCCCCAATACATTAATAGCTTATTTAATAGACTTTGAGGGTCAAATATTGAGCCATTGGGGATGAAATGCATGGACTCTGCCTTGTTCTTGGACCCATGATGCTAATAACACTTATTTGGTAAAGTTTCTGATTAATTGTAACTGTTATGGACCAGGCCAGACCCCTTAAAACATTTCAAGAAGGTAGCCCAGACCCTAACTTTGCTAATTGTTTTAAGCAGGTGTAAATTGGATATTCCAGGAGAAATGCAGCTGGTCAAACCACTTAATTTTAAACAAAACAGGATCTACTTACAAGATTACTGAATGAAACACCATCAAGACAGAATAAAATACAAAATAACTTAATTTATCCGAAAACCCAACAGATTATCCCAACTTAATGATGCTGTTCCAAATACTTGCAACAATCCCTATAAACACTCCTTGGCACAAAATGTAAAAATACACACAGGGTCTTACAGGAGAGAAATCAGATAGAGAGTACCAGCATGGACCAGCTTCTTTGGGTCCAGCATCTTTTCCCACACTTTAAAATCCAAACCAAACCAGAGAAAAGCCGAGCTGGGAGAACTGGCCACTGCCCCTTCATTGTACAAATATTTTTTTAACTTGAAAGCCTTCTGACTGAAGCCTTGTTAACTATTACCAAATTGGCCCCAAAACCTTTCAACTCCAGACTTTTCAGAGTCTGTCATTTGCGACCTCTCTGGAAAAAAAATCCAAGGACAGCATAACTTTGATAAAGGAGCAACATTATCACACCTCACCCCTTAAAAAATGAACCATCAATATCCAAAGATGGCTTCATTTTAAAACCCCTTAAACTACCCACATCACTTGCATCGATAGCCACCTTGAATGGCTTTACAAAATCAAGTGTGGCGAATACTGGGGCAATGGTTAACACAGCTTTCAGGCTGTCAAATGTTTTCTGACAGTTCGCTGTCTACTGAAACCTCTTGCCTTTCTTTAGCAATTCAATGAGTAGAGCAGCCACACTGCTAAAATTTGGGACAAAGTTTCGATAAAATCCACTCGATCCCAGGAACCATAGTACTTCTCTTTTTGTCATGGTATGGGAAACTCTCCAATTACTTTTGTTTTTGAATCCCATGGGGCCATTTGTCTGTGTCTAGTAACATGGCTCAGAAAGGTGACTTGGGCTTTGGCAAATTGATTTTTAGCCAGATTTATCACCAAACCTGTGGTAAATGTAACTTGCATGTGTAACTAAAAATCACCAGGTCATCGATATATACGACACAGTTGGGTAGTCCAGCAATGACCTTATTGATTCGACTGTGAAATGTGGCTGGCATATTTTCTGTGCCACATGGCATGACTTTAAACTGATACAGTCCATTCGATGTTACAAAAGCCGAAATTGCCTTTGCTCTTTCCAACAAAGGTATCCTCTGAGCAACCAGTGTCCTCTGAGCAAGTCCAACTTAGATATGTAGACCATTGGGATAAAGTGAGGACTGCAGATGCTGGAGATCAGAGCTGAAAATGTGTTGCTGGAAAAGCGCAGCAGGTCAAGCAGCATCCAAGGTGCAGGACAATCGACGTTTTGGGCATGAGCCTGAAGAAGGGCTCATGCCCGAAACGTCGATTCCCCTGCTCTTTGGATGCTGCCTGACCTGCTGCGCTTTTCCAGACCATTGGGATACCTTCTGGGAAAGGTGGGACCTGTACATGAAGGACGTGTTGCACCTGAACTGGAGGGGCACAAATGTCCTGGGTGGGAGATTTGCTTGTGTCATTCGGGAGGGTTTAAACTAGATTGGCAGGGGTGTGGGAATCAGAACCACATATCTGAGAGGGGGACAGTTGCAGATGGGGCAGTGACAGGATGTAGTGAAACTATCAGGAAGGTTTCTCATGTGATGAAACAAAGGGATTGGTTAAACTGTGTCTGCTTCAATGCAAGGAGTTCAGAAATAAGAGTGACGATCTTACAGCATGGATCAGTATCTGGGGATACGATGTTGTGACCATAACAGGAATGTGGGTTTCACAGGGGCAGGAATGGTTGCTTGATGTTCCAGGGTTTAGAACATTTAAAAAGCACAGGGAGGGTGGAAAACGAGGAGCGGGGGCAGCATTACTAATCAGAGAGTGCATCACAGCTACAGAAATGAGGAAGGTCTGTCTGCTGAGTCAGTATGGGTGGAAGTCAGGAACGAGGTAAAAACAATGACTGCAGATGCTGGAAACCAGGTTCTGGAATAGAATTGTGCTGGAAAAGCACAGTAGTTCAAGTTGCATCCAAGTAGCAGGAAAATCGACGTTTCGGGCAAAAGACCTTCATCAGGAATACAGGCAGAGTGCCTGAAGAGTGGAGAGATAAATGAGAGGAGGGTGGGGATGGGGAGAAAGTAGCATAGAGTACAATAGATGAGTGGGGGTGGGGATGAAGGTGATAGGTCAAGGAGGACTGTGGGGGAAGGTAGCAAAGAGTACAATGGGTGAATGGGGTTGGAATGAAGGTGATAGGTCAGAGAGGAGGGTGGAGTGGTTAGGTGGAAAGGAAGAAAGGCAGGTAGGACAAGTCATGGG
>NC_057728.1:43517853-43524903 GCF_004010195.1 Chiloscyllium plagiosum | reverse complement strand
GATGTGGACGAGATGCATTGGAGGGCATCTTTAACCACGAGGGAAGAGAAATTGCGGTCTCTAATGAAGGTGGCCATCTGGTGTGTTCTGTGGTGGAACTGGTCCTCCTGGGAGCAGATACGGCGGAGGCGGAGGAATTGGGAATACGGGATGGCATTTTTGCAAGAGGTAGGGTGGGAAGAGGTGTAATCCAGGTAGCTGTGGGAGTTGGTGGGTTTGTAAAAAATGTCGGTGTCAAGTCGGTCGTCATTAATGGAGATGGAGAGGTCCAGGAAGGGGAGGGAGGTGTCAGAGATGGTCCAGGTAAATTTAAGGTCAGGGTGTTGGTGAAGTTGATGAATTGCTCAACCTCCTCACGGGAGCTCGAGGTGGCACCGATTCAGTCATCAATGTAGCGGAGGAAGAGGTGGGGAGTGGTGCGGTGTGACTATGGAAGGTGAACTGTTCTACGTAGCCAACAAAGAGACAGGCATAGCTGGGGCCCATACGGGTACCAATGGCTACCCCTTTGGTCTGGAGGAAGTGGCAAGATTGATGAAGGTGATGTGCTGGAAATTTTGGAAAACATTAAGATTGATAAGTCCACAGGGCCAGACCAGATTTATCCTAGGCTGCTCTGGGAAGTGAGAAAGGAGGTTGCTAAGCTGCTGGCAAAGATCTTTGCCTCCTCAGTCTCCACGGGAGTCGTACTAGAGGATTGGAAGAAGGCAAATGTTTTTCTCTTTTAAAGAAGGGTAATAGGGAAATCCCTGACAATTACAGACCAGTCAGTCTTACATCTGTGGTCAGCAAAGTTTTGGAAAGAATTCTGAAGGATAGGGTCTATGACTATTTGGCAAAGCAGAACGTGAATTAAAGGCAGTCAGCATGACTTTGTGAGGGACAGGTCATGCCTCACAAATCTTATTGAGTTCTTTGAGGAGGTGACAAGACAGGTCGATGAAGGTCGTGCAGTGGATGTGGTGTATGTGGACTTTGATAAGGTTCCCCATGGTAGGCTCATTCATTAAGTCAGGAAGTATGGGATACAGGTAGATTTGGCTATCTGGATTCAGAATTGGTTGGCTGACAGAAGGCAGAGAGTGGTTATAGATGGAAAGTATTCTGCCTGGAAGTCAGTGTTGAGTGGGGTCCCGTAGAGCTCTGTTATTGGGCCCCTGCTCTTTATAGTTTTTATAAATGACTTGGAGGAGGAGGTTGAGGGGTAGGTTAGTAAATTTGCAGATGACACAAAGGTTGGAGGTGATGTCGATAGTATTGAGGGCTATTGCAGGCTGCAGAGTGACATAGACAGGATGCAGAGTTGGGCTGAGAAATTGCAGATGGAGTTCAACCTGGATAAATGCAAAGTGATGCATTTTGGAAGGTTGAACTCAAATGCTGAATATAGGATTAAAGACAGGATTCTTGGTAGTGTGGAGGAACAGAGAGATCTTGGTGTGCAAGTACATAGATCCCTCAAAGTTGCCACCCAATTGGATAGGGTTGTTAAGAAAGCATATGGTGTTTTGGCTTTCATTAACAGGGGGATCGAGTTTAAGAGCCGTGAGGTTTTGCTCCAGCTCTACAAGTTCTTGGTGAGACCACACTTGGAATATTGTGTCCATTTCTGGTCGCCCTACTATAGCAAAGATACAGAGGCTTTGGAGAGAGTGCAAAGAAGGTTTACCAGGATGCTTTCTGGACTGGAGGGATTGCCTTATGAAGAAAGATTGAAAAAACTCAGACTTTTCTCTCTGGAGAGAAGGAGGAAGAGAGGAGACCTGATCGAGGTATATAAGATAATGAGAGGAATAGATAGAGTCAATAGCCAGAGACATTTCCCCAGAGCAGGATTGACTGGTACGAGGACTCATAGTTTGAAGAAAATCGGGGAAAGGTATAGAGGAGACGTCAGAGGTAGATTCTTTACGCAGAGATTTGTGAATGCATGGAATGTATTTCTAGCGGTGGTAGTGGAAGCAGAGTCATTAGGGACATTTAAGTGACTGCTGGACATGCACATGGAGAGCAGTGAGTTGAGGGGTGCGTAGGTTAAGTTATTATATTTTACATTAGGATTAACCCTTGGCACAACATCATGGGCCAAAGGGCCTTTTCTGTGCTGTATGTTTCTATGTTCTATGTTCTAAATATAAGTTGCTTGTCCCACTTTCTCAAAACAGTCTTCTAAATGTGGAATCGGAGATGCATCAGTCTCTGTAACTGCTTTGGCTTTGCGATAGTCCACACATAATGTTGGGTACCATCTAGTTTTGGCACCATTACTATGGTGAGCTACAGTCATAGAATATAGAACATAGAACAATACAGTGCAGAACAGGCCCTACGGCCCTCGATGTTGCACCGACCTGTGAATTAATCTAAGCCCATCCCCCTACACTATCCCATCATCATCCAAGTGCTTATCCAAGGATTGTTTAAATGTCCTTAATGTTGCTGAGGTAATTACATCGGCAGGCAGAGCATTCTATGCTCTTACCACTCTCTAAGTAAAGAATCTTCCTCTGACAGATGTCTTAAATCTATCACCCCTCAATTTATAGCTATGCCCTCTCATACAAGCTGATGCCATCATCCTAGGAAAAAGACTTTCACTGTCAACCCTATCTAATCCTCTGATCATCTTGTATGTCTCGATCAAATCCCGTCTTAGCCTTCTTTTTTCCAATGAGAACAGACCCAAGTCTTTCAGCCTTTCCTCATAAGATCTTCCCTCCAGCCCAGGCAACATCCTGGTAAATCTGCTCTGCACCTTTTCCAATGCTTCCACATCCTGTAATGGGGCGAACAGAACTGTACACAATATTCCAAGTGTTTTGTATAGTTGCAGCATGACATTATGGCCCTGGAACTCAATCCCACTCCCAACAAAACCTGACACACTGTATGCCTTCTTAGCAGCACTATCAACCTGGGTAGCAACTTTCAGGGATCTACGTACATGGACTTCAATATCCCTCTGCACATCCACACTGGCAAGAATCTTTCCATTCACCCAGTATTCTACCTTCCTGTTATTCTTCCCAAAGTGAACACCTCACATTTATCTGCATTAAACACCATTTGCCATCTCTCAGCCCAATTCTATAGTTTATCCAAGTCCCCCTGCAACATTCTTCCACACTGTCCACTCCCCCCTCCCCCAACATTAGTGTCATCTGCAAACTTACTGACCCATCCACCAATACTTGCGTCCAAGTCATTTATAAAAATGACAAACAGCAATGGTCCCAAAACAGATCATTGTGGCACACCAATTCCAAGTCCTCTGAACTCGTTTCTTCCCTCTGTGTTGTAATCAATAAAACATTACCCTCTTGCTTTCCTTCCCTGTCAAAATACCTTTCGAGCATATTCACATGACACATTCTGTGAGATCTCTTTCTGTCTGGAGTCCCATCAAGTAGTTCACCTCACTCAATTTCATTTCAACTTAATAAGATCCACTAAACCTTGCTTTTAAAGGTTCACCTATCACTGGAAATAACACTAATACCTTGTCCCCAATAGCAAAATTGTGAATTTTTTATTTCTTGTCTGCTTCCTGTTTCGTTGTATGCTGTGATAAGTTTAAATGCTGTCTAGCCAGCTCCCCAGTTCTATTTAATCATTCCCTAAGATTTGACACATAGTTCAAATGTGTGTTGTCTGAATGCTGACCTACCAATTTCTCCTTAATCAATTTTAATGATCCTCTCACTTCATGCCCAAAAACCAATTTTAATGAACTGAATTTGGTCCATTCATTGGTGCATCTCTGATCGCAAAAAGCACAAACGGAATTCTCTTATCCCAATCATCTGGATAGTCTTGACTATAAACCCTCAACATGGGCTTTGATGTCTGATTACACCTTTCTAGCACTCCCTATGATTCTGGATGGTACACAGTTGATTTGAATTGTTTTATTCTTTAGCTATCCATAACTCCCTTGAATAATTTTGATGTGAAGTTTGACGCTTGATTTAGTATATCTCTGTCGGTAGTCCATATCTACTGAAAAATTTGAGTAATTCATCTACAATCCTTCGAGCTGTGATATTACGTAATGGAACGGCCTCCGGACATCTAGTCGATAGATCCATTATTGTTAACAAATACTGATTCCCACTTTTTGTTTGAAGTAATCAATCAATTAAGACTCTTGGAAAGATTCCTCAAATGCAAGAATAGGTATTAAAGGTGCAGGTTTTATTACTGCCTGTGGTTTTCCAATTACCTGACATGTATGACATGTCTGGCAAAATTCAACTACATCCTTGTGCAATTCAGGTCAGTAAAAATGTTTTTGTATTTTAGCTTGTGTTTTTCTCACTCCTAAATGACCCCCTTAGAGGTAGCTCATGTGCTAACCACAACTCCTCCTTTCTATAACCCATTGGCAATACAACTTGATGAAATTCTGCCCATTTCTCATCTGCCTGAATGTGTGATGGTCTTCATTTTGTCATTATGATATCATTTTTTAAGATAATAACATTCAGGGATACATTCAGATTCTTATTCTGTATATGCCTTTTGATATGATTGCTTTAATTTTTCATCTTTCCACTCTAACTCAGTAATTTATCTGAGCTAAATATGTCTGCATTCTCATCTATCGGCTCCTGGCTTGTCTCAACCATCTGATCAAACAGGGTCTCTGCTAATTCCACATGAGTTCTCATTACTTCAGGAAGTGAATTTTTGAACACCTCTAAAATAATTGTCTCTCTAAGAGCATTGTAGGTTTGCTCTATTTTTAATGCCCTTATCCGCCAATCAAAATTACTTTGTTCCTTTCAAACTCAGTGTAGGTTTGACCAGGGTCCCTCCTTAGATTCCTAGAATGTTGTCTGTGGGCTCCTGACACAAGCTCATATGCACTTAAGGTGGCTTTCGTCACGTCCTCATTTGCCCCAGATACCTCTTCTGATAGTGATGCAAATGCCTCAGCAAAACCCACATGGTCAGTGGCCACTGCATTTGTTTAGCCACGTTTTCAAATGAGTTGAAAAATGCTTCCACGTCCTTCTCATCAAATTTAGGCAATGCTTGAACATATTTAAACAGTTTCTCATCAGGCCTTTGACTACCATGGATTTGTTCATCCTCACTCTCTTCCTCGCTAAGCTTACCTTCAGCCTTCATCTCCATCCTTTTCAACTGACTTTCCTAAGTGCCAGTTTCTGAAGTTCAAACTCCTCTTTCTTCCTCTCTTCTCTCACCTTTTCTCTCTCCTTTCTCCCTCTTTCTCTCTCTTTTTCTCTCTCTTGTCTCTCTCTTCTCTCTCTTTTTCTCTTTCATCTGCTTTTAATCGTAATTTCTTATCTTTTACCTCTAACTCAGGTTGCTTCATTTTCAATTGAATTTTAGCCATCTCTGAAGATTCTGATGGTGTTTCCAGCAAATGTAAATGCTAAACTATTGATATAATTATCTCTCCTTTCCTCACAAAAGGAGGCAGTTCTAGTTCCAGCTTGTCTGCTAATTCCAGCAGCTTGGCCTTAATCACTTTTTGCAAAACCCCAATGTCACTTCTTCCACCCCAGAAAACTTGTGGTGACTGAAAGAGCCATTGCTCTTCCAGGAACTGTTAAAACCAACCAAATTCAGCACCTGGAACAAAAGACACTAACACCTACCACTTGCTGCCTTTGAGTCCAACAACCCTAATCCCAAATCAGAACTATAGAACAAATCCCAGATGAGTCCTCAATCTATTATGGACCAGGCTTGACCTCTCAAACCATTTCAAGAGGGGAGCCCAGACCCTAATTTTGCTAGTTGTTTTAAGCAGGTATAAAGTGGATATTCTAGGAGAAATGCTGCTGGTCAAACCACTTAGTTTTAAACAAAACAGAATTTATTAACAAGATTGCTGACTGAAACACAAACAAAAGAGAACAGAACACAGAATAACTTAACCTATCTGAAGGTTAAGTTATCCCAACAGATTATCCCAACTTAATGATGCTGTTCCAAATACTTGCAACAGTCCCCATTAACACACTTGGCACAAAAAGTAAAATTTAACACTGGCTCTTACAGGAGATAAGTCAGAGAGAGAGTATTCGCATGGGCCTGCTTCTTTAGGGCCAGCAGCTTTTCCCACACTTTAAAAAACAAACCAAATCAGAGTAAAGCTGAGCTGGGAAAACTGGCTACACCCCTTTTATTGTACAAGTGATTTTTCAAAACTTGAAAGCCTTCTGCTTGAGGCAGCTATTACCAAATTGGCCCTAAAATCACTTAACCCCGGACGTTTTGGAGTCTGTGTCATTTACAATGTCTCTGAGAAAAAAAGCCAAGGACAGCACAACCTTGTCAAAGATCACCTTCATCACAGTAGCCCACAGTATACTGATCATGGAAAATGCTGTCATTGATAGTAATGGGAACAGTCTTATTCCTTTCTGTCTGGAGATGATCGATGCTTGGCAGTTATGAGGTGTGAATGCTGTATGCTCCTTGTCAACATAAACTCTCAGTCTAAGACCTTCATGTCAAGTAACATCTTACTTCTGGGCTGTCTGAACAAATAAAGTGGGCAGGCATAATCACAACCTACACTTGTCCAGGACTAACTTTAAGCTGGCAAGGGACACTCCATAGTCTGGTAAATTGTGAATGGAACTGCTCGACTTATGGCAGAGCAGGGGCATTGATAAATTTAAGTGTTTAGGCCAAGGGTGCTTCCCTGAGGAAATGTGATAGTAATATCCCAAATTTATAATAGTTGCCTCCATTACTGACTGGGAGAAAGTGAGGACTGCAGATGCTGGAGATCAGAGCTGAAAAATGTGTTGCTGGAAAAGCGCAGCAGGTCAGGCAGCATCCAAGGAGCAGGAGAATCGACGTTTCGGTCATAAGCCCTTCTTCAGGAATGAGGAAGGTGTGCCAAGCAGGCTAAGATAAAAGATAGGGAGGAGGGACTTGGGGGAAGGGCGTTGGGAATGCGATAGGTGGAAGGAGGTTAAGGTGAGGGTGATAGGCCGGAGAGTGGGTGGGGGCGGAGAGGTTGGGAAGAAGATTGCAGGTCAAGAAGGCGGTGCTGAGTCCAAGGGT
>NC_057728.1:43454847-43517755 GCF_004010195.1 Chiloscyllium plagiosum | reverse complement strand
ACCTTAACCTCCTTCCACCTATCGCATTCCCAACGCCCTTCCCCCAAGTCCCTCCTCCCTACCTATTATCTTAGCCTGCTTGGCACACCTTCCTCATTCCTGAAGAAGGGCTTATGACCGAAACGTAGATTCTCCTGCTCCTTGGATGCTGCCTGACCTGCTGCGCTTTTCCAACAACATGTTTTTCAGCTCCATTACTGACTGTAAATCCTTTGGATCAGATATGACTCTATGCACTTGAAAATCTTTCCTTTGACTCCTGTTGATTTCAGTTTTACCATGCTCCTTGGTGTAATGCTGTCACCTTTCCTCGAATTTGAATGTTTAGAATGTATAGCCATCTAGAGTAACTTCCAAGGTTAATACTTCATTCCTAAAGCATGCCTGCTGCTAGTTCATGTATTAAGTCCTGCACTTCCTGTTTTACCAAGCTTGGCCTCCGACCCAAACACTGATCAAAGAACCAAACATGCATTAAGCACAAAAGGGTAACTAGGGAGAGAATAGGGCCCCTCAAAGATCAGCAAGACAGCCCATGTGTGTAACCACATGAAATGGGGAAGATACTAAATGAATATTTTGCATCAGTGTTTACTGTAGAGAAGGACATGGAAGATAAAGAACATGAGTAAACAAATGGTGACATCTTGAAAAATGTCCATATTACAGAGTCGGAGGTGCTGGATGTCTTAAAATGCGTAAAGGTGGATAAATCCCCAGGACCTGATCAGGTGTACCCTGAACTCTGTGGGAAGCTAGGAATGTGATTGCTGAGTCCCTTGCTGAGATATTGTATCATCGATAGTCACAGGTGAGGTGCCGGAAGACTGGAGGTTGGCTAATGTGGTGCCACCGTTTAAGAAAGGTGGTAAAGAAAAGCCAGAGAACTGTAAACTGATGAGCCTGACATCGGTAGTGGGCAAGCTATTGGAGGGAATCCTGAGGGACAGGGTATACATGTATTTGGAAAGGCAAGGACTGATTAGGGATAGTCAACATGGCTTTATACATGGGAAATCATGTCTCAAAAACTTGATTGAGTTTTTTTGAAGAAGTAACAAAGAGGATTGATGAGGGCAAAGCAGTAGACATGATGTATATGGACTTCAGTAAGGCAGATGTGATCTATATGAACTTCAGAAAGGCATTCGATTAGGTTCCTGTGGGAGACTGGTTAGCAAGGTTCGATCTCAAGGAATACAGGGAGAACTAGCCATTTGGATACAGAACTGGCTCGAAGATAGAAGACAGAGGGTTGTGGTGGAGGGTTGTTTTTCAGACTGGAGGCCTGTGACCAGTGGAGTGCCACAAGGATCTGTGCTGGCTCCACTACTTTTCATCATTTATATAAATGATAATGATGTGAGCTTAAGAGGTATAGTTAATAAGTTTGCTGATGACACCAAAATTGGAGCTGTAGTGGACAGTGAAGAAGGTTACCTCAGAGTACAGCGGATCTTGATCAGATGGTCTGAGGAGTGGCAGATGGAGTTTAATTTAGATAAACACAAGGTGGTGCATTTTGGGAAAGCAAATCTTAACAGGACTTATACACTTCATGGGTAAGGTCCTAGTGAGTGTTGCTGAACAAAGAGAACTTGGAGTGCAGGTTCATAGTTCCTTGAAAGTAGAGTCGCAGACATAGAATAGTGAAGAAGGCGTTTGGTATGTTTTCCTTTATTGGTCTGTGCATTGAATATAGAAGTTGAGAGGTCATTTTGCCTCTGTACTGGACATTGGTTAGGCCATGTTTGGAATATTATGTGCAATTCTGGTCTCCATGCTCTCAGAAGGACGTTGTGAAACTTGAAAGGGTTCAGAAAAGATTACAAGGATGTTGCCAGGGTTGGAGGGTTTGATCGATAAGGAGAGGCTGAATAAACTGGGGCTGTTTTCCCTGGTGCTCAGGCTGAAGGGTGAACTTATAGAGGTTTATAAAATCATGAGTTGCATGGATAGGATAAATAGACAAAGCCTCTTTCATGGGGTGGGGGAGTCCAGAACTAGGGGGCATAGGTTTCGGGTGAGAGGAGAAAGAATTAAAAGGGACTTAAGGGGAAACTTGTTCATACAGATGCGGGTGTGTGTATGGAATGAGCTGCCAGAGGAAATGGTGCAATTACAACTTTTAAAAGACATCTGGATGTGTATATGAATAGGAAGGTTTTAGAGGGATATGGACTAAGTGCTGGCAACTATGAGTAGGCTAGTTTAGGATATCTGGTTGGTGTGGACAAGTTGGACCAAAAGCTCTTCCATGCTGTACATCTCTATGACGCTATGACTATGTAGAGCTTAATGAGATTAAGGATTACTGAGCTATACAGAATAGCTTTCCTCTTAACTACTTGGAAAGTAACTGAAGAACATATTCTCTACCCATTGCTTAGGCCACCCAATTGCTATCCTATAAATAGATGCAAATTAATCAGGTTCAACAATGGTACATTAATCAATTGTTTAATCATGAAACCACAGAGATTTACAGCATGAAGTGAAGCTATTTCATCCATCATATCAATTCTGATGACAAGTAGTCATCCAACTTCACCCTAATTTTCAGCTCTTGGTCAATAACCTTCTGGGTTATGGCAAATCAAATGTATAATCAAGTAGTTTTTTTTAACTGATATGGTCCTGCCATTATCACCTGTTTATGCATTGAGTTAAAAGTCCCACTACCATCTGGGTGAAAATAGATCCCCTTGAATCCCCTCTCAGCCTCTAACCTCTTCCCCTTAAATCTCTGCCTCCTCGTTGTGGACTGTCAAACAGGGAACTGGGATCTTCCTATTCAATCCATACCCCACATAGTTTTTTAAACTACTGTTAGTCTCATCTAAACCACCAGCTCCAAAAATACAACTCTAGCCTACCAAATCCTATCTTATAACTAAACTCTTTCCTCTGATATCATCTGTGCATGTGCATCTCTTTTGTGCAATCACAATATTGCTCACTGTACTCCAACTGTGACATGGCCGCTGCATAATACAATTACACATAACTTCCCACTTCTTATATTCAATTAATTTCTCAATTAATAGATGCTAATATCTCATATTCCTTAGTGACCATTTTATCTTCTTATCTACCTTCAGGGTCTATAAACTTCTAATCCAATGTCCCTATGTTCCACTATATTCCTCAGTATTATACCATTTATTATGTCTGATACTGCCTTGTTAACATTTCCCAAATGCACCGTGTCAGTCTTCCTCAGATTGAATTCTATTTGCCACTGTTCCATCCATCTGATTGATTCATTGATAGCTTCCTATGGGTCTACAGATTATTTTCTATATTATCACCCCTATGGCTATTGTTCAGATCATTGACAAGCTTATTAATCATACATTTTGGAATGAAGCCATATTTTTTGGTATCTGCTCCAAATTCTGTTCCCTAGCTTTTGAATCCAACCCTCTCCCTGGTAATAGTCCAAAATTAAGCCATTTTTGTGAGATGAATTTCTGACCACATATTTGGGTCATTGCTAAGATTATCTATTTCACTTCTGCTGTTTAACTTCCTTGTACTTCATTTAAACTGTTGCTAAAACCCTTATTAGTGACTTTATTATCTCTTCACTTGAATATTCCAATGCACTCCTGGCTGGTCTACCAGACTGAGTCCTCTCTAAATATGAGGTCATCCAAAACTCTGCTGCCTGTATCTTGCAAACAATCCTGTTTCCTATCATCTTTGTACCTATTTAACGAACATGTTGAGCTGACTCTTTCATTTTTTTGGCTAAATGCAGGTTTCCCAAGTTTCGGAGGGATTCTTCTCATGAGGACTGGGGAGCTTTCTCATGATATGTTACCAACACACCTCATTATTTACAAACTTGTCTCTACAGTGTTGCTTACATCTGATTCTAGCCACATCTTACCACGTGTCATTCCTGGAACAACTTGCCCACTCACCAGATATCCTCCAAAAGACCAGCAACTCTGGTACCTTGCGTATTTAGAACATAGAAAAATACAGCACAGAACAGGTCCTTTGGCCCACGATGTTGAGCCAAGGATTAATCCTAATGTAAAATAAAATAACTTAACCTATACACCCCTCAACTCACTGCTATCTGTGGGCATGTCCAGCAGTCGCTTAAATGTCCCTAATGTCTCTGCTTCCAATGCCACCACTGGCAATGCATTCCATGCACTCACAACTCTCCACATAAAGAACCTACCTCTGACGTCTCCTCTATACCTTTCTCCTAATATCTTAAAACAATGACGCCTCGTACCAGTCAATCCTGCCCTGGGGAAAAATATCTGGCTATTGACTCTATCCATTCCTCTCATTATCTTATATACCTCGATCAGGTCTCCTCTCTTCCTCCTCTCCAGAGAGAAAAGTCCAAGCTTATTCAACCTTTCTTCATAAGGCAATCCCTCCAGTCCCGAAGCATCAGGTAAACCTTCTTTGCACCCTCTCCAAAGCATCTGTATCTTTGATATCGTAGGGCGACCAGAACTGGACACAGTATTCCAAGTGTGGTCTCACCAAGGACTTGTAGAGCTGTAGCAAAACTTCACGGCTCTTAAACTCGATCCCCCTGTTAATGAAAGCCAAAACACCATATGCTTTCTTAACAACCCTATCCACTTGGGTGGCAACTTTGAAGGATCCATGTACTTGAACACCCAGATCCCTCTGTTCCTCCACACTACCAAGAATCCTGTCTTAAATCCTATATTCAGCATTCGAGTTTAACCTTCCAAAATGCATCACTTCGCATTTATCCAGGTTGAACTCCATTGCCATTTCTCAGCCCAACTCTGCATCCTGTCTATGTCGCGCTGCAGCCTGCAATAGCCCTTGATACTATCGGCGTCACCTCCAACCTTTGTGTCATCTGCAAATTTACTAACACACCCCTCAACCTCCTCATCCAAGTCATTTGTAAAAACTACAAAGAGCAGAGGCCCAACAACAGAGCCCTACGGGACCCCACTCAACACTGACCTCCAGGCAGAATACTTTCCATCTATAACCACTCTTTGCCTTCTGTCAGCCAACCAATCCTGAATCCAGATAGCCAAATCTCCCTGTACCACATATTTCCCGACTTTATGAATGAGCCTACCATGGGGAACCTTATCAAGTGTCTTGCTGAAGTCCATATACATCACATCCACTGTCGACCTTTGTCAACCTGTCTTGTCACCTCCTCAAAGAACTCAGTAAGATTTGTGAGGTATGACCTGTCCCTCACAAAGCCATCCTGACTGCCATACTTTGCCAAATAGTCATAAATCATATCCCTCAGAATTCTTTCCAAAACTTTGCTGACCACAAACGTAAGACTTTAAAAGCTTCTGTGTCCAGATGAGCACTGGCATACTTAAGCTGCCATACCCAGCTAAGGATGGAATCAGAAGATTTCAGAAGAGGGGAAGGTAACACCCGCAGTTCTCCAACAAGATCCTGGAGGTCCCATTTGATGGAATGGTACAAAGCAGAGGAGATCTGTCCCCAGACGATCAGCAGAAGAAGCTATGCCACCAAACCCAGTCTGAGGTTGCCACATTAGTCAGTACAGAATGAAGGGAGCAGAACAATATCTGCAAGGGTGAATATAGTGAAGCATGAATAGAAAGAGGGGTTGTGTGGGAGGATGATTCATCCATGGTCAGGAACACTCTGGTTTCAAGTAAGGGAACAGTGGATGATATCGCAGTCCTCTTGTCACCATGCTATTTTGTTCATCAAGGCAGACGACAGTCACATAACTCAGTGCACTCCTGCAGTCTCTGGGTAATGAGGGCCATTATATCCCACATAGTTTTCTACCACTGCTGTTTATCCCTGTGCAGAACAAAGTCCCTGATTGCCAACACCACAGTGACCTCTCTTGCCTGGGTTGAGCAGATGACTGGTGTTCAGCAGCCCTCCAAATGCCAGTATTCTGGAGCATTTTTTCGTTAATTAGCCATGCAGGTGTTGCAGTAAGGTGTTGAAAAGAACATACTCTCGAACTTTCTAAGTCTAACATTTGTACCAAGGTGTCAGAATCTGACCTGATGGGAAGTACAGGAGAAAACCATGTCAATGCTTCCTTTGAGGTCTTGGTTTTATTGGCCTCAGAGGTTGAGGAGGTGATTTCTGCCAGAGCTGGCTATTTCACCACTAAGATGGTTGTCATTCTGCCAGTACCTGCAAGGCAAAAAAAAGTGGCCCTCACAACCAATGGTTAAAGGTCATGTGCAGTGAGTTAGACTGCCAATCAAATCACTTTGAGAGCTGCAGTGGAATGAAGAATACTCGCTCTTATGCCATGTCATGGATGACCCAGCATCCCTGCAGGAGCAGTCCAGCTTTTTCCTGTGAGGGCCAGGATTCTCCCTACGCAGAGGATGAGCAGTCGAATGTTGTGATTCCCATCATCCCCCCTGCCTGGAGTCCTGAATCACAAAGAATAGGCCACAAGTCTCATTCCATTGAAAATGCCCCCTTTTCCCCCTCATGAACATTGCCACTAATTATTTTTTCTGCTATGCAGATCTCTAAAGTCTGTGCATGACATCTTTTACTGGAAACTCTCAGTGATTCCAATATATTGAACCTTTGAGCGGCTGCACAGCCACACATCTGAGATTGCATGTTCTTAGAGGGTTGGTGAGCAGGTTAGTGTGGACTTAGTGGGCTGAACGGCCTCCTTCTGTGTTGTAGGGATTCTCTGATTCTATTCTATGAAACAGAAGCTAATGTGTTATCATGCCAATTGACATGTACTGAACCCTTGAGCGGCTGCACAGCCTTGTATCTGAGAATGACTGTTCTTACAGTGAAGTTTCTGAGGTCAGATCTGACAAATTGACCATTGCCAAACCGCTCGATTGACTTAACCCGACAGCGTCAAAGGAGAAGTGCTCAAACCTGTGAAAATGGCTGTACAATTCCCTGACACTATTAGTCCAATTCCCCAGACTGACCACTATGCGGCCACCGGAGTCACTCTGACCCATTCTCTGGACTGCAAAAACACAGATCCTTGACTGAGTTCATCTGACTGTAGCTAATCTTCTGGATTGATATAAGGCAGTGCTCTTGACTTATTGTGCTGAGACCCCATAGCTGACAGGTGCCTCAATGAATTTCTATACCTGACATATGCTTCCTTTTTCTTAACCAAACCCTCAATTTCTTTAGCCATCCAGCATTCCCTACACCTATCAGCCTTTCCTTTCACCCTAACAGGGATATACTTTCTCTGAACTCTCATTATCTCATTTCTGAAGGCTTCATATTTTCTGGCTGTCCCTTTACCTGCGAACATCTGTCCCCAATCAGCTTTTGAAAGTTCTTGCCTAATGCCGTCAAAATTAGCCTTTCTCCAATTTAGAACTTCAACTTTTAGATCTGGTCTATCCTTTTCCATCACTATTTTAAAACTAATAGAATTATGGTCACTGGCCCCAAAGTGCTCCCCCACTGACATCTCAGTCACCTGCCCTGCCTTATTTCCCAAGAGTAGGTCAAGTTTTGCACCTTCTTTAATAGATACATCCACATATTGAGTCAGAAAATTTACACACTGAACAACTTCCTCTTCTTCTAAACCCTTAACACTGACAGTCCCAGTATATGTTTGGAAAGTTAAAATCCCCTACCATAACCACCTTATTATTCTTACAGATAACTGAAATCTCCTTACAAATTTGTTTCTCTATTTCCCGCTGACTATTGGGGATCAATATTACAATACCAATAAGGTGATCATCCCTTTCTTATTTCTCCGGTCCACCCAAAAAACTTCCCTGGATGTATTTCCAAGAATATACTCCCTCACTACAACTGTAATGCTACTCCGCATCAAAAATACCACACCCCCTCATCTCTTGCCTCCCTTTCTGTCCTTCCTGTAGCATTTGTATCCTGGAACATTAAGTGCCAGTCCTGTCCATCCCTGAGCCACGTTTCTGTAATTGCAATCATATACTAGTCCCATGTTCCTAACCATTCCCTGAGTTCATCAGCCTTTCCTGTTAGGCCTCTTGCATTGAAATAAATGCAGTTTAATCCATCAGTCCTACCTTGTTCTCTGCTTTGTCCCTGCTGCCCTGACTGTTTGACTCGCTTCTTTTATCAACTGTACCAGTCTCAGATTGATCTCTTTCCTCACTATCTCTCTGGGTCCCACCCCCCACAATAATAGTTTAAATCCTCCTGAGCAGCTCCAGCAAATCTCCCTGTCAGTATATTAGTCCCCTTCCAATCCATCCTTCTTGTACAGGTCGCTTCTACCCCAGAAATGATTCCAATGATCCAAAAAATATGAATCCTTCTCCTATACACCAGCTCCTCAGCCATGCGGTAGTCTGTTCTATCCTCCTATTCCTACCCTCACTAGCTCACAGCACCAGGAATAATCCAGATATTACTGCCTTATTCGCTTTCTTCTCCCCTCAGAATCTCATCCTTTTCCCTTCCTATGTCATTGATTCCAATGTGTACGATGAACTCCTGCTGGTTCCTCTCCCCCTTGAGAACATTCCGCACCCTCTCTGAGACATCCTTGATCCTGGCACCAGGGAGACAGCACACTTGATTTTTCACTGCTGACCACAGAAACGTCTGTCTGTGCCTCAGACTCGAGAGTCCCTTAACACAATTGATCTCTTGGAATCCGACATACTCCTCATTGCATTAGAGCCAGTCTCAATACCAGAAACTTGGCTGTTCATGTTACATTCACCTGAAAATCCATTACCCCCTACATTTTCCAAAACAGCATACTTGTTTGAAATGGGGATAGCCATAGAAGACTGCTGCACTGCCTGCCTACCTCTCTTACTTTTCCTGGAGTTAATCCACCTATGTGATTGTATCTGCAACTTTTCTCCCTGTAACTGCTATCCATCACATCCCCTTGCTCTTGTAAATTCCTCATTGTCTCGAACTGTCTCTCCAACCGATCCATTCGATCTGATAGGATTCGCAACCAATGGCATTTATTGCAAATATAATCCTCAGTAACACATAAACTCTTCCTAAACTCCCACATCCGACAAGAAGAGCGTATCACTCTACTAAAGGCCATTTTTGCTTCCTTCAATCTACAGACCCAGAAAATAGCCCTATCTTATTCCTGTACAAAACACTGTTCCAGGCCAACTTAATGCTTACGCCTTTTTTAAGCTTAATCAAGAAGCATATCTCACTAAAACATATAATTAACAAAGATACCACTCTACGCACTGCGGAATTACTGTAAGACCACACTTAAAAATATTGACTTATCTGCTTCTGTGCTGTGGCCTCTCCCAAAGAGGTTCCTCCAAGATTAGTTGTGAAAATTAGCACAACAACACAGGACAAGGTAAAGCATAGATGTTACTCACTCACAGATAGTCACTAAGTGAATGAATGCATAGAGAGAGCAACAGCAGTACTGAGATTCAGCCTGGTCCAATCCATGAGATCTTCCTACAAAGTGCCCTTGCAGCAGCTTTTCAATCGTAGTTGCCAGTGCACACTGCAATGCAAGTCTCTGCTTCCTAAACCTCCTGCAAAGATATTGAAGAGGTGTCCTGGAGTGTTGGCAAATGTTGGATGCTTTTGTCCATGAATGAGAGGTGTGTCTGGCTAGTGCCCATGGATCGTGCCCTGAGATGCTATTTGGTGCTGAGCAATATGGAGGCACACCACAGCAAGGCACAAACTGGAGTCTCCAGATAGTTACTCTGACTTCCACGTTGACATTTTTCGATGTCAAGGTTGTTTAGCGAGCTTGGTATGATGGGAAGCTGAATATGAATGAGACAAGTTGGATTTTCATGAAATATTTAATGAGAGTCAATCTCCCTAAATTGGCAACTTGATACTGCCTTGCTAGATACTGCCTGCAAGAAACTGCCTGGTGAGAAATGACCCCCATTCTCATCTAAAGCATAAAAGATGGAGTGAATGCTCTCAATTTCAAGATAGATCTTGTTGAATTCCTTGTCCAGCTCTGTCTTTGATGTAGGCACTGCAGTGGAGCGACTTATAAAACTTTTCACTGTATTTTTCATGTAAACGTACATGTGAAATAAATTTCTATTTTATTCCTTTCAAGTTACACAATCGGCTATATTTCTCAGACCTCTATATGATTTCAACCCTTGATCTTAAAAGTCTCATTCCTCTATTAAAATTCTTTGAATACCTTGCCCCATCTATCTCTGTGATCACCTCCATAGAGGTATATCTGTGCTGCTGACATGGCCATGTCTTTAATTGCTTCAATTCCAAGCTATTGAGTACTCTTCCTATTCCTCTCTGCCTCTCTATCTCATCTAACTCCTTAAAACTTAACACTTCAATCAAGCTCTTGGTATCTTTTTACATGGCTCAGACTTCCTTTATTTCATAATGCTTTTGTGAAGTGACTTGGGATGCTTCATTCTTTACTGGTACATAATAAATATATGTTGTTATTATTACGACCTACCAACAGAGATTTATTGTATTTTAAAGATCTGATCGGTTTTCTTCAGAAGCAAGATGACACAATCCTGAAGGAGTTATATGTCTTATTTTAATATATTTATAACTGAGGAACATAATAAAGGTGATCTCACTCTGCAAATTATTTTGTCTTAGTATATGAATCATACATAAATAAAGTGGTTGTTGGTTTGAAACTGTGCTGATTTTAGCATATCTTTTTGTCTTTTCATGAAGAAAGGCATCATTTATGATTTTGCAAGAGCCAACACATGAAGGAACAATTCTCTTTTTAAAATTCTTAACCCATGCAACTGTTTAGTTAGATCGTTGGCAGTGAGTTATCTCTTCCACCACTTACAGAATAAGATAACAGCTTTGTGGACTGAATGTAGCTTTCAGAACATCAAATGCATTGTTGTTGAACAGTATAATTTTGAGTTTCAGCTGATTTAATCTCCTGCCACTTTCTTTCCAGATTCAAGTTGGAACTGCACATATTTTATTTGTGAAGTTTGCTTTCTTGGCTTATGCAGTAGATTTGTGTGATGCCAGGTTCTAATCTTCCGGCAGAGTTGAAATTATTCTGTTACTGTCAACCAGCCAATATTAATGATCCTGTTTGTTGCAATTTACAGTTTCAGTTAACTAAGAGTAAAGTAACTTCTTAAAGTGAACTGAATTGGTAATATTGTTTAGTCCATTTTTTGTAAATTTGAAATGTTTGCAAAGATTTTTAGAAATTTCCAGTTATGATTTTGTCAATTTTTGTGTCACTTAGGTTTGATTTCTGGTGTCATGAGATCATTAAAAAAATACACACCGAAGGGGAATATTTGGGCTATCATGCCTGTACTGGTTCTTTAAGAGAAACTGAGCCAGATTTTGAACAAGTGAAAATCACACACGGATTGCCACTTTGCTACTTTTTTGTATTAAGAAAGAGCTCTAATTTCTGAGAGGTGATCTAATCTGTACCCCTTCAGAGATGCAGAGCGTATTTTAAATCTGGCAGATCCTTCATAGTGCAGGTTCATAGAATCATGTAATGGAGATGCCCTTCCATAGGAATACATGTCTACAGAAATAGTGCCAGAAGTCTGGAGGATAGCAAATGTTGTCCCCTTGTTCAAGAAGGGGAGTAGAGACAACCTTGGTAATTATAGACCGTGAGCCTTATCTCAGTATGGGTAAAATGTTGGAAAGGATTATAGGAGAAAGAAAGAAAAGAAACATAGAAAAAAATACAGCGCAGTACAGGCCCTTTGGCCCTCGATGTTGCGCCGATCCAAGCCCACCTAACCTACACTAGCCCACTATCCTCCATATGCCTATCCAATGCCCATTTAAATGCCCATAAAGAGGGAGAGTCCACCACTGCTACTGGCAGGGCATTCCATGAACTCACGACTCGCTGAGTAAAAAATCTACCCCTAACATCTGTCGTAAACCTACCACCCCTTAATTTAAAGTATGCCCCTCTTTATAGCTGACTCCATACATGGAAAAAGGTTCTCATGGTCAACCCTATCTAAACCCCTAATCACCTTGTACACCTCTATCAAGTCACCCCTAAACCTTCTTTTCTCCAATGAAAACAGCCCCAAGTGCCTCAGCCTTTCCTCATACGAACTTCCTACCATACCAGGCAACATCCCGGTAAACCTCCTCTGCACCCGTTCCAGTGCCCCCACATCCTTCCTATAGTATGGCGACAAAAACTGCACACAATACTCCAGATGCAGCCGCATTACTCTTACCAAAGTGAATCACCTCACACTTAGCTACATTGAACTCCATTTGCCACCTTTCTGCCCAGCTCTGTAGCTTATCTATATCCCACTGTAACCTGACACATCCTTCCTCACTGTCAACAACTCCACCGACTTTCGTATCATCTGCAAACTTGCTCACCCAACCTTCTAGCCCCTCCTCCAGGTCATTTATAAAAATGACAAACAGCAATGGTCCCAAAACAGATCCTTGCGGAACACCACTAGAGGATTTATAATCATCTAGAAAGGAATAATTTGATTAGGGATAGTCAACACAGTTTTGTGAAAGATAGGTTGTACCTCGCAAACCTTATTGAATTCTTTGAGAAGGGGACCAAACAGGTGGATGAGGGTAAAACAATTGATGTGATGTATATGGATTTCAGAAAAGTGTTTAATAAGATTCCCCATGGTAGGCTAGTGCAGAAAATACAGAGGCATGGGGCTAAGAGTGATTTAGCGATTTGGATCAGCAATTGGCTAGCTGTAAGAAGACCGAGGGTGGTGGTTGATGGGAAATGTTCATCCTGGAGTTCAGTTACT
This sequence comes from Chiloscyllium plagiosum, assembly GCF_004010195.1. NCBI lineage: Eukaryota > Metazoa > Chordata > Chondrichthyes > Orectolobiformes > Hemiscylliidae > Chiloscyllium > Chiloscyllium plagiosum. The sequence goes on along the minus strand of NC_057728.1, from coordinate 43,504,994 downwards.
AGTGGTGTACTGCAAGGATCTGTTTTGGGGCCGCTGCTCTTTGTCATTTTCATAAATGACCTGGATGAGGGCATAACAGGATGGTTTGTAAACATGCAGATGACTCTAAAGTCAGTGGAGTTGTGGACAGTGCAGAAGGATGTTGCAGGTTACAGATGGACATAGATAAGCTGCACAGCTGGGCTGAGAGGTGGCAAATGGAGTTTAATGCAGAAAAGTGTGAGGTGAGTGATTCACTTTGGAAGGAGTAGCATGAATAAGTAGTACTGGGCTATTAGTAAGATTGTGACCATTGTGGCACAGACAGACTCACACAGGATGGTTCCTCAGACCTCTTGGCATCATGGTAGCCCACAAACCCACCAACAAACTAAAACAGCTGCGAATGAATCTGAAAGACCCTATACAGACAACAAGTAAAACTAATGTCACTTATAAAATACCATGCAAGGACCGTAACAAACACTACATTGGACAAACAGGCAGGAACCTAGCCACCAGGATACATGAATATCAACGAGCCACAAAATGACATGACCCTCTCTCACTAGTATCCTTGCTTATAGATAAGGAAGGACACCACTTTGATTGGGACAACACATCCATCCTAGGACAAGCCAAACAGAGGCACACATGAGAATTCTTAGAAGCATGGCATTCCAACCTTAACTCTATTAACAAACACATTGACTTGGACCCCTTTAACCAACCCCTGAGAAAAAGAACAGGAAATTACATCACCATAGGAAATGACGTGACCGCAGGAAATGAAATCACCAACCAAGGAAACCTAAACATATAAATAGAAAGCAGGAAACATCTGCAGCGCTTCTTCCAGAAGCTCACTGAAGATGTTACCTAGTATGGTGACAAAACATCTGAAAATGAACCTTCCAGTTCAGCGAGCAAACCTACAGGCAGAACCTTAACCTGAGCTACAAATCTTCTCAAAACCTGCTAGAAAAATCTTAACTTTTCAAAGCTCTTCTCATAACTGGAGTTCTTTCATTTAATTTTCCTTTCATGGAATGAGGGTGTTGTTGGCTCAGTTAACATGTATTGCCCATTCCTTGTTGCCCTTGAGAAGGTGGTTGTGAGCTGCCTTTTTGAAACACTGCTGTCATCATACATATATAGTGATGTTAAGGAGGACATTTCAGTGTTTAAAGCTAGCAACAGTAAAACACTGGCAAAATTGTTCCAAGTCAGTTTGGTGTGTGGTTTGAAGGTGAATTTGCAGGTGATAGTGGTGGTATTCCCATGCATCTGTTGCTCTTGTCTTTCTAGGTGGTAGAAGTTGAAGCTTTGAAAGATGCTGTCTAGGGTGCCTTGTTGTGTTGCTGTGATGTATCTTGTAGGTGGTACACACCTGCTGTCAATGTGTGTCATGATGGAGGGAGTGAATATTTAAATTGTCGATGGAGTGCTAATCAATCAGTCTGCTTTGTCCTGGATGGTATCAAACTTCTTGAGCAACAGTCCATATTCTCCTCCCTAACAATTATGGTAACCCATATGTACTTTTAGGAGAAAGTGAGGACTGCAGATGCTGGAGATCGGAGCTGAAAATGTGTTGCTGGAAAAGCGCAGCAGGTCAGGCAGCATCCAAAGAACAGGAGAATCGACGTTTCGGGCATAAGCCCTTCTTATGCCCGAAACGTCGATTCTCCTGTTCCTTGGATGCTGCCTGACCTGCTGCGCTTTTCCAGCAACACATTTTCAGCATATGTACTTTTAATCAAGTTTAACAACTGGCCCTGTCACTTTAAGAATTTGCTTAGAAACATTGAAACATCTGCACTTTTCAAAATGACTATTTATTGTATGTTCTATTTCCATATTGTTTTTTCCAAAGTAAATTTATCACACACTGCTTTGTATTGTATGCTACTTATCTGTTTCTGCTTATTGAATCATTATGGCTTTTATTCTGAAGTCTACAAATATCACCATTGCCTTGTTTACTAACTTTTATATGATCAGCAAGCTTAATAATGCTTCCTGATATGTTAGTTTATAAATGGTATTCATAATAACTGAAAAGAGTAATGTATCCAAAACTGACACTTGGTGAAAAGAAATCAATCCATTACCACCTTCTGCTTCCTGTAATTAATCCAATTCTGTATCAATATCATCACTTTCCCCTTATTATTATTTTTCAATAACAACAATATTTTGGTCTTGTACTGTAGAGGATTTGGACTGATTGAAGTATTAATGGATTGACTATGCTATATTGCCCCATAGTGTGCAGTCTAGGTGGGTTAACCAGGGAACGTGTGGAATTACAGAGATAGAGTGGAATGCTCTTCAGCAAGTCGGTGTATGGGATGAATATCTGCACTGTAGGGATTCTATGATTCTATATTGATTCTAATTATAAACCATCTGTTATGATTTCTGTCAAGGCTAACAATTAAAAGTATAGAATTTTGCAACAAGCAAAACTAATGTTATTTCCAAAAATACCGCGCAAGAACTGTAACAAACACTACATTGGAAAATCAGGCAGAAAACTAACCACCAGGAAAAATTAACACCAACTAGCCACAAAACAACCTGACCCTCTCTCACTAGTATCCTTACATACAGATGAGAAAGGACACCACTTCGACTGGGACAACACATCCATCTTAGGACAAGCCAAACAGAGACACGCACGAGAATTCCTAGAAGCATGCCACTCCAACCGGAACTCTATCAACAAACACATAGAGTTAGACCCCATCTACCAACCCCCTGAGAAAAAGAACATGAAATGACATCACCACAGGAAATAAAATCACCAATCCAAAGAAACCCAAATATATAAATAGAAAGCAGGAATCATGTACACTGCTTCCCCTGAGGCCCACTGAAGATGTTACCTAGTAGGGTGATGAAATATCTGGAAATGAACCTCTCAGTTCAGCAAGCAAACCTACATCCAGAACTACTACAAGGTCTCTCATTTAGCTTTTAAATCAACTACCCTCTTTGCTCCCTCTCCAGTTCAGTCATGTCCTTCCTGTAGAGTCGAGATTGGTGTTTAATATTGTCCATTCATCACCGAACTGACTTTATGATGGAAGAAAGGTCATTGATGAAGTAGTTAGGCATAAAACTACCTTGAAAAACTCCTGCAGTGATGTTCTGTTACTGAGCTGATTACCATTGTATAACCGTAACCATCTACCTATGTGCTAGGTAGCTTTTGCATCTGCTGCAAATGCTTGCTCTCTCCAGGTTTTCTTACTGAACTTTCTAAGGGGAAGAAATTTCTTTGCTCCCTAACACAAAGCATTGGAGCCAGGAGATGTGAGTTTAAAATTCTCTAACTTTATTCATGCACACGTATACTTATACAGTACTGTGAGCTGTACACACATGATGAGCACATAGAAACTGATAATTGCTTTTCTTTGTCTAAAGTTAAGACAGGATCGATTAACTCTGTTGGCTCAATGGCTAGGATGTGAAGAATAAAATGAACAGGGTAGCTTCAATCCGCATACTGATAAGGCAGTGTTACCTCACAGAAGCCCAACCTTCTCACCTTGCCACATATTGATGTCTGCCTGAGGAAGGAGTGGGGACTTCGAGAGCTTGCAGTTTCAAACAAACCTGTTGCACTATAACCTGGTGTCGTGTGATTTTTGACTTCATCCACCCCAGTCCACATTATATTTATGTAGTTGTTACCCTCAGGCTGTACATAATCAATTGTCTTTCTCTAATGGACACAGATGCCTCTTGTCCTCTGTGGACTATGGCCTCTTACATTATATTAAGACATAGCATAGTGACAATTGTAGTTCAGTTTTAGCTGACCTATAAGCTAAAATTAAAGAGTTTTCTCTTAGTTTTAGATTTAGCATCCAGATCTTTTGAGTATATCTTGCTTAATTTATACAGCAAGTAGCTGCTTAATTGGGTTAGGTGTAGGGTTATTTCTACTTCAGTTGTCCTATACCTTACACAATGTTCTTCTCGATGCATTCATTTGAATGATTTCGTAAATAGATTTAGAAACAATTGCCTCACATTTTTTGTGCAGGTTCTCAATGGAAGAACAATGTTTTGCCAAGGTTTCTGTTAAAGTTATGACAGGAGATTGGGAAAACCCTATGCAATTTTTCCCACAGCTCATGAAATAATTTACAAAAACTAAAATACAGGTAAAAATAACAGGTTGATAGCCTGTGTGTCTTAAAATAGTTTGAAAACAGACCAATAATTGGCTATATTTTTACGCTGTAACTAGTGGACCTCATTTCCAAATGAAATAGCATTTGTATACCTTCTGAAATGTCATAAGTGCATACCTGACCTATTTTGCAAAATACTTTTTTTGGTTTGTTGATGCCCTAAATCTTGAATCTGTGTATCATATTATTATTCATTGCAGTTATGTAAGACAATGGACCAATAACTTCTGCTCTTTTGCTTAAAAGTTAAAAGAAAAAAAGGAGAATTAAAGGAAAGAAAAGGTAAGAAATGAAAAGAGAGAAATTCAAAATACTGGTAGCCCAAAAAAATCAGATACTCACAGGGACATAAAACATTCGGTTCTATTGTTTAGATGCAATGCAATATAGGTGCAATCAATGTGGGCATCACAGTACCTTGTAACTGCCTACTCAGATTCATCAACAGGAAGGGCTTCCATTTCCTCAGCATTCTAAGACAACTATAGCAGCTTCTTATCTTTATGCACTCACTTTCCTGGCATCCTCTACCATTCAACACTGCCTCAAAATTATTACGACAAAATTGTGTGGTCAGTTCCTAGGGGACAAGGAATAGCCTTTGAAGACATGACTACTTATCTCTCTGGAAATCTTCAAACAGTGATATAGAGGCAATTTAGCCAATATCACCTTCTCAGTAGGACAACCATTGTACAAGCTTCTGAAGATATGGCATCTGGACAGGTCTGATGGCACCCTCCAAAAAGGTCATGCTCTGTCACTTTGGGCTGCATCTTTTCTGAGAAGGCTGTTCACAGAGCTGTGGACCTCAAGGAAAGTCATGCCCTGAAAGAAGGAGTTTAAAATTTAAAAGAGAGCTCATTAGTGGAAGAAGAAGATTTGAGAGAGGAGGACGAAATAAAAGTGGAGGATGATATTGAACATAAATTAATTAAGGATCTCCTGATTCAGCAACATTTCAGCTGAGTCCCTCTGACCCAGGTTGAGGAGTGTAGCATGAAAGGGAGTTTGAGATACATATTAACACATACGTGTAAAATGCAGCTTGGAATATACAGTCATTTAGCACAATGAAAGGAAGCTCATCTGGCCAGTCACCTTAACCTCACTGAAAAGTATCCATCATCTCTTTGACTATCTCATGCCATTTTACTTATCATGGAGATGTTAATCGTAGTTCCAGAAGATGGCTTAAAGTGTCCTCAAGTATACAGTATAAATATAGGAAAACAGTGGACAATGACAGAGGGAAGATGCCCCGTGATATTCTCAGTGTTTTGCACCGGGCCTTTCTGGACAAGACTGCCCTCCTTCACAGTTTCTGACATTAGATCCAGTTTGGCATCAATGAAGAGAGAGGAAGCCCTGCTTCAGAATTTAGGTAACCAACTCTTCACTGACATCGTGACTCGTTTTCATGCTGTGGAAAATTTCAGCATAATTTGAAAACTTCTTTCTCAGAGCAATCAGCAGTTATGGCTGCCATGGGAGTCCAAATCAGTGACATACTTCTTCTAACCCATCTCCATTCCTGTCACACAGTCTTTTTGAACAGGAAATACATCTTCATATTAGTTAAGGGTTCACACCTCATGGAATCTCAACTTTATTCAGTTTACTACAAGAGGCATGTTTTTGACCCAGTTCCTTTTTCCTGCCTCTGTGGTGAAAATCCAACCAATAGTGTTTGATTGTCAACCTCACAACTTGATCCTTACCATACTATTTGCATGTTATGAGATAACCATAATTAGGTAGTTGAATTCAATTTTTTTACTCTCAATACTTATAAAGGAAAAACTTGCATTGGAGAAGTTATATTTTCCATTGAATGCCGTTCGGTTAGATACATGCTTGACAAATTTGAGTGCTAGTTTAAATCCCAACAGTTTAAACTAAATATTGCTGCGTTACCAGGTTGGAATATTGCAGTATTGTGCTTAGTTTAACAAAGAAACAGCTGAACCTGAAGTGTACTGAATGCATCAGTACAGAATTAGAAGATACCCAAGACAGAGGCAAAAGTGGACTAAACTGAGAAATTTGGATGACTTACTCAGCAGTAACATTGGACCTAATTAATCACTTACGGAACCATAATGTTGAACTACATTAGTTCAATAAGTAGCACTACGATGCATTTGCACAAGAAAATGCCTACAATTTATACAAATCTGTTGTCTTTTGTCTGAAGGTGAGGGAACGCCTACGAATTGCTCTGGAGAGGGTTTCCACACTGGAAGAGGAATTGGCAGCTGCTAACCAGGAGGTAACAAGTTTAAACACAATTCTCTTCGGTTAGACTAATTTTGACTTTATTTTACCACATACCGTCTGGCTTAGAGGACAATTTCATGAAATGTCACCAAATTTTGAGTTATATTCAATAGACTCTAACCAAGCTTCACTGCTACCAACGTGTGATCGCAGCAACATATTGTACCACCAACAGTAGAATCAAATGGGTATTGATAATAGGCAGTTGTATTTGTTTGTAATGTTTCCTTTGAACCTAAACTGTGAAATCTGTTATGGCCACTTATATGCTAGTTTATTGAGACATCATCTATCAGTACTTACAAAGATATTGCAGACGTCATTTGTGTAGCATCTAATATTTCAATAATTTTTCTTTGCACATTTAACAACAGTAAAACCAGTTTCAGTTTTAGAAATCAATGGATAATTTCAAAATTGCATTCATTGAATGTGAAAGCCACATTTGAATACTCTGTGGTTCAAACATTAGGATATTGCAGGGAACAAATGTATTTTTTAATGTATTCATGAAATGTCAATGTCATTGACCAGCCTGCCTCTAATTGTCCCTGAGAAGGTGTTGGTGATTCTTAAACTGCTGCACCCTTGTAATGTAAGTAATCCCATAGTGCAACTGTATAGGGAATTCAGCATCCAGAAACACTGGAGAAGAGGAGGGATATTTCCAAGTTAGGATAGTGTGTGATTTGGAGAAGGATTTTGGCTGATTTTTTACTTTTGCAATAAAAACAGGAGCCAAGCCTTTGTCTTAATGCCAAGCAGTCACTGTTTGAAATTTTGTCTGGATTGCTGCTTTAATTGTCATGGAGACAGGTTCCCAGTCTAATTAAGGATGGCAGGTGGAGTCTTGAAATTGCATTATTTTCAGAGTGACAAAGATCCAGTCACATAGTATAAAAACATAGAAACATGGGAACAGGAATAGACCATTCAGCCTTCAAACCTGTTTTGTCATTCTGGGTTATGGCTAATTATCTAACTCAATTCCATATTCCCACTCTATACAAATTATCCCTTATTGTCCCTAATAACTAAAAATCTATCAAGTTTGTTTTTGAACTTACTTATTAACTGAATTTCCACAGTCCCCTGGGAAAAGGAATTCCAAAGGTTTTATCACTGTCTCAGTGAAGATGTTCCTCCTCATATCAGTGCTAAATGGCTTACATTTTATTCTGATATTTGCCCCCAGCAATAACGCTCATAACCAGAGGAAACATCCTTTCTGCATCTACTTGCTAGTCTATTTTAAAAATTTTGTAAATTTGTATGAGATTGCCTTTCATTCAACTAAATGTGCCCACTTTCCTTAATCTTGACTCGTAGGTCAGTCCCGCCATCCAAAGGATCAGTCTGGTTAAACTCCATTGCACCCTTTTTATAATAAGTATATCCTTCTTTAGAAAAGTGCACCAGAAAGGTACTCGGTACTCTAGGTACTGTCTAACCAGTGTTCTATACAACTGAAGCAAGACTTCTTTGTTTCTGTATTCAAATCCATCTGCAATTAAGGCTAGCAAACCACTTGCCTTCTGGATTGCTTGCTACATCTGCTTGCTAGCTTTCACTGACTTATGAACAAGAATGTCTAGGTCCCTTTGAACAGCAATATTTTCCAGTCTCTCACCATTCAAGAAATACTCTAAAACCCCACCCCCCTTCCTCCTATCAAGATAACATTTTGCAGGGCCCAAGAAATTGAAGGAGCCAATGGAGTGAACAAGGATTATGCGTGGTTGCAAAAGAGCAGAGCAGCCTCATGGTTTCAGAAGGTGTTCCAACACTAAAGAATATACTGTCAGACACTCAGCTTCATTGAAATGTCCCAGCATCAATGTCGACATTAAATGCATCTCTCCAGGTTGGTGGTGGAGCTATGTGACATGCTTGGGCAGGAGTTGATGCCATTGGAAAATGACAGACAGCTAATGACTTTAGCTTTAAAAGGGTATGGTATTCACCTTTTTAATCCAATTTCTTCCAGGAATTATTATTTGGTGTCTCTCAATCATTGTCTAATCACTAAAAACCACGTACTGTCAGGCTGACCAAAACATCAGGTTGATGATCAATCAAGCCAGAAATTGAGAAGGAAGTTGGCCTCAAGGCCTTGACCGGAATTCCTTAGTTGCTGGAGATAATTGACTATATTCATATGGCTGTCAAGTCTCCCTCAGTGCAACTAGATGTATTTGTGAACATTCCTTGAATGTTCAAATCATCTGTAACTACTATAAGCATATCATGCAGTTATGTTGCAAATTTCTGGGAAGCAAGAGCAACTCATACCTTCTTAAACCAATTCAAATTCTTCCATATGAATGCCTATGTGGCTGTATCCTCAAGGACATGGGGTTTCCTAACTCACAATCCCACAGCACAGGATAAATGAAATTGCTGTCCTAAAAGTACAAATGGCAGTAAACAGTCTATTTAACTCCTACAGAGAAGGTTTAAATGCCATAATACATCTGAAAGAAGCCTTCAAAGACATCCCACAAGTTTATTATCTGTTACCTATTACAAAACCTCATGCTGTAGTAAGAACTAATGCTGGAACCAGAGGAAGACACTGAGTGGAGAACAGAGGAACATGACTATAAGGTGTTGTCACATGATTAATGGAGCTGGAATGTAGTGCCCATGCACCAGACAACATTATGTGTAGAAAGGAGACTATACAACTCTCTGATCAGCAAATCCATTACATGAGGTCAGAGTAAGGTCCCATTGAAACAAGAGGTTCTCTTGCAGAGGCAGTTTTGGTGACCTTTTAAAAGATACCCTTACCAACTCTCTAAGAAGTAGGAGGAACAGCAGACCACATTATGTGTTAATCTTATGCTACCATTCAAGATGATTGTGTCTGATCTAGGGCTTCACTTCTCACCTGCTGCCCTCAGCTGTCTCGGGTAGGGAATTCCAAAGGTTCACAGGTCGTTAAAAAAATTCCCCTCATCTCAGTCTTAAACAATCTGCGCCTTACTAAGAAATTTGTTCCAGATTATCCTTAAAGAGAAATCTCTCAGAATCTACCTCGTCAAGTCCGATCATAAATTTCATAGCATATGTCAAGGTTTTCTGTCAACATGCATTGTAAGGCATTCACCTTTGCACAGTATCCAGCACATGTAGCCATTGTCAATATTCACAAGTCATTATCAGTTATATCACAAGACTTTTAATTTTCAGCACATTAAAGTCCTTTGCATTGAACAAGTAATTATCATCAAGTGAAATACCGAGTACCTTGCCATGCATTTAAATGTTGACTTACTGTAAATTTTATGGTATACTTTCCCTACACCTATAGTTGGTGTGATGGTCGCCATCAACCTATTTTTGTTCTTATTAATGAGATGGCTGTGGTTAGCACCCTATGATGCATGACCCTGACAAATTAATGCCATCTGTATCTGTGCAGGATTGATACAATCATTGGATCAGCATTGATGTTTGTTGTTATCATCAGAGAAGTTAAGGATCCATCTTCCAAGATTAAAGTGCCTTGAAAGAGACCATTGTTGCTTTCAGCCTGCCCTTTCACAGCTCTTCTACTTGTTCCCTTGCACCCCTGAGTCACCCGTTGCAAAAGGAAGATGAGTAACTGGACCATCCCACATACTTATCACCAAGAAAGATGCCATGCTGTGGAGGTCTGTGTGCAGCATTACATTCACACAGTTCTATAGTCCATTTATCTCATCAGAAGTGTTGTCCCCTCTCAATGTCATGTGGAAACATGGCACCACTCATGGCATAGATGGACATCTACAATGTTTGTGGATGGGAATATAATGCCTATGGAAACTTCACAGATGTTCACACATTTTAAGCTGCTCCTTAAACTTCTGCTTTGTTGATAGTACCTGAGGTCCCTCATCTACATGAAGCTGAGTGTGGTTGGGCCTTTCCTCATTTCTCTGAGGCCACAACAGTTTTTGCCTTTGTTATTTCCTTCTGTTCATCTCGGTTACGTTCAGCAGGTCATGCCTCATCTGTACATATACAACAAAACCAACTGATGTGAGTTTATTTGCACTGATGGAGAATACAATGGAATAAAATTGAAGTGTCCTGATATGACAATAGATTAATTGAGCTGAGAAGTGAACTAAAAAGTCTAATTTCTTCCTCCTCTACCTCAGTATCTGCTGGAGGGACCTGATTTAAGTGAAACAATGGTTCCATCAACCGTGAGGATGGCTCATGACCCTTAATCTGAAACTTCTTCTGGCAACAACAATCTACTCTGTATAGCTTGCTAATGGTCAAAGGAATGATGAATGACAGTAAGCACTTTACAGGACTCCAAAGCCACCCCATCATCAGTGACAGTCTACCCTGTTGCAGTTTACCCAGGGTCCATGTCCTCTGCCTCCACTGATGTCACCATCCTGATGAATAACACTCCACCTCCCATGCATTAATGCCCTATTGTATTGTGAGCAAATCTTTTCAGAAAGCATTGACATATGTACTCTCATTGCAATCTCATTGCTTATCAATGCTTGTCACACTGAGGGACTGTAAACATAAATTATTTGAGTGGTATCGTGTGGTGCATTTTTAACCATCCAAACATAGTGTTCACTGATCTCTGACTATGATCTAGCCAGTTTAGTTACAGTGTTGGTGTTTGGTATTGCCTCATGCATTAGTCTCTTATTTCATGGGCTGGTTAATTCATGTTGTGTTTCCAGTATGTGGTCTTAAGTGCCACTATCTTTCAAGACAGCAAAAGCACATAAAATTTATTTGGTTTTGAATTCATATTCTTGCAGCCACTTCTCTGCTACGGACTTCCCCTGCTATTTTCACCTATGCTTTCTTCATTAGGCTTGCTTGCCTCCTCTTCTTGAGTGTTCGATTTAGGACGTCCTTCCTTTGCAGCATCACTGGATTTTGAAGTGATTTCTTTAGTTGAAGCAATTTCTCTGGAATGACCATTAATCTATACCACTTCCTTTGAATCTTTTCTCTGCAGCATGCCTGAATACTGCAGACTTCCATTTAAAATGACTATGATTCATCTGCCATCTGAAATAACTCCATGAAGGCCTGTATTCCATCACAAGTCACTCTTTATTTACATGTACATAGTAAATAATACTGACCCAGCTAACACAGAGCCGGCTCCTAAAATGAGCAGAACCCCTGACATTCCTTTTTATTTAGTTTTTCTTATTTTTACTACACTGTACAGCGGTAGTTCTTATTTTCTCCTCCCACAACACCTATGTTGTGTGTGCATATGTGCAGTGACGCAGTATGAAGACACCATATATAAAAACCTTTATTCAATATTTCCACCACCAGGAAAGCTGCCATGTGCCAGTGAACTCAGCACCGCCTTCTTGACCTGCAATCTTCTTCCCGACCTCTCCGGCCTATCACCCTCACCTTAATCTCCTTCCACCTATCGCATTCCCAACGCCCCTCCCCCAAGTCCCTCCTCCCTACCTTTTATCTTAGCACGCTTGACACACCTTCCTCATTCCTGAAGAAGGGCTTATGCCCGAAACGTCGATTCTCCTGCTCCTCTGCGCTTTTCCAGCAACATATTTTTCAGCTCTGATCTCCAGCATCTGCAGTCCTCACTTTCTGCCAGTGAACCAGTAACAAGCAAAGTCCAATAAGGGTATGCTTACATGAAGAAAGTCAAGGGAGAAGGTAGGGATTAAATCAAAATAGAATTGGTTGGGGGAACACTTCTGTTTATATTTGTCAGCTAGGAACTGATTAGCAGCTCCAATCTATATTCTATAAGATTCACCTGGCAGACCTTGTTCCAATCATTATATCCCTTCCCCTCTAAGTCCTGGGATATAGGTCTGTTCTTTTTCCTGTAGCTTCTCCTGGGACGTTTTTGCACTGGGTCCAAATTCTCCGACTCTGCCTCAGATATTGGTGGCATGTACCAGACCGTAGCCTACCACTTGCACCAGGAGTGTCTTGGCTGAAACTCATCTTCAGGCGATTACGGCATCATCTGCTTGTCCATCTCGTCCTCAGATTTTTTTCGACGCTAGGTGGAGGGGAAGAACTCCCAGTTTCTAACAGCCTTGCTGGATGTCCTGAGGGGCCGAGTGTTTTGCTCCTGCCCGGTTTGTAAGGTTGCAGTTTTCATGTAGTTGTGTGCCCAGGTAGAGAAGGAAGGTTTGGCAGTCATCTTGGGTGTGACAAAGTTCCATTAATATCTTTACTGACTTAAAATTTGTAATAGTAATGGACAACAAACCTCTACGAGGGATACTTAAAGAGAACCACAGCTTCAGGTCAAATACAGCAGCGGGTTCTTATTCTGAGTGTGTCTCTACTACTTTTTCTACCCAAACTTTGTATGTCATGGTACCTGACCACATGTTGAACATGCCTCTTACCCATGCAGGGCCATTTCCTGGTTTTGATACCAAATTTTGTTCCCTGAAATAACCTTCCTCTCTTGCGTAGAGGAGTCTTGTGTCCAGCATTGGCGTTCCTGATGCCATTTCACCCTCCTCTCCAAGTCCGAGAAGATCAAGATTGACCTGGTACAAAGTCTTTTCCCTATGAGCAACTCTGCTGGAGCTATCCCTGTAATTGTGTGAGGGTGGTCCTGTAATCAAACAGGAACCAGGACAGTTTGGTATCAAGTGAAGCTCTAGGCTGTTTCTTTAAGCCTGTCTTCAAAGTTTGGACTGGTCTTTCTGCCAGATCATTGGATGATGGATGGTATGGAGCTGTCGTCACATGTTGAATGCCATTTGACTTTGAGTATTTCCCAAATTCCCTGCATTGACTGTGACCAACACCTCCAAGAGTCTGTGTACCGCAAAAGGTGCTCGCAGCTTTTCAGTTGTCATCCCCGTGTTTGATGAATGGACTTTGTGCACATCCAGCCAGTTTTTATGGTGTCCACAATAACTAAGAACATAGAGTCCATGAATCGAACTGCATAGTTGACGTGTAATCAAGTCCAGTGGTTTACCTGGCCATTCCCAGGAATGCGTGGGAGCTGCTGGCAGTAATCTTTGTCCTTGTTGGCATTCTGGGCACTGCGCCACTATGCCAGCATCCAGTCCTAGCTACCAGACATACTTGTCATCAGCATCTTCATTTTGGAAAACCCTGGATGAGCCTGGTGTGTTCAGCCAGTATCTGGCAGCGACCATCACTCTTGCGCCCCATAATAGTATGCCATCCCCTACTGAGATCTGCTCTATCTGGGTCCAAAAGGGTTTCAATTCTGATTGTGATGGCCCTTTTCTTGACTCCATCATCAATTGTTTTAATTTGATTCTGTTTGTTTCAACCAGGACGGTGTCCAGAAAGTTTAAAACCAGAACAGACTCTTGTGGTGGCAGCACCACCAGTGGTGTTAACAATCAATGGGAGGGGGGCTCAAGGTATCCACATTTGCCACTTGGCCACCAAGACAGTGTTCCAACTTGTAATTGTACACACTCAGAATAAGAACCAGTGCTGTATTTGACCTGATGCTATGGTTCTCTTTAAGTAGCCCTAGTAGAGGTTTATTGTCCACGACTATTACAAATTTAAGTCGGTAAAGATATTAATGGAACTTTGTCACACCAAAGATGACCGCCAAACCTTCCTTCTCTACATGGGCATATTTTAATTTAGCATCAGTCAAATTCTGGGGAGCAAATACTTTTGGGTGTTCCTCCCTACTGAGCGAGCTGTGAACTGATACCATATGGGGAGGCATCGCATGTCAGCGCCAAATCTCACTTGGGATTGTAATGTGCCAACATCTTAGATAATGATAGTTGCATCTTCACTTCCTAAAGGATACGAGACCACTTCAAAGGCTAACCCTTTCTCAATGGCAAATGTAGGGGTGTCAGGATGGAGACCAGATTATGTATGAATTGTCCGTAATAATTCACCAACTCGACGAAAGACCTAAGTTCTCGTACAGACGTGGGAGCCGAGCCACCTTTGGTTGACCCCACTTCACCCTCCAATGGGTATAACCCAGTCTCATCGACTCTGTAGTCCAAGTAGGTCATTTGGAATGCCTGGAACACACTTTTCCCTCCCAAGGCGTACCCCAGCCTTAGAGAAACATCTAACTACTTTGTCCAAATTGTCTAGATCCTCTTTATTGGTCTTCCCAGTTATTTACATGTCATCCAGATAAATGACGACCTGGGGTAAACATTGTAAAATGTTCTCCATCATCCAATGGAAAATGGCACTCACTGTTGACAACCCAAAAGGCAGTCTCATATATTCGTACAAACCCTTATGGTATTAATTGTAGCATACTTCTAGGAATCCTTATCCAATTGCAATTACAGGTAAGAATGGCTCATGTCCAACTTCGTGAAGGACAGCCTTCTGGCCAGTTTTACAGATACGTCCTTAATGTAAGGGATTGGGTATTTATCCAGCTGCAAAAAGCAGTTCACCCTTTGTTTGAAATCCCCACAAAGGTGAATAGACTTATGAGGCTTCATAATCTATATGACCGGTGCCTTCCATTCTGCAAACTGTACTGGTTCGATGATTCCTTCACTTTCCAGCCTCCCATTTTCTGCCTCTACTTTTGCATATAAGGCAAATGGCATTGGGTGGACTTTGCAGAATCATAGAATTGCTTCTTGTTCAACATGTAAGGTGGCCTTGGCCCTTTTAATAGTCCCGAGACGACCCTGAAAAATCTCTGGATATTTAATTAGGACTTCACTCAGGGAGCCATTTTCTAACTGAAAAATGTTGAGCCAATCAAGTTGAATCTTTCTGAACCAATGTCGCCCCATCAAGGTTGGATCTGAGGCTTTTACTACAATCAGTTGTAAATGAACCGGCTGCTTCTTATAACAGATTGGAACCAAAATTATAGCCTTAATCTGTGGGAGTTTCCCAGTATAGGTTCTCAGCCTGGCTGAAGCCTGACTGAAGTTCAGTTGGGCTTCAGCTAATAAGTGATTTTGCATGGACACATGATTAATCCCACACACCGAATGGTCTCTCAGCATCTCACTTAAGCGTTAAACAAAATTAAATGTCTCTGCCAGTCATTTTTATCTCAAAAATCTCGATACAGATTCTCCTCGTTCTCAAGCTGTCAAGTAAAACTGATAGCATCTCAGAATTAGAGAAGGCTTTTGGCCCTAATATCCCTCAGCTAAATCTGTCAAATCTTGAAAGGTTTTCTTATCTGGCGCCTTAAGGAAAGTTAGGCTCCTAGTAACCATGAAAGCTGAGGGTCCACATGCTGTCAGGAGAATTATTCATTGCTTTTCATCTGCCCCAATGTTATTTGCCTGGTAAGAATAAAGCATTCCTTCCACATACTGGGCCCAGTCCACCACAGTAGGATCAGACAAGTCAATCTTCCCAAATAGTGGCATGATGTGAGAAATACTTACCCTAATTCAAAGACAACTGTTGTGAGTGATTCTTTTTAGGGGCGTGTTTTTCTCTCATTGCCACTAAAATAATTCCATGAAGGCCAGTGTGCCATCACCAAGTCACCTTTAGTTATACGTGTTTAGTACATGACATTGACCCAGCTAACATAGAGCTGGCTCCTAGAATGAGCAGAACCCTTGACAGTCCTGCTTTTTTTTAACCATAAATTCTGATACTTACTGAAAAAAAACTACATGAAGGCCAGTATCCCATCACCAAGTCACCCTTTCTTTACACATGGAGAGTTCTTGACACTGATCCAGCTCCTTCAGAGCCAGCTTTCAGAGTGAGCAGGATATTTGACACTCTTGTTAATTTTCTCCTCTTTATTTTCCCCAGCACCCATGTTGTGTATGTGCAGGTGTGAGACACAGTGAAAGAGACAAGGTGCACGTGACAGTCCTGCTTTTTTTTTCAGAGTAAACAGAACCCCTGACACTCCTGTTTTTTTTTTCTTTTCTTACACCTCTGTTTTTTACCCCTTTTGTTTACCCCCACACTACCACCTAACTGTGGTAGTGCTTATTTTTTCCCCAGCTCCCATGTTGTGTGTGTGCAGGTGTGTGAGACACAGTGAAAGACACAAGGTGCACGAATCTTTATTCAGATTTCCACCACCAGGAAGAAAGGAAACACCCGAGTGGCCAGTGAAGAGCAGTGCCCTTCACATCAAAGGGCAATGCTGTGTGATCAAACAGTGAAGGGGAGGGCAGGGATTAAATCAAAATAGAGTTGGAGGGGGAAATATTGCACTCTTCTCCATGTGGCGCCCACCTCTCCCTGAACAACTCCAGGGTGTCGGTGGACACCACATGCTCCTTCTCCAGAGACTCCTGGGCTCTAACATAACCGCGGAAGAGGGGATAGTCCTGCTTATTTTTTTTTATCTCCACAGATGCTGGTATCCAGTCACCAAGTCATCCTTTATTTTTATGCAGAGACCCCTTCCCTCAGAGTCAGCTCTCAGAGTGAACAAGATATATAACACTCCTGTTTTTTTTAAACAGAAGCTTTGACACCCCTGTTTTCTTTACCCTCACACTACCACCTAACTGGGGTAGTGGTTATTTTTTTTCCCCATCACCCGTGTTGTGTGTGTGCAGGTGTGAGACACAGTGAAAGATACAAGGTGCACGAATCTTTATTCAAATTTCCACCACCAGGAAGAAAAGAAACACCCAAGCGGCCAGTGACAAGTCGTGCCCTTCACATCAAAGGGCAATGCTGCGTGATCAAACAATGAAGGGGAGGGCAGGGATTAAATCAAAGTAGAGTTGAAGGGGGAAATAATGCACTGCACTCCCTGCACGCTTACCTCTCCCTGAACAATTCCAGGGTGTCTGTGGAGACCGCGTGTTCCTTTTTAGTCCTGCTTTTTTTTTGATCCAGCTCCCTCAGAACCAGCTTTCAGAGTTGAAAACACTCCATTTTCTTTTCCTCTGACACACCTGTTTATTTTTTCTTAAAACCCTACACTACCGCCAACTGCAGAAGTGCTTATTTGCCCCAGCACCCATGTTGTGTGTGTGCAGGTGTGAGACACAGTGAAAGACACAAGGTGCACAAATTTTTATTCAAATTTCCACCACCAGGAAGAAAGGAAAAACCCGAGTGGCCAGTGACAAACACTGCCCTTCACATCAAAGGGCAGTGCTGTGTGATCAAAACAGTGAAGGGGAGGGTAGGGACTAAATCAAAATAGAATTGGAGGGAGAAATAATGCACTCCACTCCCTGCGGCGCCCACCTCTCCCTGAACAACTCCAGGGTGTCAGTGGACACCGCGTGCTCCTTTTTAGTCCTGCTTATATCTGTCAGCTAGGATTCCCTGATTGGACTAGGTTAACGGCCCAATCATGTACTCATTCTATGAAATCCATCTGACTGACCTCATTTCAAACATTGCACCATCTTTATTTAGCCAACTTCCCAACCTTCCAGCCCCTAATTGGCCCTTCCTCATATTACTGCTGGAAATATCCTACCTGTCTGTCTTACATATTGACAACCCCAATATCCCTTAATCAGTAAACTCATGCCACATTTCTGAAATTAGTGTACTACTTTTACCAGTGTATTAGGAACAGTGGAGCTTTTTTAGCTCAGGGAAAGAGAAATGACACAAATCAAAGAGAATTCTAAGTTTTGAAAATTAAACCTTTCACTCTCACCCAAATTCCCAAAAGTGTAATGCCAGCTTATTTCACATAATTGCATCATCCCTTTCAAACTTTTTTTCGTGGGATATGGCCTCCTGCTAGCTAGTGGGAGATAGAGGAATAGATATATTGGCAGATAATGGAAAGGTGTAAAAACAACAGGTTGTTGTAGTGAGTGGTTTAACTTCCCTAATATTTACTTGGTCTCCCTTTGTGCCAGAGGCTTGGATGGAGCAGAATTTGTTACATGTATCCAGGGGAGTTTTCCTGAAACAAGTTGTAGACAGTCCAACGAGGGAAGGGACTGTGCTGAAACTTGTATTGGGGAATGAACCTGGCCAGGTGATCACAGTTTCAGTGAGAAGCATTTTTGGAACAGTGATCATAATTCTGCAAGTTTTAAAATAGTTATGGAAATGATAAGACTGGTCTTTGGGTGAAAGTTGTAAATTGCACTGCTTACAACAATATCAGGGAGGAACTGAAGAAATTAGATGGAATGTGCTTTTTGAAGGTAAATCCATATCTGATGTGGGGGTCATTTAAAGGCCAGTTGATGAGGATTCAGAGCCAGCATATCCCTGTGAAGATGAAAAAGAAGGACGGAAGGATTTGGGAGCCTTAGCTGATGAGACATGTTGAAAAATAAGGATGTCAAGATTCAGGAACCCTGAATGATAAGAGTTATTGAAAATTTAATCAAAAAGAAAATGGAAGCCTATGTTAGGTTTCGGAAACTCAAATCAGACAAGGCTGCTGATGAATATAAGGAAAGCAGGAAAGAACTTAAACAAGTAATTAGGATGCTCTAAAAGGGGCAATGAAATACCCTTGGCAATTAGATTAAAGAGGAACTCTCGGCATTTTGTATCAATATTAACAGCAACAGGATAACTAGAAAAAGGGTAGGTCCACTCATGGACAAAGGAGGAAACTTATGTGTGGAGCCAGGGGAAATGGATGAGATTCTTAATGAGTACTTTGCATTGGTATTCATCAAGCAAAAGGAAATGGATTAGGGAAGGGTATGTTGATAATCTAGGGTATGTCAGTATTAAGAAGGAGGAGGTGTTGGGGCCTTGAAAAATATTGTGGCCCTGATTGGATATATCACAGGATACTGAGTGAGGCAAGGGAGGAGATCGTTGAGGCCTTGACAAAGATTTTTGTGTTCTCTTTATCTGCAGGCAATGTCCTGGAAGATTGGAGAATAACCAATGTTGTTCTGTTGTTTAAGAAGAGCTACAGGGATAATCTTGGATATCATAGGCCAGTGAGCCTTACATCAGTGGTAGAGAAATTATTGGAGAAGATTCTTAGATACAAGATTCATTCACATTTAGAAAAGAATTGATTTATTAGGGATTGTCAACATGACTTTTACAGGGAGGTCTCGTCTCAAATGTAATTGAGTTTTTAGAGGAAGTGATGATGATGACTGATGTTGTTGATGTTGTTAAGTGGACTTTACTAAAGCATGAAGATTAAGTCACATGGGATCCACAGTGAGTTGGTAAGTAGATACAAATTGATTTGGTCATAGAAGACAAGTATGTGTCGAGGTGTGTTTTGCTGACTGAAGGTCTATGACCAGTGGTATTCAACAAGGGTCATTGCTGGAACTTCATATATATATATTTGAATGAAATTTTAGTTGATCTGATTAGTAAGTTAGCAAATGACACAAAAATTGGCAGAGTTATGGTTCGTGAAGAAGGTTGTCAAAGTTACAGCAGGATATAGATCAGTTGAAAAATTGGGCAGAGAAATGGCAGATGGAGTTTAATCTGGACAAGTGGGAGGTCAAATGCAAGAGACAAGTATACAGTAAATGGCAGGAACCTGGGAAGATATATGAGGAGATCTTGGGGTGCAAGTCTGTAACTCCCTGAAAGTGGCAATACAGGTGGATAAAGTGGTAAAGAAGGCATACGGAATACTTGCCTTCATGGTTGGGACATTGTGTGGAAGAGCTGGCAAGTCATGTTACAGCTGTAATAAACATTAGTTAGACCACTTTTGGAGTATTGTGTGCAGTTCTGGTTGCCACACAATGGAAGGATGTGGAGGCCTTGCAGAGGCTGCAAAATATGTTTACTGTGATGTTGCCTGTATTTGAGTATACTAGCTGTAAGGAGAGTTTGGACAGACTTCGATTGTTTTTGATAGAATATTGGAGGCTGTGGTGGAGGGGAGGGGGGTGAGTTAGTGCGGTGCGACCTGATAGAAATTTATAAAATTTTGAGAGGCATGAATAGCGTGTATAGGCAGAGAATTTTTTTGAGGGTGGAGATATCAAATACGTAGGGCATAGGTTTAAAGTGAGAAAGAGGAAAGTGTAAAGGAGATGTGCAAGGCAAGACTTTTGCACAGATGGTGATAGGTACCTCAAACATGCTGCAAGTGAAAATAGTAGAAACAGATATGATAGCAACATTCAAGAGATATTTAGACAGGCACATGAACAGGCAGAGCAGAGAAGAATATGAACCATGTGCAGGGATTAATTAGATTGGCATCATAGTCGCCACAGATATGGTAGGCCAAAGGACCTTTTCCAGTGCTGTACTGTTCTATGTTCTATGTGAAAGTCAGAAAAAGCCAAAACTTATTGTCTATCTCTAACTGGTCTTGAGAAGGTGATAGTGAATGGTGAGTGGCTTCTTGAACTGCTGCAGTCCATTTGGTGCACCATGGAGCGAGTTCCAAAATATTGACTTCGTGACTGAAGAAATGACAATATTTTTTAAGGTCACAATGATGTTTGTATCAAAACTGATCTTTAGAAGATTTCCAGGTATATGTCAGTGTTCTAACTATGCAGGAACAACTCGAATAGGGCCATAGCTAGTTCTGAAGCACAGGACTTCAGCACGACAGCTTGGATGTTGTTGGGAGCCACTGCTTTTCCTCATTATGCTCAGCTGTTTTTTTGACACAGCGAATCAAATTTGCTGAAGACTGGTATCTGAACTGTATGGAATGTCAAGAAGAGGCTGAGATGTGCCATGTATTTTGCCCTTTGACTGAAGATAGTTAAGGTGGACAAAAATCAAATAGTTACCCTCTTTGAAATGAATTGTACAAATAGATGGGTTTGTATAACTGAAAATTAATGCTTATTTGAAGTTCTTCTGGCTTATTTCTTTTAGAAAGCAGACAATTTGTTTCTATATCTAACCTGGTTATTTTTGAGTTAGAAATATACTTGATAATAGAATTCATAAAATCAAACCAGTAGAGAGGAGAAGCTGGAATCTAATAAAATATGTTATTATAGGAATCCTTTCTCCATTAACTTATTGGAAATGTTAATTTAGCTACTATGCTTGTTAAATTTTAAGTGGGAGGGGTTTGATATGAATGAGTTAAAGTTCTGTTGATCACTGACAGTAAATTCCAAGCTTATATGTTAAGATGCACAATGGTTTCACCACATATGGGTGAGCAAGTGTGAAGTATAGGGTAATGCCAAACAATGGCAGATGATAGATATTGCAAGTGTTCAGATTATACCACTGCGTATGTTCTGTACAGTGCATCCTGTCCTGCTGCAAATCTGTGATGACTCATTTCACAGATTCTGAACTACAGCTGATATATTAAAGGGGCTGATTTATTTTACATGTACAATATCAAATATGCAGTACAGATTATTTGTCTGCAGTATAAGACATTTGTTTCTACACATTGCAAATTATTCCCTGAGTTCTTTACAGATTTTTGGTCACTACTGAGGATTTTTAAATACCTGATTATATGGTTATTTGATTGCAGGCAATTTATTGTACTATGGATATTAGTAGTTGGTTGGGTGTTGTATGCTTTTAAATCATTTGGCAGTTAAATGCAATGATTGCTAGATAGCAATTAAATGGAATTTACTGACTATTTACCCAACTAATTAGGAGGGTGTATTTTATGTTTTGCACTCAAGCACAATGGTTAGTCCTAAAACTTTTGTATTCATTTATGAATTAGCTGAGCTCATAGTAACAAATGATATACATTGAACAGAATCTTCCTGGTCCACAAGGCCAGATTTGGGGGCAGAACCATGGCGAACTCAATGGAAACTGATGTCGGGCGAGTGGGTGAACATGTTCTGCAGTCTTTGTACAGAGGCTACTCGTCTGGCAAAGATGGGGTTAATCCACATAATTATGTGTTCACATTTGGGTTTACTGTGGAGATTGGTGGCAGGAGCCTGAATATGACTAAGCTAGACCTACTATAGCAACCTCCACAGAGTCAGAGGCTTCAGCAGATCGTAGTTACTGCTTCCAATCACCCTCAGGTGGGGTTTCACAACTGTTATCGCTGTTTGTTTCATCAAAATGTAGCCTCTTCAGAGACTACCTTAAGATGGAGGCACCCTCCCAGCAGTGACAGCACCCATGTCTGTTGGTGAGTTTGGGCACTTCTAAAACTGCAAATCCTTTGGTTGGTCCTACCGCCTCAGTGGCTCATCAAACAACCTTGATTAGATCATAGACCCAGCACCAGCCTCTTAATTGACCACTTCTGGGCTGATCTCCTATCCAGGTCCCCTGACAGACTGAACAGAATCAGGACTCAAATTCAGTGCATCAGGGCAGAAGATCACCTCTTTCATTGTGTACAAATTGCAAAAGTTAGTTTCCAATAGATAGTACAATTAAGAAAATATAAATGCTTAGAAGCACAAACTTTTTAAAAACTCATATTGGTGACATGTTGGATGTAACAGTTCCATGATTCACATGTTGAAAATTTTTTATATATACTTGACATGCTTAGATGAATGCTCTCATAAATCTACTATAAGTAGCCTTGTAAAGTAACTACTGAGAATAGTAAGATTTTAGTTAAACCTTACTTTGGCTTCATATTTTATGGCAAAGGTCTTCTACATAGTATGTATTTTGCTTTTGTAAGATTGCCTAACCTTTATGCAACATATAACAATGGCAGCAAGGAACAAGTCAAGTGTAACCTTATTCCTTGGACGTTCAGATATATCCTAAAATCGACAGATAAATAACACATATCTATGAAACTAACTCAGTGGCCATGTGGAATTCGTTATGGCAGTATACTATACTAAAGCAGGCATTAGATACAGACATGTGAACATGCAAATTAGAAGCAGGAGTACGGTATTCAGTCCCCTAACCTACTCTCTACTCTGTCATTTAATAAAATTGTGGCTTATCTGATTGTGGCCGCAAATCCATTTTCCTACCACTACCAATAGTCTCTGACTTCCTTTTTAGTCAAAAATCCACCTATGTTTGTTGTCAAAATACGCAATGATCCTGTCTTCACCATTCTCTGGGGAAGACAGTTCCAAAGGCTCACGAGGCTGAGAGAAAAAAAGTCCTCTCCATCTTTGTCATAAATAGGAGACCGTTTTTGTTTTAAGTGGTACCCTCTAGTCCTAGTTTTTCTCACAATGGAAACATCCTTTCCGTATCCAATCTGTCAAGACCCCTCAGGATCAAGATCAGCTTTATTCTTCTAAATGCCAAAGGATGCAGGCCTAGCTTGTTCATCGTTGCTCATCTTCCCCATCACAAGTGAATTTTCTTTGAAATGCTGCTGATGCTTTTCCATCTTTTCTTAAATAAGGAGGCCGAAAATATACAAGTTTGTCCAGATGTTACTCCACCAATGTTCTGTGCAACTGCAGCAATACTCCCCTGTTTTGTATCCCATTACCCTTTCAATAAATTACAACATTCTGTTTGCTTTTTTAATCACTTGCTGTACCTGTCTACCAATTTTATGATTTATGCATCCATACATCCAAGTCCCTTTGTCCCTCAGAGTTCTGCAGTCTCTTTCCTTTTAAATAATCTGCTGCATTTCTATGCTTAGTGGCCAAGTGGACAGATTCAGCCAATTAGTCAAAACTATCTGCTACTGGCTATTTGCCTATTTGTGGACAAAAGGAACAGGAAGTCAGAGTTTCCAACAATACTTAGAAACAGTCAAATCACAGTGGCTTTCAACCTTTTGTAGCAGCTTCCTTTCAGGGTGCAACTGTTAATAATATCTCATAGTTTGCAATGAGCTGGTGGATCAGAGAAGTAACCAAAGCTTTCTATAAAAGGAAAACATGAACATCTCCTTGCCTATTGGCATTAAAAAAGAGGACAAGAAAACCTTAGTTTTGCATGCGTGCCAGACTTACCAGGATAACTGAAATTATTCTGGATCAGTGGTGCTGGAAGAGCACAGCAATTCAGGCAGCATCCGAGGACAGGCAAAATCGATGTTTCGGGCAAAAGCCCTTCATCAGGAATAAAGGCAGAGAGCCTGAAGTGTGGAGAGATAAGCTAGAGGAGGGTGGGGGTGGGGATAGAGTAGCATAGAGTACAATAGGTCAGTGGGGGAGGAGATGAAGGTGATAGGTCAGGGAGGAGAGGGTGGAGTGGATAGGTGGAAAAGGAGCTGGGCAGGTCGGACAAGTCCGGACAAGTCAAGGGGATCGTGTTGCTGGAGGTTAGAAACCACATCCATCAAAATTTTACCTGCACATCCACTAATATCATTTATTGTATCCGTTGCTCCCGATGCGGTCTCCTCTACATTGGGGAGACTGGGCGCCTCCTAGCAGAGCGCTT
Source organism: Chiloscyllium plagiosum (assembly GCF_004010195.1). Taxonomy (NCBI): domain Eukaryota; kingdom Metazoa; phylum Chordata; class Chondrichthyes; order Orectolobiformes; family Hemiscylliidae; genus Chiloscyllium; species Chiloscyllium plagiosum. The sequence goes on along the minus strand of NC_057728.1, from coordinate 43,480,332 downwards.
TAGGGAACATCTCCGAGTCACCCGCACCAATCAACCAAACCGCCCCGTGACCCAACATTTCAACTCCCCCTCCCACTCTGCTGAGGATATGGAGGTGCTGGGCCTCCTTCACCGCCGCTCCCTCACCACCAGACGCATGGAAGAAGAACGCCTCATCTTCCGCCTCGGAACACTTCAACCCCAGGGCATCAATGTGGATTTCAACAGCTTCCTCATTTCCCCTTCCCCCACCTCATCCTAGTTTCTAACCAGAATCTGGTTTCCAGCATCTGCAGTCATTGTTTTTACCTAACTGAACTTATTGCCTGCGTACTTCCTATTGGCAGCCTGATATTTTTACTAATTGTGTGAGATTCCACTACTTACACTTCAAAATCCTTGAGATGTACTTCATATTCTATACTTTACCATCATGAGGGGTTGTCCTTTTCTTGCAACAACTACAGGTGGGAAAGCTAGAAGAAGTGGAAGAGGACAACGAAGCAGAGGAAGAAGTGATGGAAACAGAAGCAGTTAATAACTCCCCGAGTTGCCAGAGACGAGTTGATTTGAAAAGTGCTTCCTCCTATTCATCATTCACCAACATCTGTGTGATAACACATGCCCAGCCTCATTACTTGAGCATAATCAAACAAAATTTAACACTGAGCAAATAGAGATATAGATGATCATAAGAGATAAGTTTTAAAGAGGATTTATAGAGATGTTTCAGGATGGAATTCCACAGTTTAGGACTTATATTGCTGAAGACATAGCTACCAATGCAAAAGACATCAAAATCGGGATGATCAATGTTGCCAGAATCTAATAACAACAGAAATCTTAGAAGGTGGATTGTAAGTGTCAACAAATAGGTAAAACTGAGGCTGTCTTTTCCAAGAACACTCATTGGATTGCTTTTCCTGACTAAAATCTTTTGGATTTCTTTCACATTTCTTTCACATTTCACTGCAAATACAAATGCCTGCACCAGATACAAAGACTAAATATATGAATTGTATAATTATGCCAGTGAAATGATTAGATTCCCTACAGTGTGGAAACAGGTCCTTCAGCCCAACCAGTCTACGTCAACCCTCTGAAAAGTAACCCACCCAGACCCATTTCCCTCTGACTAATGCACCCAACAGTATGAGCAATTTAGCATGGCCAATTCATCTGACCTGTGGGAGGAAACCCACACAGACACAGGGAGAATATGCAAACTCCACACAGACAGTCACCCAAGGCTGGAATTAAACCTGGGATCCTAGTGCCATGAGGCTACAGTGCTAACCACTGAGCCACTGTGCCGCCCAAGTGTTGGGAAGTTTCTGTTTTCAACATTATAATGGTGACTACATTTCAGTGAAAATATATCATACAATTCTGTTTGATGAGCAGCTCTGAGTGAAGCAAGCCAAGTTTTAGACTGTAGCAATTTTGACTCACTTGTTAAATTCCATCAGTGAAGTCACTAGTGGAATATCTAGCTGTTGTCATTGTTTTTACTTTATTCTTTCTTGGAATGTAGGTGGCACTGGCTAGCCCATCTGTAAGTATCCTTGAGAAGGTGAGAAAGTCATGGTGAGTCAACTTCTTCAATTGCCACATAGTAGGTACAACCTATACAATGCTGTCAGGAATGATTTTCACCATGAAACAATAAAGGAATAGCGATGTGGTTCCAGGTAGAAATGTTGTGGCTTTGAAGGGGATCTTGCAGGTACTGACATTCCAATGTTGCTGCCCTTTTCTGTCTGAGTGGATTTTGTGAATTTAGAGGGTGCTGTCAAAGGAGACTTGATGTATTGCTGTAGCTCAACTTTTATATCACAGGATTACAGGAAAATAATTACAGCAGAAAGATGCAATTTGGCCTATTGTATATGGGCTGTCTCTTCAAAATAAGCAATTCACCAAGTGTAATTATCCTGCCTTCTCCCCGTAACCTTACAACTCCTTTTTCATATAATTATACAATTACCTCTTAAATGCTTTGATTGAACCTGACTCTGTCAAACTTATCCAGCAGCGCATTTCAGATCTTAACCACTCGCTACATGAAAACATTTTTCCTTATGTTTCCATTGTTAATTTTGTTTATTGCCTTAAATCTGTGCCCTCTCATTCTCAATCCTCTCACCAGAGAGAACAGTTTTCCCCATGTTTTTCTGTTGAGATCCCTTGTGTTTTTGAAACCCCTATCAAATTTCCTTTCATCATTCTCTTCTCCAAGGAAAGCCATTCTCATATGTTCAGTCTATCTACATAATTAAGTTGCTCATGCCTGGGTCTATCCTTGTGAATCTTTTATGTATTCTCTCTAATATCTTTGTATTTGCACAAAACTAGATGTAATGCTTCAGTTAAAGCTGAGCCACTGTTGTACAGCTTTAATATAAATTCATGCTCTTATCCTATATGCCCCTATTATTAAAGCCTAAGTTAATGTATGTTTTATTAAGTCACATGCCCTATCACCTTCATTGACAAATGCACTTATACACCCAGGTCCCTCTGCTCCTGCATTTCCTTTAAAATTGTTCCCTTTATTTTATATTTTGTCTCAGTGACCTTCCCACAAAATTGGAACACTTAACACTACTCTCCATTGAATTTCATTTGCCATTTCACCTCTTGTCTATCTATGTCTTTTGAAGTTCTACACTATCCTTGTCACAGTTCACGATGTTAATACGTTTCATCATCCATAAATGTGGAAATTATGCTTCATTTGTTAGGGTCTAGATCATCAATATATTTCAGGAAGAGCCTTAACACTGACCCTGGGAAACTCTAATACAAAATGTCCTTCACTTTGAAAAATTTTGATTAACAGTGGCCAGCAGCAAAAAATCAGAATGGTGTGTTGCTTCCCTGGTGCCAGGATCAAGGATGTCTCAGAGAGGGTGCAGAATGTTCTCAAGGAGAAGAGGGGCCAGCAAGAGGTCATTGTCCACATTGGAATCAACGATATAGCAAGGGAAAGGGTTGAGATTCTGAAGGGAGATTGCAGAGAGTTAGGCAGGAATTTAAGAAGGAGGTCCTCTTTTAAGAGGGAGAGTAGTAATATCTGGATTACTCCCAGTGCTATGAGCTAGTGAGGGCAGGAATAGGAGAATAGAGCAGATGAATGCATGGCTGAGGAGCTGGTGTATGGGAGAAGGATTCACATTTTTGGATCATTGGAATCACTTTTGGGGTAGAAGTGACCTGTACAAGAAGGATGGATTGCACTGAAATTGGAAGGGGACTAATATACTGGCAGGGAGATTTGCCAGAGCTGCTTGGGAGGATTTAAACTAGTAAGGTGGTGGTAGTGGGGGGGGGGGGGGACCCAGGGAGACAGTGAGGAAAGAGGTCAATCTGAGACTGGTACAGTTGCTAAAAGAAGCAAGTCAGACAGTTAGGGCAGGCATGGACAAGGTAGGACTAATAAATTAAACTGCATTTATTTCAATGCAAGGGGTTTAATAGGGAAGGCAGATGAACTCAGGGCATGGTTAGGAATATGGGCCTGGGATATCATAGCAATTACAGATACATGGCTCAGGGATGGGCAGAACTGGCAGCTTAATATTCCAGGATACAAACACTGAAGGAAGGATAGAAAGGGAGGCAAGAGAGGAGGGCAAGTGGCATTTTGAAAAGGGATATCATTACAGCTGTACTGAGGGAGGATATTCCTGGAAATACATCCAGGGAAGTTGTTTGGGTGGAACGGAGAAATAAGAAAGGATGATCACCTTATTGGGATTGTATTATAGACCCGCTAATAGTCAGAGGGAAATTGTGAAACAAACTTGTAAGGACATCTCAGCTTTCTGTAAGAATAATTGGGTGGTTATGGTAGGGGATTTTAACTTTACAAACATAGACTGGGACTGCCATAGTGTTAAGGATTTAGACGGTGAGGAATTTGTTTAAGAAGGGTGGTAAGGACAAGGCAGAGAACTATCGACCAATGAGCCTGACATCGGTGATGGGCAAGTTGTTGGAAGGAATCCTGAGGGACAGAATGTACATGTATTTGGAAAGATAAGGACTGATTAGGGATAGTCAACATGGCTTTGTGCATGGGAAATCATGTCTCACAAATTTGATTTAGTTTTTTGAGGAAGTAACAAAGAGGATTGATAAGGACAGAGCGGTAGATGTGATCTATATGGACGTCAGTAAGGCATTCGACAAGGTTCACCATGAGAGACTAGTTAGAAAGGTTAGATATCACGGAATACATTTGGATACAGAACTGGCTCAAAGATAGAAGACAGACGGTGGTGGTGGAGGGTTGTTTTTCAGACGGGAGGCCTGTGACCAGTGTAGTGCCACAAGGATCGGTGCTGGGTCCTCTACTTTTCGTCATTTATATAAATGATTTGGATGTGAGCGTAAGAGGTATAGTTAGTAAGTTTGCAGATGACACCAAAGTTGGAGATGTAGTGGACAGCGAAGAAGGTTACCTCAGATTACAACAGGATCTTAATCAGATGGGCCAATGGGCTGAGAAGTGGCAGATGGAGTTTAATTCACATAAATGCGAGGTGCTGCATTTTGGGAAAACAAATCTTAGCAGATCTTATGCACTTTATGGTAAGGTCTTAGGGAGTGTTGTTGAACAAAGAGACTTTGAAGTGCAGGTTCGTAGCTCCTTAAAAGTAGAGTGGCAGGTGGATAAGATAATGAAGGCAGCGTTTGGTATGCTTTCCTTTATTGGTCAGAGTTTTGAGTATAGGCACTGAGAGGTCATGCTGCGGCTGGACCGGACATTGGTTGGACCACTGTTGCAATATTGCTTGCAATTCTGGTCTTCTTCTTATCAGATAGATGTTGTGAAATTTGAAAGGATTCAGAAAAGATTTACAAGGATGTTGCTAGGGTTGGAGGATTTGATTTATAGGGAGAAGCTGAACATGTTGGAGCTGTTTTCCCTGGAGCATCAGAGGTTGAGGGGTGACTTTATCGAGGTTTACAAAATTATGAAGGCATGGATAGGATAAATAGACAAAGTCTTTTCCCTGGGGTCAGGGAGTCCAGAACTAGAGGGCATAGGTTTAGGGTGAGATGGGAAAGATATAAAAGAGACCTAAGGGGCAACCTTTTTCACACAGCGAGTGGTACATGTATGAACATAGAACATTACAGCGCAGTACAGGCCTTTCGGCCCTCGTTGTTCCGCCGACCTGTCATACCAATCTGAAGCCCATCTAACCTACACTATTCCATGTACGTCCATATGCTTGTCCAATGACGACTTAAACGTACTTAAAGTTGGCGAATCTACTACCGTTGCAGGCAAAGCATTCCATACCCTTACTACTCTCTGAGTAAAGAAACTACCTCTGACATCTGTTCTATATCTATCACCCCTCAATTTAAAGCTATGCCCCCTTGTGCTCGTCGTCACCATACTTGGAAAAAGACTCTCCCTGTCCACCCTATCTAACCCTCTGATTATCTTATATGTCTCTGTTAAGTCACCTCTCAACCTTCTTTTCTCTAATGAAAACAGCATCAAGTCCCTCAGCCTTTCCTCGTAAGACCTTCCCTCCATATCAGGCAACATCCTAGTAAATCACCTCTGCACCCTTTCCAAAACTTCCACATCCTTGTTATAATGTGGTGACCAGAACTCCAAGTGTGGCCGCACCAAAGTTTTGCACAGCTGCAGCATAACCTCGTGATTCCGGAACTCGATCACTCTATTAATAAAAAGCTAAAACACGGTATGCCTTTTTAACAACCCTGTCAACCTGGGTGGCAACTTTCAAGGATCTGTGTACATGGACACCGAGATCTCTCTGCTCATCTACACTACCAAGAATCTTACCATTAGGCCAGTACTTTGCATTCTGGTTACTTTGACCAAAGTGAATCACCTCACACTTGTCCGCATTAAACTCCATTTGCCACCTCTCAGCCCACCTCTGCAGCTTATCTATGTCTTTCTGTAACCTACAACATCCTTCATCACTATCCACAATTCCACTGACCTTCGTGGTGTCTGCAAATTTACTAACTCACCCTTCTACGCCCTCATCCAGGTCGTTTATAAAAATGACGAACAGCAGTGGACCCAACACCGACCCTTGCGGTACATACCTGTTTGGTCTCCTTCTCAAAGAACTCAATAAGGTTTGTGAGGCACGACCTACCCTTCACAAGACCGTGCTGACTATCCCTAATCTAATTATTCTTTTCGAGATGATTATAAATCCTATCTCTTATAACCTTTTCCAACACTTTACCAACAACTGAAGTAAGGCTCACTGGTCTATAATTACCAGGGTTGTCTCTACTCCCCTTCTTGGAGTGAGCTGCCAGAGGAAGTGGTGGAGGCTGGTACAATTGCAACATTTAAAAGGTGCTTGGATGGGTCTACAACTCGGAAGGGTTTGGAGGGATATAGGCTGGGTGCTGGCAGACTGGACTAGATTGGGTTGGGATATCTGAACGGCATGTACTGGTTGGCCGAAGGATCTGTTACCATGCCGTGCATTTCTATGACTCTATAACCGCTATTCACTGATTCCTGTTAATCAATTTCACATCCATGTTGCTATTTTTATCCATGAGCTCTGAATTCACTTAGAATTGTGTTGTGTGACACTGTAGCAAATTTGTTTTCAGAAGTCCAAAACACTACATTAACAATATTGCACTCACCAACAGTTACCTTTTCAAAAAACTCCAGCATGTTCGTTAAACATGATTTTTCCTTAACACATTTTTCTATGCTGGGTTTCCACAGTTAACCTACATTTGCCCAAATGGCTATTTTATCCTGAATTATTTTTTCCAGAAGCTTCCACCAATGGGCTTGTCTTAAAATCATTTGTTGACTATTTGTGTCATATTTATAATATTCCAGTCTTCTGATGCTATTCCTGAGTTTAAGGAAGATTGAAGAATTATTATATATTTTATGCATTTCAGTCACTACACATTGATGGTGGAGTGATTGAATGTTTCAGGTGAGGGGTGGCACATCAGTGAAAGTGGGTTGCTTTGTCCTGGATGCTGCCATTTTTTTTGGTTTGTTGGAGGTGCATTCATCCAAACAATTGGAGTGCAATCAATCGCACTTGAGTCTCATAAGTTTGATGTGATTTAATTTGAGTTACTATTGTAACGTGTATCTAAGTACAGTGAAGTTTTGTTTTGCATGCAGTACAGGCAGATATGAAGATCATAGTGGGATTGGACAGAGGGAGGAATACATGTTATGGCTGCAAAGAAGATGCTAAAAAAGCAAGATCAACATTAGATTTGAAATTTGAGAGGTCTTTTCAGAAGTTTCATAACAGTGGGGAGGAGGCTGTTCTTGAACCTGTTGATACATGTGTTTAAGCTTTTATATCTTCTGCCTGGTGGAAGAGAATGGAGGGGGTTATAACCAAGGTTGGGGGGTAACTTTTGATGATGTTGGCTGTGTTTCCAAGGCAGCAAGAAGTGCAGATGGAGATGTTAGACATGTTTGGAGAGGTAGGAGATGAGTTAGCGCAACAAAATTCCTAACTTCTGACCCACTCTTCCATGCACAGTATGTATATAACTGGTCTAGTTCAGTCTCTCGCCACGGGACTCCTGTTGCTCTTGAAAGAGAACAGCAGATGCACCCATGGAGCCACTCTTTTGAGGTTTTGTCTCATCACTCCTAATGCCCTGTTGGAGAACAGACTGCTGGTTTGATTTTACATAAAGTTGAGAGTGTGGTGCTGGAAAAGCACAGCAGTTCAGGTAGCATCCAAAGATCAGGAAACCCTTTTCACTGGTAGCCCTCAAGCAAAGATGGAAGTGATCTATCTTGGATATAAAATTTATAATAATTTTTAAAATTTAATACATGTAATTAAGTTTTTTTGTGAAGCACATGATAATGTCACCATCATATAAACATAGGACTTCTCTAAGTATGTTAAGATAACTTTTATATTTGAGAATAATGATGTTACAGTGATACTGCTTTCACACATTTTAATTATTTAGATTGCATCCTGTATGAAGTGTAGAAATTGCTTTCTTTTAAATGGTTCACTGCAGACAAAGAATCTAAAGAATATTTTCTTATTGTCATCATTGCCATAATTTTCAATCAATTTTAAAGATTAATTTTAATGAAACTTTATTTTGCTGCACTTAAAACGGTGATGCTGATTTCATTGCAATCATCTGTTTAGTGATGGCAGATGAATAGTGGTTGTATTACATTCTATTGTAAAGTCGACTAGAGATTTAACACATTGATGAAGCCTAGTGAGTGTTTCAACACTCCTCATCTGCACTTCTGTTTCAAGCCTTTTGTGGATGGTGTTGATTAATGTTTTAAAAAATAATGAAAACGTGTTATTTATGAAATTAATTTTAGAAGAGCCATTGCAAACTAAAGAGTATAATTAAATAAAACTATATATAGATGTAACATAAGATAACTAAGAATTATTAGAGACTAATGCTAAATTCCCCAAATTCTATACGTATCCTTACTGATCAAATATAAAAATAATATGAAGTAATTACAAAAAAATGTTAGCACTCAGGTACAGCAAGTAATTATGAAGACAAACGGAATGTTGGCCTATATCGTACAGAGCAGAGAGTTTAGAACTAGTGAAGTCTTGATACAGCTGTACAAAGTGCAAAACCACAACTAAAGCACTCTGCACAATTTTGGTCTCCCAACCTCAGAAAGGAATTACTTGCAGTGGAAGCAATTCACAGAAGTTTTACTCAGCTAATTCCTGCAATGAAGAGGTTGGCTTATGTGAAAAGATTTAGCAATTAGAAGAATGATAAGTGCCATTACTGGAAAATGTCTGATTCTATGGGGGGGAGGGGGGCTTAACAGAGTAGGTACTGTGCAATCTAGACCTAGGGAGCACAATTTAAAATTAAGCACTATCCCATTTGAGATGGAGATGAGAGGAATTTCTCAGAAAGTTATTAGTTTATGAAATTTTCTTTCAGAGAGAGCAGTGAAAGATGCCCTAATGATATTATGGCTAGACTATTAATCCAGAAACATAGCTAATGTTCTGGAGACCGGGGTTTGAAACCCACCAAAGCAAATGGTGGAATTTGATTTCAATTTAAAACAAAATCCTGAATTAAGAATCTACTAATGACCATGAAACAATTATTGATTGCTGGAAAAACCCATCTGGTCCACTAATGCCCTTCAGGGAAGTAAATCTTCCATCCTTGTCTGGTCTGGACTGGTCTACGTGTTACTCCCACAGCAATGTGGTTGACTCTTACTGCCCCTCAGTTTTATCAGTGGCTAACAAAGTCTTAACAAAGAAATGAAGACAAAACTGGGAGAACTGTCTCAAGGTGAGTGAATCCTCAGTCGGAATATAAAAATTCTCATAGAATCATACTTTACAGACAATGTCGCAGACTCTGCCATCACCATCCCTAGTTATGTCCTGTTCCACTGGTAAGACAGATGCAGTAGAGGTGGCAGCACAGTAATATACAGTTAGGAAGAAGTTGTCCTAGGACTCTTCAACATTGACACCAGACCTCGTGAAATTTCATGGCATCAGGTCAAACATGGGCAATGAAACCTGCTGATTACCATGTACCTGTTCCTCCTCAGCTGGTGAATCAATACTCCTCCATGTTGAACATCACTTGGAGGAAGCACTGAAGGCGTCAAGGGTGCAAAATATGAGGTGAGGGATTTCAATGCTGGCCACCAATAGTAGATTGGCAGCAGTACCACTGATGGAACTGGTCAGATCCTACAGGACATAACTGTTGGACTGGATCTGCAACAGATGGTGAGGGAACCAATAGACGGGAAAACCTACTTGACCTCTTCCTCACCAATCTGCTGGCCAAAGATGCATCTGCCAATGGCAGTATCAGTAAGAGTGAACACCACACAGACCTTGTGGAGATGAAGTCCCACCTTCACATTGAGAATACCCTCCATTGAGTTGTGTAGCACCATCACATCTATAGGACAGACTTTAAACAGATCTAGGAATTCAAGATTGGGTATCCAATCGGTGCAGTGGACCATCAACAGCAGCAGAATTGCAAGACAATCTTCAACCTCATGGCTCACACATCCCCACTCAACTATCACCATCCAGTTAAGGGATCAACCCAGGCTCATTGGAGAATGCAGGAGGACATGCTGAATGCAGCACCAGGAATACCAAAAAATGAGATGTCAAAGCTACCAAACAGAACTACTTCCATGCCAGATAGTATAAGCAGAAGGTGGCAGACAGAGCTAAGTGATTCCACAAGCAATGGATTAGATCTAAGCTCTGTAGTCCTGCCACATCTTGTTGTGAATGCTGGTGGATAGTTAAAAAAAGAAGTCACAGGAGGAAAAGGCCACATAAATGCTTACATCTTCAATGATGGAAGAGTTCCAGCACATTAGTGCAAAAGATAAGGCTGAAGCATTCACAACAATCTTCAGCCAGAAGTGCTGAATGGATGATCCATCTTGGGCTACTCCAGTGGTCCCCATCACAGATGCCAGTCTTCAACCAATTTAATTCACCCATGTGATATCATTAAATGATTTGAGACGCTGGATACTGCAAAAGCTGTGGGCCCTGACAATATTCCAATAATAGTGCTGAAGACCTATGCCCAACAATTTTCTGCTCCTGTGGCAAAGTTCTTCCAATACAGTTACAACACTGGCATCTGCCTGACAATGTGGAAAATTGCCCAGATATGTCACAAAAGCAAGTCAAATCCAACCTGGCCAATTACCTCCCGGTCATCAGTCAAGTGATAAGCGGCTTTATCCGAGCATCAGTTGCTTAGCAATAATATGTTCATTGACCCCCCCATCCAGTTTGTTTTCTGCCACAGCCACTCAGCTCCTGATCTCATTAGAGCTTTGGTTCAACATGGACAAAACAGTGAAGTTCCAGAGATGAGGTGAGAATGACAGCTGCGTTTGACCGAGTGTAACATTTGGTAAGGCAAGTCAGGGCAGGACTTATACAGCTGGGGCTCTGGGGAGTGTTGCTGAATAAAGAGACCTAGGGATGAAGGTGCATAGTTCCTTGAAAGTGGAATCACAGGTAGACAGGGTGGTGAAAAAGATGTTTGGCACACTGGTCAGAACATTGAATACAGGAGTTGCAATGTCATGTTGTGGGTTTACAGGACATTGGTGAGACCACTTTTGGAAAACTACATACAATTCTGGTCGTCCTTCTATGGGAAGGATGTTGTTAAATTTGAGAGAGTGCAGAAAAGATTTATAAGGGTTTTGCTGGGACTGGAGGGTTTAAGTTATAGGGAGAGGCTGAATAGGCTGGGGCTTTTCTTCCTGGAGCAAGGGAGGCTGAGGGGTGACCTTGTAGAGGTTTATAAAATCACGAGGGGCATGGATTGGGTGAATAGCCAATATCTTTTTCCTAGTCCAAAACTGGAGGGCGTAGGTTTACAGTGAGAGGGCAAAGATTTAAAATGGACCTGAGGGGTAACATGTGTGTTGCATGTGTGGAATGAGCTGTCAGATGAAGTGGTGGAGGTTGGTACAATACAATACAACATTTAAAAGATATCTGAATGGGTATGAATAGGAAGGGTTTAGAGACATATGAGCCAAATGCTGGCAAATGAGATTAGGTCAGATTGATGTGGACGAGTTGGATTGAAGGGTCTATTTCTGTGCTGTATGACTCTATCTTGACAATATATAGCCTTGGGCTGACAAGTCACAAGTAACATTTGTGCCACACAAATGCCAGGCAATGACCATCTCCAATAAATGTCAATCTAATCACTGCCCCTTAACAATCAATGATGTTACCATCACTGAATCTCCCACTATAAAGATCCTGGGGTTTACCTTTGACCAGAAACTCACTGGACCTATCATATGAAGGCAATGTTTACAAGAGCAGGCCAGACACAAAGAATATGGCAGTGAATAACTCATCCCTTGACTCTCCAAAGGCTGCATCTGCAAAGCACAAGTCAGGAGTAAGATGGAATACATACTACTTGCCTAGACTGGTGCAGTTCCCACAACACTTAAGAAGTTTGACACTATCCAGGGCAAACCATCCGACTTAATAGGCTCCACATCCACAAACATCCAGTCCCTGCACCACCAACTCTCAGTAGCAGCAGTGTATACTATCTACAAGATGCCGTGCAGAAATTCACCAAAGATCCTTAATCAGCACTTTCCAATTCCATGACACTTCTGTCTAGAAGGTCATGGGAAGCAGATACAATGCATCTGCAAGCTTCCCCCCCAAATCACTCAGCATCCTGACTTGGAAATATATTGCCATTCCTTTACTGTCTCTTGGCCAACGTCCTGGAGTTTACTCCCTGAGGGCATTGTGGGTCTATTTGCAGGACATGGACTGTAACAGTTCAAGAAGGCAGCTCATCACCATTTTGCATGGGCAACTAGAGATGGTCAATAAGTATTGTGCAGTGATGCCTAGTCCCACAAGCGAATTTTAAAAAAACAAGTACACTTACTATGTCAAGGCATAATGGCTATGGGCCAAGTGGTGGAAAATAGGATTAGAATGGTTAGGAAGTTGTTTTTGATTGCCATGGACACAATGAAATGAAGGGCCTTTTTTCTGTGCTGTAGATCTCTATGACTCGATGACATCACTAAATGAGGTAGCACCCTCACCCTTGAAACTCACATGCAACCTGAGATATTTATTATTTGGGATTCCCACATCGTGAGCACCTCTTCCTCCATTTGCCACTGGGTATATATGAAGTCCCCTAGGTAAGCATTAATAACTTTGGGACCTCAAGTGGTGGCAAGGCAATGTCACCAACTTAATTGAGCATGGCAGGAAGGCAGTGTGACCTCACATGCATTTAACTCATTTTCTGATTAAAGTTACTCCATTGAACTTGGATTTTCATATTTCACAAGTATGTTAATGTGTGATTTGGCACAAGTAATATGTTCCATTGTTTAATTGGAGAGGAAGCTATGAACGTGCACCAGATATCAAAGCTCTGATAGTATTGGATAGGCAGGAAAAGGATGAAGTTGTGATTTATTGGCAGGAACCCTTGATGAGACTGGATTGGTGGATGATTATCACAGAATAAAAGGATTGTGGGAATCACTAGTGAGTCACCTGTTTTCTAGCTAGAGAAGAAGTTTTGAACTGTAGTCACTGTTATATGTAGAAATATCGTACACTGTTCCTCAGAAAGTTTTGGAAGTAATTTTATCCAATGGACATGTGGATTGTACCTGGTATTTGACGAGCAACTCCCACACCTGCTATTTTCTCTTTCTTGTTACTTATGATGGCAGGAAGAGGTTCCTGCTGCTTGTTACCTTCCTTCAATTGTTTAGTCATTCAAATGAGCCAAACAAATACAGTATTCATGGAAAGCAGTGTTCTTGATAAATGTATGCAAGAGGAAACTGGAAAGATGCAAATTGACTTGCTTTGAACTGACCTGGAAATTTACTACTCACAATCACAAACAAGTCCTGTTGATTCAATTGTCTTCAGAAGATTGCCTATTTAAATGTAGCTTTTAAATATGTCACTCATTTGTACTTAGAATCCCATTAGTGTTGACTTGACAGTTTTTCCAATAAGCGTTGCAACTTCAAATCTGTGACATTATCCTTAAGGCATTAAAAATCTCTAACGTGATTTACTAACAAGATATCTGTTTTTATCTTGTGGGTGCTTTAGGAACCTCAGTTACCTGCTATATTAAATTTGCGGTCAGTGAGTTTTCAAAAAGAATAAACAGTATGTCACTTTTCACAATTTCTAGCACTTGTCAAAATCCTGCCAGGTGAAAATGGTTCAAAACAGGCCTTGATGTCAAACAAGCAGAAGAGGCACAATTAACATTCCATTAAAAAGTGTATTTTCTTCCTCCTAACATCCAGAGCATGATATGTTTCCTATGAACAACCATGTGTTATTTGGACCAAGAAAGTGAAAAACAATTGACTTTTAAAATGTTGTTGATGAAATAACATCAGCTCAGTGAAAAAGCCCCAGAAAAAAAACATTGGGTTAAGATTTGGTTTTCCTGAGGGTGGCTTACAAGTCCAGCAATGTTGTACCTGGCAGGACCCATCCATTGAGGTAATTTATGAAACAATTAAAATCCTTTTCAAGCATAGAATCCCTCTTTCCAATAGCACACAGATCACACATATGCTATGTTGAAGAAGCTGAATACACAATGGACACTCAGCATGTAGTGAAATTCACCTGATATGAACAGTGTAAAGGGTTAAATTTACAATCAGTCACAATGAAAGATTTATGTTAACTAGAGCAGTTCTCTCAGTTAGTTTAATGAATTGTTGATGGCAGTAGTTTTATGCAAGTTGTATCATGTGGTTTGTATCATATCACAAGAAAGTAATCCTACCTTTTTGCCTGGAGGGAGGAAGTAATGCTATTAGCATAAAGTCTCTAGGCCAACTATCATATATGTTAAGCTTTCTGAACAGCAGTACCTATAAAGACTTAGGTTCTCATGGTAGGTCATCATAGATCTCTGCAACCTCTTAGAATAAAACTTCTATACAAAAGGAGTGGATAGACATTCACTGTATGTTGTTAACTTTAGCTCTCAATGTTTTTATGAAGTTAAAACTCTCACAACATCAAGTTATAGTCCAATAGGTTTATTTGGAAGCACTAGCTTTCGGAGAACTGTTCCTTCATCAGGTGGTTGTCAACCAGATGAAGGAGCAGTGCTCCAAAAGCTAGTGCTTCCAATTAAAACTGTTGGACTATAACCTGGTGTTGTGTGAGTTTTAACTTTGAACACCCCAGTCCAACACCAGCATCTCCAAATAATGTTTTTATTACTGATTCTGCCAGGATTCCGCTGCTGACATATGTAAGGTCTCATAATCAACAACTGCATTAGCAACATCATTGATGCCCTGTTCATGCGGGTTGCACATCAATCTTGAGACAATATGGTCAGTCAAATCAAGAGAGCTGTTAGCTTTACTTTCTTTATAAAATTTCTACACATTCAAGAGGTCATAGATTGAAGGGGAAAGAAAGATGTAATCAGAACAACCAGGCATGTTTGAAAGGGATTCCACTTTCTTAATGTGTAACCTTCATTTGACATCTCAATACCTGACTGATGACGCTAATGAGTAAACTGTCCACAAAAGCACAGAAGAGGTAGAAGTTAGAGCCACCAGTACTACAACAGAGAATGCTGTTGGGCTAGTTCAAAATGAACTTCTATTATGTTGACTAATCTGGAAATATTCTATAGTATGCCCCATTAAACGTCATCCAGACTATAATAATCTGCTGTGCTGTACGCAACATGGTGCAGCAGAGAGGACAGGATTTGGTGCCTGCAGAAGGTGGAGCAAATCTAACATTCCTGAAAGGGGAGGAGAAAGATCCAAAATTATCATTTATGTTTACATTTGCAGAGCTGCCTGTCAGAAAAGTTCATGATACTATCAACCTTAACATGGAAAGCGTGTTTACTGCTTTGAAAACTTCCTATATGACCCCTGTACTAATATCTACCCACACATCCCACTTCTATAACAGTAAATCTTCTCCCTTCAGTCATCCACACAGCTACCCATCTCTTTATCAAGGCTGCTTGTGCCATTCAAAGAAATGAACTGACCAGTGTCAATATAATTCCAAAAAAAAAGGTTTTTTCAATAATTAGTTCAGAAAACCTATTTGGTTTTCAGAAAACCAAAATAAAGAACATCACTGAAGTATTGACAAAGTAATAAGCACCTAATCTAGAACCCTTTTCTCATACTTTTTTCATTTACTTCTATGTGGGTTACTTCTGTGACTTCAACAGAATTATAGAAAGGTGGCTTATTATCCTGCTTTGAAGAATGAGATGCCTTTGGAGAACATCTTCTGGTTTTGAAGCCCATACAGACTTTGCCAAAGATTGTGCACAGATGTTAGGTGAGGCAATCAGATTTAATCACTGGGCAGGACATAATATATATGTATGTTAGATATATGATGTGAACTGGTGATATTTTGATAGAGCCCTCACTGCAAACAATCTTCTTCCATCTTTACTCTCAGGGCCCATCTACCAGACATGAGCAGGAGAACACTTCGCTGTAAGTGTCGTGTTCAGCCATTAAGTATGCTTTGATCAATGTTGTGCAAATTAGAAGTCATAATGGTCAGGATATTACGGTGTCTGCATGAATTTGATGACTTGGCACATCTGACCCTCCATTAAATAGGCCATTGCATCAAGGGAGATTGTTACCAGTGAAAATGCCTGAGACATTACAGTGCTCATGCCAGGGATGGATCCTCCATTTCTATGCAAGGCTGTGGACTGCCTCTCGAAATTGTAACATTTGTTACTATACAAATATCTACTCATTGTGCAACCTGTGAGGCTCACCAGCTGTGTCTAGCTATGCAGAGTTGGAAGTGTCGGATTGGTCTCTGACAAGGTCTCTCAACTGCTGACCCTATCTCCAATATGTGCCCCCACTCTCATATTGTTCCCCTCACCATATGCTATCCTATCTATCTGAGAAGTTTGACCTGCCAGTATACATGCATCAACACTGGTGAAGGGTGCACAGGAACCACATGATTGCATATCATCAGGATACTGAGAAAGATTTTCAAGTAACCTTGTGCAAATCATGAAATTTAATGAGTGACAGTTGAATGTCAAGAATCAATGCTTATGTTTTCACCAGGATACTGGTCCTGCACTATATCACCATCAGGAAAGAATTGTATTTATGTCACCCAATCGATCTCCGGGACTTCCTCCTCCATCGAGGTCAGGTTGGCAATGGCACTCCACTATTGCACCATAATCCAAATGGAGTACCAGCCTTAGCATTGTTATGAAATGGGTAAACCTCCTACTCAGAGAGTGGTAAGGGTATGGAATGCCCTGCCTGCCAATGTAGTTAACATTAGGGATATTTAAACAATCCTTGGATAAGTGTATGGATGATAATGGGATAGTGTAGGAGGATGGGCTTAGGTTAGTTCACTGGTCAGCACAACATCGAGGACCAAAGGGCCTGTTCTGTGCTGTATTGTTCTATGTTCTATTTAAAGCAGCCACACAGAAAAGATTTATACCATGCAGTAATCTGTGAAAATCTGAGAGGCCAAGAACTATTTAAAGTAAAAATTAACAACCTTATTTCTTATTGTGAGAATAATTAACTCACAACTATTTACAACTCCTTCCTCTAACCTATCTTTTACCTTCCCCTTCTACAATACTAGTCTAATAAAACCCCCAATTAATATTTACCAAATTTCAAATTTTCAAAACCAGCCAGATGTCGAATCTTCTTGCTATATCTTCCTCTGTCTTCTTTTCTTCTTCTTAGGGATTTCTGTTTCATAGGTTACTGATCAATAAAAATACCTTTAAGAGAGCTATTTTTCAGGCAGTCTGTGCAAGCTGGTGGCTGGCAGTTCTCCTCCCAACTGTTCAATTTTCCCAGTCTTGTATCGGATTGTGTTATTGCCTTTTAAGATTGTCAATATACTAAATTCAAACTTGATTGGAGTTTGGTATTTTTTGGGGAATAGTGTAAACTGATTGGACTAATTCAAATCTGTCGTTTCCAGGCAACCAGCTACCCTAGCTATTGGACCAAAGGTTACATTATATCTTGTTCAGAACACTTAGTGCTATCAGGTAGTTCTGCTAGCTTTTAACTCTCTTAAAGATACAGTACAATCATATCTTCATAACAGCCTGTTGAAGTCATGCCTTCTTACTGAGGCTGGTTGGTCTCTTTATACTGTCTGAAAATGTGTTGCTGGAAAAGTGCAGCAGGTCAGGCAGCATCCAAGGAGCAGGAGAATCGACGATTCGGGCATGAGCCTGAAGAAGGGCTCATGTCCGAAACGTCGATTCTCCTGCTCCTTGGATGCTGCCTGACCTGCTGCGCTTTTCCAGCAACACATTTTCAGCTCTGATCTCCAGCATCTGCTGTCCTCACTTCCTCTTTATACTGTCCTCAGGGAAGAGAACTTCACACTATGTCATCTCTACTTGAATCTTCACCTTCAAATATGTGAGCCTGTAGGCAATGTTTTTGTGTCTTCTATTCATGTAGCACCTCTTTCTTACTTCATGTTGAATGTTTCACTATAATTACTGCTGCCTTTGTAAGGTTTACTGGGGTTCCTATCAATAGTGATCCATCCTGCTGCTATTCTGAAATGGCCCCTGGAGCTGACATATGATCACTTCCATAGACCTGTCTGCAAATCAGCCATTTCAAGGGGTGATGCCTTGTTTATGTACCTTACCGAGAAGAGGATTTTGCCTCCCCACTGCAGCAATATAAATCCCCAGTGAACCACAGAAGACCATTTAATGAATCCTGAGACTGTACTCACCAAGCCAGATGGAAAGAGACCACAAAGAATCTGGATTTTAGACTGAAATCTGAAATGTGGTGAGTCCTACTCTATCTCTTAACAACCTAACAATCAACAATATCCTGCCCATCTGTATTTGTCTATCTGGTAGTGAATAATTCATTTACATAGGGGAAAAAGAACACTGGAAACAAACAGTGATGAAACAAATTTGAAGTAAATTAAGATCCCTCCATATGCGCCACAATTTCAGGCCTTCACCTTCCTGGAAGTAGACAAATGACACAAAGGTAGTGGCGGACTGGTCGTGTTGAGGAAGTAAGGAGGATGCAGAAGGATTTGTACAGGCTAAGAGAGTGGTTAAAGAAGTGGCAGACGGATCATAATGTAGGAAGATGTGTGGTTATGCACCTTGGCTGTAAGAATAGCAGTACAGACTATTTTCTAAGTAGAGAAGGACTGTGGAAATCTGAAACACAAAGGGATTAGAGCTTCTAGGTCAGGAAGCCCTTAAGGTTAACATGCAAGTTCAGTTGGCAGTTAGGAAAACAAATGCAATGGTAACATTCATTTCAAGAGGGCCAGAATACAAGAGCAGAGATGTATTGCTGAGGGTGTATAAGACTGTGGTTAGACCACTATTGGAATATTGTGAGCAGTTTTGGGTCCCATTTAAGGAAGGATATGCTGGCAATAGAGTGAGTCCAGAGGAGGTTCACAAGAATAATCCCGCGGATTAGTTGCTTGCCATATGAGCAGCAGTTAAGAACTTTAGATCTTAACTCGATGGAGTTTAGAAGGATGAGAGGGGAATATCACATTGAAATTCACAGAATACAGAGGCCTGGATAATGTGGAATGGAAAAAATATATCCACTAGTAGGAGAGACGGGGGTATGAGGGCATAGCCTCAGGCACCACCCTTTAGATCACAAATGAGGAGAAATTTCTTCACCTAGAGGGTGGTAAATCTGTAGAACTCATTGTTGCAGAAAGCTGTGGAGGATCATGTCATTAAGCTTATTTAAGACCGAGGTAGATAGGCACTTGATTAGTAAGGGGATTCAGGGTTATAGGAAGAAAGCAGGAGAATGAGTTTGGGAAACATATCAGTCATGATCAATGGTGGAGCAAACTTGATGGGCAAAATGGCTTAATTTTGCTCCTATAGCTTATGGTGTTACGGATAAAGTACCCCAAACTGTCAAGCTGAGCGCTGTTGCTGGCTACGAAAACATCCTCCCTGATTCCAAAAAATTTATGTGAAGAAAATAAGCCAAACTCATCACATGTTTAAAGTTATCAGCCTCCCAGAAGAAGCAAAATTGTTTTCACACAATTGATGAATGTTTCTGCTGTCAGGATGTTCAATGTAGTGGAGCTCCTAATCCTGTAGTGAATCATGTCTGAAGTGGATTCCATCCAGAGTGAGCTTTTGACTAAGAAAAAGCACTTTTGATCAGATCCACGTTCATTAAGAATAATTTTGAAAGGAATCTCAAAACAGGGCAAATGCTACGTATGATTCAGTCTGATATTTTGGCCTATTTGTCAAAATATCAAGAGCTTCCCCTCCCCAGGTTACTGACACCATTGAACTACTACTCCAAGGCAGATGCTTCAGGGTGCATATAGGTTTCAAGACTAGTGCCTGGAGGAGACAGATAAATAAGCTACAAAAAAAAGGGAATTGACAGAGAAATTCAGCAGGTCTGGCAGCATTTACAAAGAGAAAACAGGTAATGTTTTGAGTCCAGTAAATCTTCTTCAGAACACCTGAAAAAGCCACCCTGGATTCTATCCTAACACCAACACTGGTCAACTTTTACACCCACAAACTACCCTCAACTTAGTCTCAACTTACCATCAACATAGGTGTTGATCTATGCTGACTACATCAGACTATTCCTGCACTGGAAATAACAATAGTGACAATATCTCAAGCTGGTGGCTACTACTGCTGGTGGCTACAGTGCCTCATGGATGGTCCAGTCTTGAGGTACTTAATCTGTTTGAAATCAATCCTATTCAGCATGGCAGTAGTGCAACACAATACAATGGAGGTATCCTCGATGTGAAGGTGGGACTTGTTCTTCCCAATGATTGTGCAGTGGTCACTGCTACTGATACTGTCATGGATAGGTGCATTTGCAACAAGTGGATTGGTGAGGTGAAAGTCAAATATATTTTTCCTCCTACTATCCCTTCCCCCCTCCACATCACTACCACTGGACCAGTCTAGCAGCTATGTCCTTTAGAATTTGGTTAATACAGTAAATTGTGCTGTTACTAAACCATACTTGCTGATGGATATGAAATTCTGTCTTGTTCTTTATGGAAGGAAATCTGCCACCTTTACCTGGTCTAGCCTGCATATGATTCCAGACCCACAGCAACATAGCAGGAGGATTAGCATGAGAAAACATTCACTGAACCCACTTTCTTATTATAGGGCTCTTTGTTTGTTCACTTAATTTTGAGTTCACTTGTCAACAGTAAAACAACCCAACATCAGTGGGGTCATTATGATCATATAGGCTGCAACTGTGGTGCATCCCAAGCAATAATCTACAGTGTAAAGAAGTTTCTGCAAAATTTGAGGGTGAATTTGAAGAATCCAATCAATTCACTAAGAGTGCTTTTGCTTGACGTTGTGATTCTGTAAGTTGACTCTATAAATAAATAAATGCATTGATGATTTAGACATGATTAATCAGGGTGTCCAGAGGCAAGTTGATAATTAGTTTGCTGTAGGCAAAGCAACTAATAAAAAAGTTTCTCAGAACAAGGAGAGATTGCAAGTTTATTGTCATTGCTACCCTATAGTTCAGTTGAAGATATCTATCTTATTTCTCGAAATGTTGCATGTAATCATCTTTCTGTAACAGCATAATGACTTTGTGAGAACAGTGCATTGATTTGAATTATTTTTATTGTTGGCCATTACCCATTTTGAGGCATCATTGAAGTATAGAGGATCTGTAGTTCATGTAATAATTTATCAAAGGATTCAGAGAGGCAGTTCAAGAATTTCTGAGTCCTGCCATTCTGCTGTCATATTTTTCTGAACATTTTGAATGAATGTATTTCTGTCCTGAATAATGACTGGTGGTTTGTTTGACCAGTGAGGCATATGACCCCATGAAAATCTGAAAGAATCAGTAAACATTAATATTTTTGAAATTTTGACCTTTACTGCCGAACAACAGTTAGCGTAGTTCCCTCATGTCATCCCTGGGAATTATTGCCTGTGAAAGATGTTTTCTTTTGACAATCCCAGACAGCAGTGTCTGAACTTGTTTTAACAGTGTAATTATTAATGCTGGGAGTAGACCATTTCTTTTATTGGGTTAACCATGTTGGCATCCCACAACCTATTTTCCTTGTCTCCAGATTTCAGGGATGAAGAAGCAGTGAAAGCTTTACTCATTTTCAAAATATAAAAACAAAATGCTTGGATATTGAAAATTTTAAATGGAATCCAAAAATGCTAGAAATACTCACCAGATCAGGCTGCATCTATGGAGAGTAGGTGGCACTAATCCAGGTATTTTACACTGGGAGTGTGAGTGTATTGCTGCATGGTATTCATAGAAGCCCTTTGAAAAATCTTGCTCTGAATAAAATGAGCAGGGAATTGGTGTAATGTGTGCCTGTTTATGGTTTCACATCGGTGAAACAATGGAAATGAAAAGGCAACATTGAAAATCCAATCCCATGCTGGAACTCTATAAAAAAGTTTGTTCGGCCATAGGTAGAGTGTTGTCTGCAGTTCTGGAATCCATGTGGTAGGAGGAATGTGATTTTTGTACTGTGGAGATTTGCCAGGATGTTGCCTGGGGAGGAGAGGTTTAGTTACGAAGAGAGATTAGATAGCTTGGGGTCATTTTCCTTGGAACAGAGGAAACTGAGGGGTGCCATGATTGAGATGAATAAAATTATAAGAGGCGTCAGAGAAGACAGAAAGGAACTTTTCCCCCTGATAGGAGGATCAATGAAAAGGGGAACATAGATTTAAGGTAAGAGGCAGGAGGTATCAAGAGGATGTGAGAATTTTTTTTCACTCAGAGGGTGGTAGGAATCTGGAACTCACTTCCTGTAAGGGGTAATGCTCACAACATTGAAGAGAGGATTCTGGGTAATCCAAGACGGAGGATGGGAAAAATTTCTGGCTGTAACAGCTGCTCCTTTTTTAGAGGTATTTTAGGTGCTGAAGGTGATTTCCTCGAATTCCAGGAGCAGCAATTACTGTTTTATATGCTGGTGCATTGCTTTGGAACTTTGGGGAAAAAAAGTCAAAACAACAGCAGTTTTAAAAGGGAGAAGAACAGACAAAGGAAGCACATGTTGAGGACAGTGCAGAAGAAATGAGAGAGAGAGCCTTTGCTGTTTTGAATTCATGTATCGCTGGACATCGGAGTGGGTCTGGGAAAATTGACAAACAGTGAAGTTCACAACTAATCTTGGAGGAACCTGTTTGGGCAAAGTTCACAGCACAGAATCAGATAAGTTAATTGTTATTTTAAGTCTGTCCAACAGAAAGGCTGCAGTAATGAGTAGAGTGGGTTCTTTCTTGATTATATGTTTTTTGAAGATATGTCTCTTGATTAAACTTAAAATATAAGCCATAACTATTAATTTAACCTGGGGAAGTGTTTTGTAGAGGAATAAGATGGTGTTATTTTCTGGGTCTGTAGATTATGAAGGAGCAAAATAGCCTTTAGTACAGTGATATGTACTTCTTATCAGATGGAGAAGTTTAAGGAAAGTTTAAGGGTTACTGCGGATTATATCTGCCATAATGCAATGAGTGGTACATCAGCTTCCGAGAGATTAATTGTGTTAGGGGATTCTGTAGTCTGAGGGACAGACACGTTTCTGTGGCCAGCAGCGAGAAAGCAGAGTGGTGTGTTGCTTCCCTGGTACCAGGATCAAGGATGTCTCAGAGAGGGTGCAGAATGTTCTCACGGGGAAGAGGGGCCAGCAAGAGGTCATTGTCCACATTGGAACCAACGACATAGCAAGGGTAAAGGTTGCGATTCTGAAGGGAGATTACAGAGAGTTAGGCAGAAATTTAAAAAGGAGGTCCTCGAGGGTAGTAATATCTGGATTACTGCCAGTGCTATGAGCTAGTGAAGACAGGAATAGGAGAATAGAGCAGATGAATGCATGGCTGAGGAGCTGGTGTATGGGAGAAGGATTCACATTTTTGGATCATTGGAATCTCTTTTGAGGTGGAAGTGACCTGTACAAGAAGGACGGATTGCACCTAAATTGGAAGGGGACTAATATACTGGCAGTGAAATTTGCTAGAACTGCTTGGGAGGATTTAAACTAGTAAGGGGGGGGGGGGGGAGAGAGAAGGGGTGGGACCCAGGGAGACAGTGAGGAAAGAGATCAATCTGAGACTGGTACAGTTGAGAACAGAAGCGAGTCAAACAGTCAGGGCAAGCAGGGACAAGGGGGGACTAAAAATTAAACTGCATTTTTTTCAATGGAAAGGGGCTAACAGGGAAGGCAGATGAACTCAGGGCATGGTTAGGAACATGGGACTGGGATATCATAGCAATTACAGAAACATGGCTCAGAAATGGGCAGGACTGGCAGCTTCATGTTCCAGAATACAAATGCTACAAGAAGGATAGAAAGGGAGGCAAGAGAGGAGGGGGAGTGGCATTTTTGATAAGGGATAGCATTACAGCTGTGCTGAGGGAGGATATCTCCTGAAATACACCCAGGAAAGTTATTTGGGTGGAACTGAGAAATAAGAAAGGGATGATCACCTTACTGGGATTGCATTATAGACCCGCTAATAGTCAGAGGGAAATTGAGAAACAAACTTGTAAGGAGATCTCAGCTATCTGTAAGAATAATAGAGTGGTTATGATAGGGGATTTTAACTTTCCAAACATAGACTTGGACTGCCATAGTGTAAAAGGTTTAGATGGAGAGGAATTTGTTAAGTGCATACAAGAACATTTTCTGATTCAGTATGTGGATGTACCTACTAGAGAAGGTGCAAAACTTGACCTACTCTTGGGAAATAAGGCAGGGCAGGTGACTGAGATGTCAGTGTGGGAGCACTTTGGGGCGAGCGACCATAATTCTATTAGAATTAAAATAGTGATGGAAAAGGATAGACTAGATCTAAAAGTTGAAGTTTTACATTGGAGAAAGGCCAATTTTGATGGTATTGGGCAAGGACTTTCGAAAGCTGATTGGGGGCAGATGTTCGCAGGTAAAGGGACAGCTGGAAAATTGGAAGCCTTCAGAAATAAGATAACAAGAATCCAGAGAAAGTATACTCCTGTCAGGGTGAAAGGAAAGGCTGGTAGGTATAGGTAATGCTGGATGACTAAAGAAGTTGAAGGGTGGGATAAGAAAAAGAAGGAAGCATATGTAAGGTATAGACAGGATAGATCGAGTGAATCCTCAGAAGAGTATAAAGGAAGTAGGAGTATACTCGAGGGAAATCAGGAGGGCAAAAAGGGGACATGAGATAGTTTGACAAATAGAATTAAGGAGAATTCAAAGGGTTTTTACAAATACATTAAGGACAAAAGGGTAACTAGGGAGAGAATAGGGGCCGTCAAAGATCAGCAAGGCGGCCTTTGTGTGGAACCGCAGAAAATGGGGGAGATACGAAATGAGTATTTTGGATCAGTATTTACTGTGGAAAAGGAAATGGAAGATATAGACTGTAGGGAAATAGATGGTGACATCTTGCAAAATGTCCATATTACAATGGAGGAAGTGCTGGATGTCTTGAAACACATAAAATGGATAAATTCCCAGGACCTGATCAGGTGTACTCTGTGGGAAGCTAGCGATGTGATTGCTGGGCCTCTTGCTGAAATATTTGTATCATCGATAGTCACAGGTGAGGTTCCGGAAGACTGGAAGTTGCCAAACATGCCACTGTTTAAGAAGGGTGGTAAGGACAAGTCAGGGAACTATAGACCAGTGAGCCTGACCTTGGTGGTGGGCAAGTTGTTGGAGGGAATCCTGAGGGACAGGATGTACATTTATTTGGAAAGGCAAGGACTGATTAGGGATAGTCAACATGGCTTTGTGCGTGGGAAATCATGTCTCACAAACTTGACTGGGTTTTTTGAAGAAGTAACAAAGAAAATTGATGAGGACA
>NC_057728.1:43431988-43454326 GCF_004010195.1 Chiloscyllium plagiosum | reverse complement strand
TTAGATCTCATGGAATACAGGGAGAACTAGCCATTTAGATAAAGAACTGGCTCAAAAGTAGAAGACAGAAGGTGGTGATGGAGGGTTGTTTTTCAGACTGTAGGCATGTGACCAGTGGAGTGCCACAAGGATCGCTGCTGGATCCTCTACTTTTTGTCATTTACATAAATGATTTGGATGTGGGCATAAGAAGTACAGTTAGTAAGTTTGCAAATGACACCAAAATTGGAGGTGTAGTGGACAGCAAAGGGGGTTACCTCAGATTACAACAGGATCTTGACCAGATGGGCCAATGGGCTGAGAAGTGGCAGATAGAGTTTAATTTTGAAAAATGCGAGGTGCTGCATTTTGGGAAAGCAAATCTTAGCAGAACTTGTACACTTAATGGGTAAGGTCCTAGAGAGTGTTGCTGAACAAAGAGACCTTGAAGTGCAGGTTCAGAGCTCCTTGAAAATGGAGTTACAGTAGATAGGATAATGAAGAAAGCATTTGGTATGCTTTCCTTTATTGGTCAGAGTATTGAGTACAGGAGTTGGGAGGCCATGTTGCGGCTGTACAGGACATTAGTTAGGCCACTGTTGGAATATTGCGTGCAGTTCTGGTCTCCTTCCTATCGGAAAGATGTTGTGAAACTTGAAAGGACTCAGAAAAGATTTACAAGGATGTTGCCATGGTTGGAGGATTTGAGCTATAGGGAGAAACTGACCCAGCTGGGTCTGTTTTCCCTGGAGCGTCGGAGGCTGAGGGGTGATTTTATCGAGGTTTACAAAATTATGAAGGCATGGATAGGATAAATAGACAAAGTCTTTTCCCTGGGGTCAGGGAGTCCAGAACTAGAGAGCATATGTTTAGGGTGAGATGGGAAAGATATAAAAGAGACCTCAGGGGCAACGTTTTCACACAGAGGGTGTTACTTGTATGGACTGAGCTGCGAGAGGAAGTGGTGGAGGCTGGTACAATTACAACACTTAAGAGGCATTTGGATTGGTATATGAATAGGAAGGGTTTGGAGGGATATGGGCCAGGTGCTGGCAGGTGGGACTAGATTGGGTTGGGATATCTGGTTGGCATGGACAGGTTGGACCGAAGGGTCTATTTCCATGCTGTACATCTCTATGACTCTGAGTATTTAGGTAGGCACTTGCGATACTAAGGCATATAAGGCTATGGGCCAAGTGCAAAAAAATGTGTTTAGAATAATGGGTGGTTAGTTTTGACTGGCGTGGATCCAGTGGGCTGAAGGGCCTTCTTCTATACTGTGGGCCTCTGTGACTTTCTGGATCTGAACCAGTGGCTTTGTCTGATTCAATGACAAAAAGTTCTACTCCATGGATATGCAGCTGTTTGTTAATAATGTATAGGTTAGTTCCCAGTTCTGAAGCTACCATCACATTATGCATTTGAAAGAGAAACTAGGTTGCAAAGATAATCACAATGAACTTCTAGCAGAGAAGCAAACTATTGAACCTAAATGATCTATGTTCATATTGTGTTTTACTCCAATCTCTCATCTGAGTTAATCTAATTCTATTATCATAACACTATATTCTTTCATCCATCATATATTCATTTTGCTTCACCTTTGAGGTCTATTTGCATCCTTTATGCCATGAACTGACAAGTTTCACATTCAAAACACCCTCTCGGTAAATTTTTTTGACATTATGTTCGCAATATAAGTTAGTTAAATATTGGTGAAAGGAGCGATATGTTGCCAAAGCTTTGTGTAATGTACCCATCAGGAAAAATGCAAGAATATCAAATTTCAAATTTTCATATCTTTTTTTTCTAATATGACAGTAGCAGTAGCAACTTGCTTATTAGTATATATAACAAAGAACAAAGAAAATTACAACACAGGAACAGGTCCTTTGCCCCTCCAAGCCTGCGGTGATCCAGATCGTCTATCTAAATCTGTTAGCTGTTTTCTAAGGATCTGTATCTCTCTGCGCCATGCCCATTCATGTTTCTGTCTCGATATATCTTAAATGACACTATCATGCCCGCTTCTACCACCTACACTGGCAATGCATTCCAGACACCCTTCATGCTCTCCATAAAGAAATTTCCACGCATTTCTCCCTTTAGCTTTTCTCCTCTCACCTTGAACTTGTGATCCTGAGTAGTTGACTCGCCCACTCTTGGAAAGAGTTTTTTTTCTATCCACCCTGTATATCCCTCTATGATTTTGTCGACCTCAATCAGATCCCCCCCCCCCCCCGCCAAACCTCTGTCTTTCTAATGAAAATATTCCTAATCTATTCAATCTCTCTTCATAGCTAGCACTCTCCATACCAGGCAACAACCTGGTGAACCTCCTCTGCACCCTCTCCAAAGCATCTATATCCTTCTGGTAATGTGGCGACCAGAACTATACACAGTATTCCAAATGTGGCTGAACCAAAGTCCTATACGACTGTAACATGACCTGCCAATTCTTGTACTCAATGCCCCGTCAATGAAGGAAAGCATGCCATGTGACTTCTTGACCACTCTATCAACCTGCGTTGCCACATTCAGGATACAATGGACCTGAAAACCCAGATCTCTCTGTACATCAGTTTTCCCCAGGGCTTTTCCATTTACCATATGGTTCGCTCTTGAATTGGATCTTCCAAAATTTATCACCTCGCATTTTCCCAGATTGAACTCCATCTGTCATTTCTTTGCCCAACTCTCTGACAGTCCCTTTACTATCCACCACTCCACCAATCTTTGTGTCACTTGTGAACTTGCTAATCAGACCACCTGTACCTTCCACCAGGTCATTTATGTATATCACAAACAACAGTGGTCCCAACACAGATCCCTGTAGAATACTACTAGTCACAGTTGTCCATTTTGAGAAACTCCCTTCCACTACTACTCTCTGTCTCCTGTTGCCTAGCCAGTCCTCTATCCATCTAGCTAGTACATCCTGGACCCCATGTGACTTCACTTTCTCCATCAGTCTAATCTGGGGAACTTTATCAAACATCTTACTGAAGTCCATGTACATGACATCTACAGCCCTTCCTTCATCAACTAACTTTGTCACTTCCTCAAATAATTCTATTAAGTTGGTAAAACATGACATACTCTGCACAAAACCATGATCCTATTACTGATAACCCCATTTTCTTTCAGCAGCTTTGCTACCACCGACATCAGGCTCACCGGTCTGTAATTACCCAGATTATACTTGCTACCCATCTTAAACAAGGGGACAACATTAGCAATTCTTCAGTCTTGCAGGATCTCACCCGTGTTCAAGGATGCTACAAAGGTATTTGTTCAGGCCCCACTATTTCCTCTCTCACTTCCCTCACTAACCTGGGATAGATCCCATCTGGACCTGGGAACTTGTCCACCTTATTCTAGTACCTTATGGAATACCAAACACTTTCTCCCTCCTTAATGGACAGTAGACAATAGGTGCAGGAGTAGGATATTCTGCCTTTTGAGCCAGCACCACCAGTTATTATGATCATGGCTGATCATCCTCAATCAGTATCCTGTTTCTGCCTTATCCCCATAACCCTTGATTCCACTATCCTTAAGAGCTCTATCCAACTCTTTCTTGAAATTATCCAGAGACTTGGCCTCCACAGCCTTCTGGGGCAAAGCATTCCACACTCTCACCACCTTCTGGGTGAAGAAGTTTCTCCTCAACTCTGTTCTTAATGGCCTACCCCTTATTTTTAATCTGTGTCCTCTGGTTCGGGACTCACCCATCAGCGGAAACATGCTTCCTGCCTCCAGATTGTCCAATCCTTTAATAATCAGATCCCCTCTCAGCCTTCTAAACTCAAGGGTATACAAGCCCAGTCTCTCCAATCTTTCAATGTAAGATAGTCCCGCCATTCCGGGAATTGACCTTGTGAACCTACGCTGCACTCCCTCAATAGCCAGAATGTCATTCCTCAAATTTGGAGACCAAAACTGCACACAATATTCCAGGTGCGGTCTCACCAGGGCCCTGTACAGCTGCAGAAGAACCTCTTTGCTTCTATACTCTATTCCTCTTATTATGAAGGCCAGCATGCTTTTAGCTTTCTGCCTGCTGTACCTGCATGCTTGCTTTCATTGACTGATGTACAAGAATACACCTAGATCTCGTTGTACTGCCCCTTTACCTAACTTGACTCCATTTACGTAGTAATCTGCCTTCCTGTTCTTGCCACCAAAGTGGATAACCATACATTTATCCACATTAAACTGCATCTGCCATGCATCTGTCCACTCATCTAGCCTGTCCAGGTCAGCCTAACATCCTCCTCACATTTCACCCTGCCACCCAACTTTTTATCATCAGCAAATTTGCTAATATTACTTTTAATACCATCATCTATATCATTAATGTATATTGTAAAAAGCTGCAGTCCCAGCACTGATCCCTGCGGTACCCCACTGGTCACCGCCTGCCATTCCAAAAGGGAGCTGTTTATCACTACTCTTTGTTTCCTGTCAGCCAACCAATTTTCAATCCAAGTCAGTATTTTGCCCCCAATACCATGCGCCCTAATTTTGCTCACTAACCTCCTATGTGGGACTTTATCAAAGGCTTTCTGAAAGTCCAGGTACATGCCATCCACTGGATCTCCCTTGTCCATCTTCAGAGTTACATCCTCAAAAAAATCCAGAAGATTAGTTATGCATGATTTTCCCTTCATAAATTCATGCTGACTCTGACCTATCCTGTTACTGCTATCCAGATGTGTGGTAATTTCATCCTTTATAATTGACTCCAGCATTTTTCCCACCACTGAGGTCAGACTAACTGGTCTATAATTTCCCTGCTTTCTCTCTCCCTCCTTTCTTAAAAAGTGGGACAACATTAGCAACCCTCCAATCCACAGGAACTGATCCTGAATCTATAGAACATTGGAAAATGATCACCAATGCATCCACGATTTCTAAAGCCACCTCCCTCAGTACCCTGGGATGTAGACCATCAGCTCCTGGGGACTTATCAGCCTTCAGACCTAACAGTCTCTCCAACACCATTTTCTGGCAAATATAAATTCCCATCAGTTCAGGTCCTTCAGCCACTATTACCTCTGGGAGATTGCTTGTGTCTTCCCCAGTGAACACAGATCTGAAGTACCAATTCAACTCTTCTGCCATTTCTTTGTTCCCCGTAATACATTCACCCGTTTCTGTCTTCAAGGGCCCAATTTTAGTCTTAACCATTTCTTTACCTTTCACATACCTAAAAAAGCTTTTACTTTCCTCCTTTATATTTTTGGCCAGTTTACCTTTGTACCTCATTTTTACTCTGCCTATTTCCTTCTTAGTTATCCTCTGTTGTTCTATAAAAGCTTCCCAGTCCTCCGTTTTCCCACTCATCTTTGCTATGTTATACTTTTTCTCTTTTGACTTTATATATTTCTTAACTTCCCTCGCCAGCCACGGTCACCCTGCCTCCCTCTTAGGATCTTTCTTCCTTTTTGGAATGAACTGATCCTGCATCTTCTGCATTATACCCAGAAATACCTGCCATTGTTGCTCCACTGCCATCCCTGCTAGGGTATTGCACCATTGAACTTTGGCCAGCTCCTCCCTCATAGCTCCATAGTTCCCTTTATTCAACTGAAATATTGTCACTTCCGATTGTACCCTCTTCCTTTCAAATTGCAGATTAAAGCTTATTGTATTGTATGGTCCAAAGCTTATGGTCCAAAGCTTATATTCCAAAGCTTATTGTATGGTCACTACCTCCTCATGGCTCCTTCACTTCGAGGTCCCTGATCAAATCCGGTTCGTTGCACAACACCAGATCCAGAATTGCCTTCTTCATGGTAGGCTCCAGCACCAGCTGTTCTAAGAATCCATCTCGGAGGCACTCCACAAACTCTCTTTCTTGGGGTCCAGTACCACTCCCAGTCTACCTGCATGTTGAAATCCCCCATAACAACTGTAGTAATATCTTTGCGACAGGTGAATTTCAGCTCCTTATTCAGCTTACTCCCTACATCCAGACTACTGTTTGGGGGCCTATAGATAACTCCCATGAGGGTCTTTCTACCCTTAGAATTTCTCAGCTCTATCCATACTGACTCTACATCCCCTGATTCTTGGTCCTCCCGCGCAAAGGACTGAATATCATTCCTTACCAATAGGACCACCCCACCCCCTCTGCCCGTCAGTCTGTCCTTATGATAGCACGTATAGCCTTGAATATTCATTTCCCAGGCCCTGTCCACTTGAAGCCACGTCTCCGTTATCCCCATAACATGGTAACTGCCAATTTCCAAATGAGCCTCAAGCTCATCCACCTTATTTCTAATGCTTCGTGCTTTCATATGTAATA
Source organism: Chiloscyllium plagiosum (assembly GCF_004010195.1). Taxonomy (NCBI): domain Eukaryota; kingdom Metazoa; phylum Chordata; class Chondrichthyes; order Orectolobiformes; family Hemiscylliidae; genus Chiloscyllium; species Chiloscyllium plagiosum. The sequence goes on along the minus strand of NC_057728.1, from coordinate 43,448,034 downwards.
TTTTTAATTTGTTACTGCCCTCACCCTTTCTATCAATCCCTATTTCACTCAACCTTACGGCATGATCCCTTCTTGAGTTTTCTGCTCGATTGATACCGTTGTCTTTCTTGACTTCTCTTGTTCTAACTTTCCCTTCAATTTCCTTCTTAAACTTTCAAATATTTACATTATTCAAACTCTCGCAAATGATCAGTTTGTCCACTGGAAAACACCAGAAACGTGCTATGTGTAATGGACCAAGCCAGACCCCCACAGAACATTTCAAGAAGGTAGCCCAGTCCCTGACTTTTCTAGTTATTTTAAGCACATGTGATGGTGATATGCCAGAAGTGATGCAGCTGGTCAAAACCCCTTGATTTTCAACAAAACAGAATTTATTTGCAGAGTACCAAATTAAACAAACGAAAGAGAACAGAACACAAAATAACTTAACCTATCCGAAAACCCAACAGACCATCCCAACTTAATGATGCTGTTCCAAATGTCTGCAACAGACCCCATAAACACCCCCTTGGCAAGAAGGAAAAATCAAACACAAGTTCTTACAGGAGAGAGAGATGGAAGAGAGATTCAGCATGGAACACCTTCTTCCATGTAGTTGTTTCTTTTGATTCTCCAGCTTAAACTGACCAGTAACTCTGAACAGCTAGACTGCAAAAATCAAAACAAACTAGAGAAAAGCTGAGCTGGAAAAACTGGCTACTCTCCTTTCATTGTCCAAGTTTTTTTTAAATTTAAAAGTGTCTTCAAGTAGCATAATGAGACATCTCAGAACCCATGACTTTATGACCCCTCTTAAAAAAACAAGGACAACATAATCTTGTTAAAGAAGCAGCATTGTCAGACCTCCCCTTGAAAAAATGAACCATCAATATTCAACGGTGGCTTCATTTTAAAACTCCTTAATCTTACAACTCCCATATACATTACATTGACTATAAACTTGCAAACATGCACTACTACATTCTGTTTCAGTCCATTTACTCCTGCCACCGAACGCCTCCATTTTTCAGCCAAGTCTTGACAATGCGTCGGCAATCACGTTTTCTCATCCTGCCACATGCACAATTTTCAAATTGAATTGCTGTAACAACAAACTCCATGTAAACAGTCTAGAATTTTTGTCCTTAAATTTCTTCACAAACTTCTTTGGGTTATGATCACTGTATATGATTGTCTCAGATACATTGCTGGTAACATATATATTAAGCTGTTGTAACACCAACACCAAGCTCAAAGTCGCCTTTTCAACTGTCGAATATTTCTGCTAAAGAATGTTCAATTTCCTGGAGAAATACGTGATAGGTCTTTCTATCTTCACGTCATCTTCCTGTAAGAGGACAGCACCAACACCCACATCACTCGCATCGATAGCCACCTTGAATGGCTTTGCATAATTAGGTATGCCTTATCCCGGGGCAGTGGTTAACACAGCTTTCAGGCTGTCAAAAGCCTTCTGACAGTCTGCTGTCTACTGAAATGTCTTGCCTGTCTTCAGTGGAGCAGCCACACTGCTAAAATTTGGTATGAATCTTTGATAAAATCCACTCAATCCCAGGAATCGTAGTACTGCTCTTTTTGATGATAGTAGGGGAAACTCCCCAATTAGCTTTGGTGTTCTGTGGGGCCATTTGTACATGTCCAGTAACATGGCCCAGAAAGGTGACTTAAGCTTTGTCAAATTCACTTTTATCTAGGTTTATCACCAAGTCTACCTCCTGAATTCAATGTAACAATTTGGATAAAATTTCTATGTGTGACTAAAAATCATTAGATTATCTATATATACAACACAATTGGGTAATCCAGAAATTATCTTATTGGTTTGTCTTTGAAATGTGGCTGGTGGAGTTTTCATACCAAACAGCATGACTTTAAATTGATATAGTCCATTTGGTGTTTAAAAAGCTGAAATTATCTTCACTCTTTCAGTCAGAGGTACCTGCCAGTATCCTCTGAGCAAGTCCAACTTAGAAATATAAGTTGCTTGTCCCACCTTTTCAATTCAGTCTTCTAAATGCGGAATTGGATATGCATCAGTCTTTGTAACTGCATTGAATTTGCAATAGTCCATACATAACCATTTGGCACGATTACTATGGGTGAGGTCCAGTCACTGTAACTAACTTTGATTATGTCGTCTTGGAGTACACGTTCAATCTCATTTTGAACCTGTGCCAACTTTATAGCGTTATGCTTATAAGGACATTGTTGAATTGGAGCAGCATCTGCAAAATCTACATAATTCATAATTAGGTTAGTACTTACCAGCTTATTTCAACATATCCCCCTATGTGAAAGTAATAACTCTTTAGGTCATTTCAATTTTCCTCTGGAAGGTCACCCAATAATTTATCCCAATTCAATTTGAGGAATGTCCAATTCAGAATTCTCTGAACTTGATTCTTTGCTCTGTTTTGTAACCAATAACACAGTCTTCTTTTACTTTCCTTCTCTGTCAAAGTACCTTTTGAGCATATTCACATGACACTCTGAGAGATTTATTTCTGTCTGGAGTCCTTATCAAATAGTTCACCTCACTCAACCTTCTTTCAATTTGATAAGGTCCACTAAACCTTGCATTTCAAGGTTCACCTATCACTGGAAGTAACATTAACACCTTATCTCCGATAGCAAAACTGAGTTTTTGATTTCCTGTCTGCTTCCTGTTTCATTGCATGCTGTGATACATTTAAATGCTATCTAGCCAAGTCCCCCGCTCTATTTAATCTTTGCCTAAAATCTGACACATAGTCCAAATATGTGTTCTCTGAATTATGACTTTCCATTTTCTCCTTCATCAATTTTGGCGGTCCTCTCACTTCATGTCCAAAAATGAATTCAAAGGGACTGAATTTGGTCAATTCATTTGGTGCATCTCGGATGGCAAAAAGTACAAATGAAATTCCTTTATCCCAATCATCTGGGTAGTCGCCTATAAGCCTTTGACATGGTCTTTAATGTCTGATGTCATTTTTTAGCACTCCCTGCGATGCTGGATGGTATGCAGTAGATTTGAATTGGTTTATTCCTAAGCTGTCCATAATTTTCTTGAATAATTTTGAGGTAAAATGTGACCCTTGATCTGATTGTATCTGGTTGTGGGTAGTCCATATCTCATGAAAAATTTGAGTAACTCCTTTTAGCTGTGATATTGTGTAATGGAATGGCCTCTGGAAATCTAGAGGGCGCATCCATTATTGTTAACAAATACTAATTCCCATTTTTTGTTTTTCTCAAAGATTCCTCAAAATCAGGTGTAGGTATTAAAGGTACAGTTTTTATTTCAGCCTGTGGTTTTCCAATAACCTGACATATATGACATGTCTGGCAAAATTCACCCACATCCTTGTGCAATCCAGGCCAGTAAAAATGTTTTCATATTTTAGCTTGAGTTTTTCTTACCCCTAAGTGACCTCCTACTGGTAGTTCATGTGCTACCTGCAACCCCTCTTTTCTATAACTCACTGGCAATATGACTTGATGAACTTCTGCCCATTTCTCATCTGCCTGAATATATGGTGGTCTCAATTTCCTCATTAAGACATCATTTTTTAGATAATAGCATTCCAGGATACATCTAGATTCTTCTTCTGTGTATTCTTTTGATATAATTAGTTTAGTTTCTCATCTTTCTGCTGTAATTCAGTTCATTTCTCTGAACTAAACATGTATGCTTTGTCATCTATCTGCTCCTGTTTTGTCTCAACCATTTGTCAACCAGGGTCTCTGCTAATTCCACTTCAACTTTCTTATTGGTACTCTTTGATCTTTCTTGTTTCAACTGGTGACTTTGTGACCTCATTACCATACAGTCAGGAAAAATCCTTGGATATGTGTCTTTTAATAGCTCAGTTGCCTGAGTTTCCATTGGATTTTCAACCACAGTAGGCAGCACTCCTACTTGTGAACCTCTATATCAATAGCAAGGACAAATTGTATTCCTGGAGCTGAGGATTTGTCCACTACTCCCTCCGCAACTTCTCCACTTCTCACAGGACACTCTAACCTCACTTGCTGTAATTGAGCACTTGTTGTTTCACCATGAATTCCTGTTACTAGCATTTTTTTCTGGCAATAGTCCTTCAGAGGTATGTATCTCCTCATCTTTCAACTTCAAAGCTTGAGTGGATCCTGTATCTCTTAATATTTTAACCTCTTTAGCTGCTGCGCATGGCCCATGCGAATAAACTTTACCTTTGCAATTATATGGTTTAAGAAGATCTGACACTTGCTCCTTTACCATCTCCGACCAGATTGTACACTTCTGATGCAGCTTTTTAGCCTCCACTGTGCTTTCCATTACCACTCCAACAAAATCCCCTGACATCCTGGTTTCTTACATCTGTCTTCCCAATGCTTTTGCTAACCCACCAATACTGTGGTTTCATGTGGCCTACTTTATTACAGTGAAAACGCCAGAGCTTTTTAACTTCTCTTTCACCTTTTTACCCTGTGGTAAGTTATCCTTATGATCTTCACTGAGATCTATTTTTCCTTAACCACTTAAAGATTTCTCTTTTCCCCAATTTCTATCCTTCACGGTTTGAAACTGATATTGGAAGCCAAACTTTGTTTTATGAACCAGCTCATAATCATCAGACATATTAGCTGCTAATCTTGCCATTTTAACTCTCTGCTTTTCCCCATGAGTTCTCACTACCTCAGGAAGTGAATGTTTGAACTCCTTCAAAATAATTGTTTCTCGAAGAGTGTCGTAGGTTTGCTCTATTTTTACTGCCCTTATCCTTTCAAACTCAACGTATGTTTGACCAAGGTTCTTTCTTAGAAGTCTGAAACATTGTCTTTTAAGCTTCTGGTGTAAGCCCATATGCACTTAAGATGGCTTTTTTTCACCACCTCATATGCCCCAGATACCTCTTCTGATAGTGAGGCAAATACCTCACTAGCTCTACCTACAAGTTTTGTTTGGATCAAAAAAACCCACATGGTCACTGGCCACTGCATTTGTTTAGCCATCTTTTCAAATGAGATGAAAAAAGTTATCGCGTCCTTTTCAGCAAATGTAGACAATCTACTTAAATATATTTAAATGTTTAATTAACTATATTTAAACAGGTTCGCATCAGGCCTTTAGCTACCATGGGTTTGTTCATCCTCACTCTCTTCCTCACAAAGCTTATCTTCAGCCTTTATCTCCATCTTTTTAAGCTGACTTTCCTGTCTAAGTGCCAATTTCTGAAGTTCAAATTCTATTTCTTCCTTTCTTCTCTCTCTCTTACTTTTTGTTCTCATAAAGTGATTTGTTATTTTTCTCTTTCCTCTGCTTGTGTCCTATTCTCCTTTTCTTTTTGTTCAGGTAAAAACCTTTTCTCCCTTTCTTTATCTTCTAACATGATTCTTCTTTACCCTTCTTTATCTTCTAACTCCTATTACCTCACTTGCAATTTCAATTTTTCTATATCCACTGCATTTCTCTATTTCTCTAATATACCCAAATGCTTGACCAACTCCATTACAATTTCAGCTTTTCTTTTGTCCCTGGATAAAACTAATTCTAACCGGTTTGCCAATCCTAAAAGTATATTCTCCCTCTATCTTTCTAAACATTCTTGGCATATTTGGGAAGCAAACCCCAGTACCTCTTGAGCAATGTTAAGAGCCATTTCCAAAGATTTCAATGGCCTTCCCAACACATTTAAATTTGAGCTGTTTTGATAATAACCACATCTATTCTCGTAGACACCTGCAATTTCAGATCCAGCCTACTTGCCAATTCCAGCAGCTTTGTCTTGTTTACCTTTTGTAATACTCACGAAGTCACTTCTTTCACCCGTCAGAAAAGTCTTAGTGACTGAAAGAGCAATTGCAATACCAAGCACTGTTTAAACCAAACAAAATCAACACCCAGAGGAAATAACACTAACACATACCACTCGCTGCCTTTGAGTCCAAAAACCTTAATCCAAAATCAGAACTTTAAAATGAATCCCAAATGAGCCTCCAATCTGTTATGTACCAGGCCAGACCCCCTTAAACATTTAAAGAAGGTGGCCCAGATGCTAACTTTTCTAGTTGTTTTAAGCAGGTGTAATGTGGATATTCCAGGAGTGAAGCAGCTGGTCAAAACTCCTCGATTTTCAACAAAATAGAATATATTCACAGAGTACCAAATGAAACACAAACAAAAGCGAACAGAATACAGAATAACTTAACCTATCCGAAAACCCAACAGATTATCCCAACTTAATGATGCTGTTCAAATTCCTGTGACCGTTCCCATAAACCCTTTTGGCAAAAAGGAAAAATTAGACACAGGTTCTTACAGGAGATAGAGATGGCAGAGAGGTTCAGCAGGGAACACCTTCTTCCATATCGCTGTTTCTTTTACTTAGATTTGATTACTTAGATTACTTACAGTGTGGAAACAGGCCCTTCGGCCCAACAATTCCACACCGACCCGCCGAAGCGCAACCCACCCAGACCCATTCCCCTACATTTTACCCCTTCACCTAACACTACGGGCAATTTAGCATGACTAATTCACCTAACCAGCTTAAACTGACCAGCAGCTCTGAACAGCCAGACTGCAAAAACCAAAACAAACGAGAGAAAAGCTGAGCTGAGAGAACTAGCCACTCTCCTTTCATTGTATAAGTGTTTTTCTTTAAAAGCTTCTTCAAGTAGGTAAACCCAGACAGCTCAGAACCCATGACTTTACGACCCCTTTGATAACATAACCTTTTTTAAGGAGCAGCATTTTCACACATGTTTTCCATGCCAAATTGATTCATTAATTCACTAGGACTTGCTTGTGTCTCCTGGGAAAGAGGCTTATCTTTTGCTTTTAATGCAATTTGACTTCAGCTTTAATATGCTCTCACTTTACCTCATCCACTTAATTGTATGATATTTACACAGCACAATTCTATGATAGTCATAAATTCAGTTGATAAATGGTTCATTTCCATGCTGGAACAATCAATATGTCTGACATTTCCCAATTTATCACTGATGCTACAGAGAGATGTCTGAGACTCTCTTTACAAGGAGAGCGATTTCAATGTGCTCTGTCTAAACAGGAAGAAATTGATGTATTGCATCAGGATAGCCAGCTTATCCATGGTGCAGGATACCACTGATTGAACCTGCATATCTTTGTGTGCATCTAATCTCAATGCTGAAATGCACCACAACTGCAGGGATTATTACCTGCTGTGCAATTGGCTTGCATCCATATTCTGAACATTATACCGGTGCTTCCCGCTAACCCAGCAGAAGCCGTGTTGCATTTTTTTTTAGCCACTATGTCAAATTAAAGGATGACTGTTGGGCATCCAAGGGACATCTGCTCTACAACTAGCTCATGATTCTTTTTCACAACCCAATCACACATGGCCAGCATGCAATCAATGCAGATGGCTTTGCAGAAAATTCTTAAACTGCTTTGAACCTAGAAGATCCAGCTTTTTATTACAACAATGGGCCTCTGGTTGATAGGCAAAGGTCTACCACAAAACCATTGTAAATCAGATCGTTGTGATGCTAATATAATGAATATGCTTCCTTGGTTGAACTAGAGATCATCTCCAAAACTAGCTGAAGCAGTTGTTTCCATTTATGGAGCTTTGCAGGGTCTACCACACCGTGAAGACAAAGCTGTTACAACAACGGATTTGGTGGCTACTTGAAGAGGAACACGAGGATGAGAGATGGGAGGTTGAAACTAAAATATCCATGTTCCATGAGCACCTCATGCATAGAGTCATAAATACAAGTCTATTTTACAACAGTTTCACTCATCTCTGTTACAGGACATCACAGGATTCCCCAGGCCACAATCCTGAAATAAAAGCCACTACAAAATGACCATTCCATGTCACCTTTATCTAATAGAATATGCAATATCCATACAAAACTCAACTAATTACCTTTAGATGTATCCTTTGTGGCAATTAGTGGGCATCTTTTTCTGGTTTTGTTCTCTTACACAGTGCACCCTATGTCTGGTGGAAGGCGACTGACTTATTGGGAAAAGATTGCATATAACCTTGCAGGAAACCCTCAAACAACTCTTGTGCTTAAAAGACCCAGCTTTGGACCACACAGTTTTAGCATGGGTGGCCACCATCTAGGCCAGATGGCTGACAGGACAAGATCTGTTGAAAGGTCATTGATATGAAGCTTTAACTCTGTTACTCTCTCTAAAAATGATGCCAGACCTACTGAGTATTTGCAGTATTTTCTGTTTTAGTTCAGATTTTTGGCATTCATAAAACTTTGATACAAATGCCATTGGTGAAGTGGCAGGGATTTGTGCTTCATAGAACAGCTGTCATTACTTTGGGTCAGTGCTTCAACAATTCAAGCAATATGCTGCAGTACACAGTATATGTAGATCTCAGGATGCAGCAAAAACAGAAGTTCAAGGAACATTAAATGCCTTGGAGATACCTGTAATTAAAGTGAGATTTGAAATACAAAGAATAATATTTCAGTTGAAATTCATGTAGAAACTGCCTTGAACTGAATATTAACTATTCCTCTCTCCACAAATGCTGTTAGACCTGCTGAGTTTTTCCATAATTTTCTGACTTATTTCCAGAATTTTGTGATTTATTTCCTGCATCTCTGCTCTACTGCTGCAGGACACAGATTGTTGGACAGCTATCAGAGAAAGTAGCTTCAGCACAGGTATCTAAAGCTATGATAGCGTGAAATTTTATTACTTCAATCTGAACTCCCATTACAGCACTCAAACACCAAGTGCTCTGCTTGTGCTGCACTGGAAGCTGAGACGTTACCCATCAGATGCTGCAACTTAATTGGGTCCACAAGTTCTCACGTGGATTTGGTCAGCACTTCCATGCTAGAAAGGTTATATTCCAAGACTTGCAAGAAGTCTAGTGCCAAGTTGGAGCTACAACCTTCATGTTCTTCAAAAGCATCATGAAGTTTTTTGACTGGCTTTACAATATAGAAGCATTTCTCTGTGTTCATTACATTTCCTAAATGTCATTACAATCCTCATCTGAGTCTTCTGGAGCAGAATTTATGTGTTTCCTCACCTTTCATAGAACTTGCAAATGTCTATTCTTTCTCTTGACCCAGTTACATTCTACTGATGGTCAATGACTCACTACATACAGATTGCACCTCTATGTTTACCATTTAATATTTGTAGAATGCCAGAATTCAAGCTGACTTCGTTGTCTATGTGGGATTCAGTGAAGCAAGTGATACATAGTTACATCTCCTGTGGCTTGCAAATTAGAACAGATTATTGGGATAGGTAGGATTAGGTAGGCATATACTATTGATAGCTTATTCCATGCACTGGTTGTGTCCTCAGTCGTGGCTGCACCAATGGGACTGAGTAACCATTCCAGTTATTTGAGTTCCAATTATGGGCCACATTGCCCAGCAAGACTTCTCTCTAAGTATCTCAGTGAATCTGCTGCATTGTGTTCAAGTGATGTGACTGTCTGAAGTATACATAATAAATGTCAACTGTTAGTTAGAAGTGTGCATCTGCAATACTAAGTGTGAGGATGAGATGAGGTATGAGTCATAGTTAGTAAGAGTTGTTGTTAGGTTCATGAATGGAATGTATGAATGGTGGTGAATGGAAGCTAGCGGTTTACAGTAATGAATTGGCATGTGAAGATTTATAAACTTCATATGGATGCAGAACTAAATTGTTGACATTGATTATGACAACTATCTGCTCCCATTGTCTTCTTAGCATTTATTTGAAGGGACGCCTTTTGAGGGGTTAATGTTCATGTTAAAACAGCTCCACTCATTGCACAGATATTACACACAGTCAATAGGTGGAGAGAAGGAATTCTGTTCTAGCTATCAGAGGAACAGACATATCTGCACAAACTCTGTAATTATATCTAACCAGAAAAACCTTCTTATGACCCAAGAAGTGCCTCTTCTGTAGATTCTCTACAGTAGTGTCTCCTCAACCACTAATCATTCGATATGCCCAAGATAAAACAATGATAAAAGAGGATTGGTGACAGTGAATCACCTCAAACAATTCTTACCATTGCTACACACTAGTATAAGTGACAAATCTTCGAGATGCACTTCAGCATGTTACCAAAATTTCTTTGATAGCACCTTGTAAACCTCTGACCTCTATCACCTACAAGGACGAGGGCAGCATATTCATGGGCGCACATAACTACTTGCAAATTTGCCTCCAAGTCACATGCCATCCTGACTCGGAACTATTTTCCATTCTGTCACTGACACTGAGTCAAAATCCTGAAGCTCCTGAAGTCTGAAGTCTGGTGCAGTCCAAGAAGGCAGTTTACAATATTTTCAATACAAATTTGGAATGGGCAATAAATGCTGGACCAGGAAGTGGCACACACATTAAATGGTATTATAAACTATATGATTTCCTTTAACTTCCACATTTTAAAAATATGATTTATTTAGTTAGCAAAAATGATGCCTTATTATAATTGTGCTACCTTCGCGAATGGTTTGCACTTACTGCAGGCCAGATGCAAGGATGGAGCGGGGACAAGATGGTACTTCTACCCCTTGCCCTGATCCTACCCTGACCCTGATTCAGTTTGCTAGGTTTGCACATAAGCAGATTTCTGGAGGAAATCCACTGCCATTCACCATTATTGGAAAGCAGTATTTCCTATGTGCTTACAATGTCAAGAATCCACTAGTGGGCATCCAAAACCATTTTATCTCCTATTGCAATTTTACTGCCTAACTACAGCTACAGTTGGTATAATGGAATTAAGCCAGACCTATATACTTTTCCATCCAAATTCAAGAAGTCATGGCTTCACTGACAATAGAACATTTAAAAAATATTTTCAGATTATAAATTGTCCTCAAGATTAAATATTTCTTCTCAGCTTTCTTGTAGATTAAAGAAGTTTGATTATATAATGGACATTGATTATATAAGCTGATTTTCTTAAAATTCTATTTAGTTTGATTTGTAATAAGGTTCTTAAAAAATTTACATTTACAAAACTCTGCTTAATGTATCTTTAATGTGCCAGTAAATATTTGTCTTATCTCATACTTTATTTGTGAGAGTAGCTTTGTTTCATTTATTTACAGATAGCAATACAGCAAGAGCAAACAGTCCATGCCCAGAAGAATGAAGAATTAATCGAATCGGAACCTACTGAGGGAGTAGAGCAAAGTCAAAAGATGCACGGAAAGGTTAGTAAATATTTACTTCATTTATAGCTATTATTCTTTCAATGGGCATCAGATTATTTTGCAGACATGTAGTTGATTTTAAATGTCTTGTATTCCAAACAATTTTTGCGAAAAAAGTCTTGACTTCTTTATTATCTTATAAGAAGCATAACTGTTTGTACTTGTATATGACAGTAATTACTTACTGATTTCATTTCATGTTCTCAATTAACTACTATTCATTACTGACAACATTTACTTCAACTATCTGTTAAACTTCCATCCACTCAACAATTGCTCAAGCATGAGGAAAAATTGAGAAAATTCTTTGGAGCTGCTTCCCCTCTGCCGCAATAGTTTGACAAATACTGAGCAGGATTGTTATTTGTAACTATAGCACATCCTGAGAACCTACTACAATCAAAAGAGAACACATCTGAAGAAATTACCAGCACACAAATTTTAATTTTAAACTTAATTTTGCAGATCTGTGCAGTGGAGATTTCATGAGGATAACATTTCCCGGCGTTGAAAGACAATTTATCACTTGTTGCATTACTGTAATTTATAATCCTAGCTTATATCATATTTTTTTGAGAACTAAATCTGAAAATGAAACTAGTGTAGAATGATTGTTCGCATTTTTCAATGATTATGCAAGCATGAACCTGACACTGAAGTAGTTCTTTATCATGTAGGAGCAAATTACTGTAGAAACTAGAAACAGCAAATGCTGAAGATCACAGCAGGTCAGACAGCATCTGTGGAGAGCAAGCTAAGGTTTTGTGTCCAGATGACACTTCATCAGAGCTGAAGTGAAGTTTGGAGTGGGCAGCATTTATGCTGTGGTTGGTGGTGGGAGGTGCAGTTGGTGGATGGTTATGGGGATGTGGGGTGTGCAGAACTGAGGAGAAAAGATGTTGACAGTTCAGATTAAATGATCAGAATGTGAGAACAGCAGAACAATGGTGTGTCTAACTGCCAGACCTGAAAGAGAAGACAGTCCCACTGGGGAAGGGGAAGGGTAGAAAGGACATAGTGACAGAGAATGTAACAAGTAAAGCTAAAAGAAAGGGAAGAAATGAGAGAAAATAACAATTGAAGTTCACCATGAATGTCCAATCCCTCTATAATTCCATTCTCCACCCAGACGGTTTGCAAGCTCTTGCCTTCTTCCTTGACCAGAGGCCTGAATACTCTCCATCCATTATCACTCTCTTTCACCTGGCTCAACTTGTTCTCTTATTGAACAATTTTTCCTTTAATTAATCTCACTTCTGCCAAGTCAAATGAGTGGTATGGGCACCCACATAGGTCCCAGGTATGCTTGCTTCTTTATGGGGTAACTTGAACAATCCTCATTCCAGTTCTACACTGGCCCCCTCTCACAACTCTTTTCTCAGTACATCAACGACTACTTCAGTTCTGCTTCATGCTCCCACCAGGACCTTGAAAAAATTCATTTTGCCCCCAATTTTGACCCTTTATAACTTTACAAGACTTCTGTTCCTGTCCTTGACCTCTCTGTCTCCATTTCAGGGAATATATTGCCTACGACCATCCACTATAAAGCCACTGACTCCCATAGCTACCTTCAGTGCAGCTGTTCACACCTCACATTCTGCAAAGACTTCATCCCATTCTCCCAGTTCTTTCGCCTATGTTGCATCTGTTCAGATGATGCCACCTTCTAAAACAGCACAGCTGATGTGTCTTGCTTCTTCCATAACTATGGTTTCCCGCTCATTGTGGTTATCTGGGCCTTCAACCACATCCAATCTATCACCTGTGCTTCTGCCCTTGCCTGTTCCATCACTCAAAACAGTGTGATCCGGTCTCCCTTGTCCTCACTTGTCATTCCACCAGCCTCTGCATTCAAAGGATCATTCTCCATCATTTCAGACAACTCCAGCAGAATGGCACCACTAAACATTTCTTTCCCTCATTCACCCTATCTGTATATCATAGGGATCGTTCACTCTGGGAAATCCTAGTCCGTTCCACAACCACCAACACCTCGACCCCTTACCATGGTACCTTCCCATGTAACCACAGAAAATGCAACATCTGCCCTTTCATCTCCTTCCTGCTCACCTGCCCAGCATTTCACCTATACCTCCTCAAATCTTGCGTATTGCATTCACTCCACCTACTGGCCTACTGTACATTGGAGAAACCAAACACAGATTGGGTGACCATTTTGCAGAATACCTTTGTTCTGTGTGCAAGCATGACACCGATTTTCCTATAGCCAGTTGTTTAAACACAGCATCAGCTCACATGTTCACTTGTCTGTTCCCAGCATGCTGCAGTGCTCCTGTGAATCACAGCACAAACTCGAGGAACAACATCTCATCCTCAGATGAGGCATTTTACAGCCTTCTAGACTTAATATTGAGTTCAACACCTTCAAATTCTGAACCAACTCCCATTCTTTCCCTTTCTTTTAGCTTTACTTATTACATTCTCTGTCACCATATCCTCTCTCCCTCCTCCCCGCCCCATCCCAGTGGGACTGTCTGTTCTTTTAAGTCTGGCAGTTAGACACATCATTGTTCTTCCATTCTAACATTCTGATCACTTAATCTGAATTATCAACATCTTTTCTCCCCAGCACTGTAACCCTGCCGCCTGCAACTATAGCATAAAAGCTGCCTCCTCCACACTTCACTTCAGCTCTGATGAACAGCTGTCTAGACTTGAAATCTTAGCCTGCTGTCTCACCATGGATGCTGTCTGATCTGCTGTGATCTCCAGCATTTGTGGTTTTCAGTAGCTCTTTATCGTCATGGATTAAAGGTAGTCATGATTTGGAGGTGCCAGTGTTTGACTGGGATGTACAAAGTTAAAAATCACACAACACCAGGTTATAGTCCAATTGGTTTATTTGGAAGCATTAGCTTTCGGAGTACTGCTCCTTCATCAGGTGGTTGTGGAGTGTAAGATCGTAGGCATAGGATTAATGGCAAAAGCTTACAGTGTGATGTAACTCAAATTATATATTGAAAAAGACCTGAATTGTTTGTTAAGTCTCTCACCTTTTAGAATGACCATGTAGGTTTCAGTTCTTTCACCCTGAATCTATATCATAACTAAGTTGATAGTGGTGAGTAAATCCCTTTCTTCTCACTCCTGAAGTTCATTTAAAAGAGTTTTGAAGTTTTCAAAAGGTATATTTACTTCTACTTCCATCTGCATTTGAACTTGCATTCAACCTTGAAGTACGCACCAGACAGATCTCCATGAGTCCTTCTGAGTTAAATGAGTTAGTTTGTTGAAACTTATACAAATGAAATAGAAAATATAATTAAGCGGGTGGAATCACACAAAAGAGTGACTAAGTCTGGATAAGATTTATGAATCCCTGCATGCCTTGATCATGTCCATTCACACTCTGAATGGTGATATGTTTGGAGAATTAACTTGGATGGCAAGACATCTTTTGTAGCTCCTATACTGGGTATTAGATTTTATGGAGTAGATTCTATCATCGTGAAAATGTATAGATACTTTAACTTATATTTTTATATACTTGGTCATATACAAATTAACTCACAAATAAACTGCTCCTGAAATCATCGAATGCTCAGTCAGCTAAAATTGTGATCACTTTAAAGTCTGTCCAGTGTTTAGCTTTCTTCTTTTCTTTTGACTAGGATGTGCCAGTTCCAGTTGACTGACAGAAGAAAGGTATAAACTGAAACAGGAATTGCTGGAAAAGCTTAGCATGTCTGGCAGCATCTATGGAGAGAAAGCAAAGTTAATATTTCAAGTCCAGTGACCCTTCTCTCCACAGATGTAGCCAGACCTGCTGTTTTTCCAGGAATTCAGTTTTTGTTTCTGATTTCCAGCATCCACAATTCTTTGGATTTTTTTTGTTTAGAGAAAAGCTAGCTATTGCTTATCACATTTCTTTTGTGAGTCTCACTGGTATACTTTGTTATTTGCTTGTTCACGTATGCCTACACCTTTTGTTTGTCATTTACTGGAATTACTTCATTATGAATGTCACTTGTAGCAACTTAATACAGTCCTCTCTCCTCACCCCAGAATAACCTAAAAACTATCCTTGCTTATAAGCTGCATTTGTATGACAGATAATGTCCACTAATCTTCTTTTCTGTCAACTTGTCAATTAATGTAGCTTAGCTCTAATTAAAGATCCTTTTAAAAAATCACATTTCCAGCATCCTTGTTATTTTGCTTTGCATTAAAGCTTTTTTTGGCTTTTCCACTGTTGAAAACAGATTTTTCTTTCATCTTCCTGACATTATACACAGCAATATGAGCAGCTGGTGTTAAATTGGCATCATCACCTTCCTCCTTCTTGTCTTCCACCTCTTCTGATTTACTGAGGATGACGTGCACCCTGCATTTCGTTTCTCCTAAAAATCCAAACTTAGTCATTGCAAAATGTGTACAGTGTGGCACACCATAACCATTCTGAAAGCACTGACTGGTGGATACTTCAGGTCTTTTACAAATCTGTCCATGTACTTGAAACTATCTTGATCATGGTGATAAGTTGTTCATTAAAATATCTGGTGCTTATCTGACATTCATAGTAGCATTCTTTGGCTTCATTGTTTGCATTTCTCATGTATCAACAGTCAACTTTAATGGGTGTACCTCTTATCAGAAATAGATCAGAGAGCATGCTTTGTCATCCAGAAACTATTGATAGATCTGATTCTCTTATGTGAAGATGTCAGTGAGGGCCAAATCATAAAGTATAGAACATAGAACAATAAAGCATAGAACAGGCCCTTCGGCCCACGATGTTGTGCCGAACATTTGTCCTAGCTTTAGCACCCATCCATGTACCTATCCAATTGCCGCTTAAAGGTCACCAAAGATTCTGACTCTACCACTCCCAAAGGCAGCGCATTCCATGC
>NC_057728.1:43319761-43430439 GCF_004010195.1 Chiloscyllium plagiosum | reverse complement strand
AGGCACATACACATCAAGGACACGTCGTATCTGTTCCTTGAAAAAGTTCCACATTTCCATGACATCCTTCCCTGACAGCCTATGCTCCCAACTTATGCTCCTCAGATCCTGTCTTACAGCATTGTAATTACCCTTCCCCCAATTGTAAAACCTACCCTGTTGCACGCACCTATCTCTCCCAATATGGAGAAAGTATGGTAATTTTATCTATTTTGGATGATAATCTGAATGCTTAACAGGTGTTTTCACACACGACAAGAACATTGAGGCAACTGGAGTCTTAGTTGTTTGATTTTGGTTCCTTACATAGTGTTTTGAACCCTTACATAGTGTGACTGCCATTGATTGGATCCTGAATCATGGAAAAAGCCAGGAACCTCATGAAAATACATGGCTTCTTGAAACACCTTCACAAACACTTGTGAATTCGGCTACCTGCTGTAAATCCCTCTCCTTTTTTTTAATTTCTCCCTTTTGAACTACTTTAAATTTACTGGCAATCCAAAATTTGTCATGGAAATAGATACTTGTCAACTTGAAACGTTAGTCGGTATTGAGTCAATGGTCAGGGAACTGGCAGGGAATATCTATCAGTACCATGGGAGGAGGTCAATGGAATCAAGTAATTTTCAGTAATTTATGTGACAGTTATTGAATCATGCAGAATCATCAAGTGCCAAGAGCAGTTGGCAGATCAGAGGTTGATGTTCCTCATATCACTAGCACCAGTGGAAGGAATGGCTGTTAGTTACAGTACAAGTAGCAGAGGCTGAAAATCATTATATAGTCCCCGACTAAATGTGCGTGAAGGCAGGATAGGACTCACTAGGTTGCAGAAGAGAGTGAGATAGACTATCAGAGGCAATGGTAGCAGTTTCATTGGCCCTCTCATGTAAGATGTCAGGACCCAATGGACTTCTAAGAGAGGCCGCTGATAAGCACAAATAATTTGTTGAGCAGTCTTTAGATTAGATTAGATTACTTACAGTGTGGAAACAGGCCCTTCGGCCCAACAAGTCCACACCGCCCCGCTGAAGCGCAACCCACCCATATCCCTTAGCATGGCCAATTCACCTGACCTGCACATCTTTGGACTGTGGGAGGAAACCGGAGCACCTGGAGAAAACCCACGCAGACACGGGGAGAATGTGCAAACTCCACACAGTCAGTCGCCTGAGGCGGGAATTGAACCCGGGTCTCTGGCGCTGTGAGGCAGCAGTGCTAACCACTGAGCCACCGTGCCGCCCATCTGAGGGCATGGAAAAGTTATGCAGCCCCCATTCACTGAATACTTCTGCAGGGAGTCAGTTAGTTCAGTTGGCAAGTTTGCAATGCAGATAATGCCAACAGTGTGTGTTCCAATCCCACACTGGCTGAGGTCACCGTGAAGAACTGTCCTTCTGCAACCTCTCCTCTCGCTTGAGGTGTGGTGACTCTCTGGTTAAGCTACCATCAGTCGTTTCTAATGAGAGAGCAGCCTGGTCAGGTAAGACTATGGCAACTTTACCTTTTATTTTAACTCCGTGTTTAAAACGCTATGAAATTGTCTTATAAGTAAATTGATGTTTTATTCTATTTTATCTCAATTTCTTTTGCTTAATAAACAGCTGTTTTACTGTTAAAACAAAATCTGCAATATTGTGTGCTCCTGTCTCATTGAGAGACCGATTTGTTAAAAGCAAATCAAAGCAAAATATGGTCTACCCCAAGCTAGATTTCAGTCTAGGATCTGACTTGTCTGGTAATAGCATAATTTGACAGCTTAGCAAAAGTGTGGTATTCAGCAATGAACATCAAGTTCTAGCTGTCCTTAAGTCCAGCCTGTACAGGCAAAACCTAATAGCTGGAGAAGAAGGAAACAATCAATAAACTGTCAAATCCTGCAGAATGGCATAGCTTCATAGCGGAAGTGAAACCTGGAAAGCTGAGAACATGCACCAACCCAAACGATCTAAATAAAATTTTGAAAAGATCCCACTATCCCATACTAAGCATTAAAGGAATTTTGCTATAATCTGCAAAGGCAATATCCTCACTACTGTAGATGGGAATGATGGTTACTGGCAAGTGAAACCAGATGAAAACAAAAGCATTCTACCTACTTTCTTGGCACCATTCAAAAGATAAAGATATTTTGCATTTTCACAGCTCCAGAGGAGTGTCAACTCAGATAGTATAATATAGTTGGCTTTTACTTCGGGAAGATCACAACAGTGAATAACCTGCAGTTTGTGAATGCAGAGACACAGTGAAGAAGCCATTGGTGACCACAGAAAAATGATTGCAAGGCAGAACTCACCAGAAGAACCTGAAGTGAACAAGTAAATATTGCAGTTCAAGACATCCAAAGTCAACTACATAGATCGTGTGCTGACAGCAAAAGTTATTTGCCCAGATCCCAAATAGGAGACAGCTGCAGCAGTGAAAGGGTGACAATGAAATGTAAAAACAGTGTAATGATTTGTTAGATTTATCAATGATTTAGCAAAATTCTTATGCAATTTCTTCTCAGACTGTGAACCATTATGGCAATTCACTGCCAAGAATGTCATGCAATATTGAGGAATGGAGCAGTGATCATTTAAATCAAGCAACAAGTGATACAATGCCAGAACTCATATAGTATGACATAAATGTTGAAGTTGCCCTGCAGTCTGATACCAGTGAAAGAGGACTTGGAGCAACCCAATTTTTGTGCAAGGACAACCATTTGCATTTACACCCAAGTATCAATATAAAGGGAACAACGCTGTACTCAGGTTGAGGAAGAGTAGCTGACCTAGCCAGATTGGTGTTGTGGGATTATAATGTCACGGGCCGATAAGATGTCACATTGGAAAAAGCACAATAGGTAAGGCAGCATCTGAGGAGCAAGAGTTGACATTTCAGGCTTGACCTTTCATCAGTACTGGAGAGAGGGAAGAGGGTTGAAAAATAAATGGGGAGGGGTGGGGGCTGGGGGGAAAGGTAGTTGGGATGGCAATAGATGGGCGAAGATAGGAAGTGACTGTGATAGATTGGCAAAGACAGAGACCTGACTGAAGAAAGAGTAGGTCTGAGTGTTAAATATTTCTGGTTACAAAGAGTTCATAAAAAAATAAGAACAGGAAACAAAGGAGGTGTTGCTTTTTTAGGTAAGGAGAGCATTGAAACCAGAGAAAGAGAATGTTTCAGATTTTCAAGGACAGAAACAAGAAATAAGGAAAGTGCAATTACATTGCTTAGTGGAATCTATAAAGTACCAACTAATGGGAAGGTTATGGGAGAACGAATCTGCCAAGAAATTACAGAGAGGTGCAACCCTCGTCTGCATTTACTGATTGGGATAGTACTGTCAGGATCAGTAAGGAATAAATCATAATGTTTTGAGCTCAATATAACTCTTTAGAAGTAGAGTCTCTCTCCACAAATGCTGGCAGTTTTGCTGAGTTTCTCCACTGCTTCATGCTTTTATTTCAGAATTCCAGTATCCACAATATATTGCTTTAATTTGAGGGACAAAGATTCCTGGATTGTGATAGGAGACTTTCCTACAACATATGTGTCCAGTCCAACTGGAAAGGATGCTCTAATAGTCCGCGTTCTTGGGAATAAGGTGGGCCAAGCAGATCAAGTGACAGTGAGGAAACGTTAACGGAGAATGATCATTGTACCATAAGGATCAGGATGACATTGAAAAATGACATTGGTCAATTCTTAATAAGAATAACTAACTGGCAAACAGCCAACTTGAAAGGGGAAAGAACAGAGCTGGACTGGATACCAAAGGTTGGCATGGAGAAAGTTATTGAAGAATGGCTACGTTCAGAGAGCAGATGGAATGGGAAGTCAAGGTTTATTCCCTTAAGAATAGTCAGTGTGGATGAGTTAGACCGAAGGCTTCATTTTTGTGCTTTTTGACTTGATAAAAGGCAGATCAACTATATTCAGGTCTTCATGGATGACAAAGAAATGGAAATTAAAATTAAAGAGGAAAATGTATGCTGTTGACAGGTTTCAAATAGATAATACAATTGAGAACCAAATTGAATATCAAAAATTCAGCAGGGAGGTGAAAAAGCAAGTAAGGGGGGATTCAAGATGGTGGCAACCCAGTAGGTCTGAGACTGTTGAACTCTGCCCAGAACCCAGGCAAAGTGAGGTACCTACCCTCCCCTCACCTTTTAAACTCCTAAAAATATTTTTTTTCTCAGCAGCTACAGTCATTCTGCATCAAACTTTAGCAGTCTGATACATTTTAAAACAACTAAAGGTAAAAGATCACGGAATTCGCAACAGGCAGGGGCCCCTCTCCTGCTGCAGCAACAGATGCGTCCATGGCTGGCCCGGGGGACTTACCTGCAGATGCAAGCCTGATCCCAGAGTTTGTCAAGCTCCAAGACAAGATCGACGTGTCGATCGAAGAGATCTGGTCCAGGTGGGAGTCGATCTCGGTCATCCTGCAGAAGCATGACCGAGAGATCAAGAAACTCAGGCAACAGATGGAAGGGTGGAGCAACGGGCCGCGGCCTCTGACACCACTGCTGAATCTTCCGTGGGTCAGGTCCAGACTCTGGAAAATCAAGGTCGTCAGAAAAATATTCGGTTGCTGTACCTTCCCGAACAGGACGAGGAAGGCCAGTTTATTGACGTTTTGGAGCAATGGCTCCCACAACTGCTGAAGCTGGAGTCTGAGTTAGGCTGGGTGCGGGATGAGTGGGCCCATCGGGTTGCTGTGCACAGGCCCGGATCGGGCCAGCGCCCCCACCCGGTCCTAGCGCAACTCCAGCACTACAGGGAAAAACAAATGTTGCGGGAGGCCTTCAGAGTTTTGGGGAAGGATCCCCAAGCCATGGGGTCCAAAATAATGATGATTCAGGAAATTTCTCTGATTGTGGTTCGCAAGAGGAAGGCATTTCATGAGGTAAAGAAGCGTCTGAGGGATTTAAATATTCAGTACTCCATGCGATGCCCGGCAACACTGCTTCAGTCATGGAGGGTCTGTGCATAATTTTGGATTGCCGGAAAAAGTAAAAGAATTTTTGGATGCTCTTAAATAGACTGATGGACTTGAACTATATGGACAATCACTTTATTTTACCCCCCTTTTTTGCCTCCTCCCTCCCCCTTTCTCTTTTCCATCCTTTGCTGGGGCGGTTCTTTCTTTCAACTCTTATCTATAACTCGCTTGGTTTATCTGATTGTTGGGGGATGTTTCTGAGTTTTGTTTTCCTTAATATTTGCTGGGATTGTAATTTTATGTTGTTGATTTGTTAAGAATGCCTAGGAGGGGGTGGATTGGTTGCTCACTTCTAATTTTTGTATTATAAGACATTGGCATTTGTTTACCTTACTTTGTAATGTCTGGGCCGAGGCATGGCTCTAGCTGGAAGGTGCTATGTTGGGATTACTGCAAGGTACAAGTGCCCCCTGTGGACAAGGGGGAAAGTCTCCTTTTAATTATGTCTTATATTTCTTTTTAGGAGTAGTTTTTAGTTGTCTTGATTTAGGTATTTTAAAGGTTGTATTTTTACCCTTATGTGAATTGTCTATGGTTTCTACTCAATGCTTTTTGAGTGAGGTTCTTCCTCCTGGGGTGTCTCAGACTTTCTTGAATGATCATGGCTAGTCATTCGTTTAAATGGTGCACCTGGAATGTCAACGGGAGCCACTCGCCAATTAAAAGGAAAAAAATATTATCAAGTCTTAAAAAAAGAGAGTTGATGTAGCCCTTTTACAGGAGACACATCTGCTTGATAGGGAGCATTCGACGCTGCAGCAGGGAGGATTCGGTCAGGTATTCTTTTCATCTTTTAGTTCAAAAAGTAGGGGAGTGGTCATTCTTATCCAGAAGAATCCTCCCTTCCAAATGCTAAGTCAGATGAAAGATAAGTCTGGATGAAATATGTTACTTAAAGCCCTAATATAACGGGAGGAGTAAGGGATTTTGAATGTATATTGCCCCCCAGCACATCCTTTTAAATTTGTAACAGATGCGCTCTCCAAGTTGATGGCTCTCTGGGTGTTTCACATAATTATAGGGGAAGATTTTAATTATATTGTCAACCCCGAGGTGGATAGGATACCTAGGAGTTCTGAGGCTATATCTCTGAGATCTAGGCAGTTAGCTGATCTGAATAGGAAGTTGGGACTGGTGGATGTATGGAGGTGTCTTCATCCTGAGGGTAGAGATTTTACTTTTTATTCAAAAACACACAAGTGCCATACCAGAATCGATATTTCTTTTTTACTCCCTCAACCTTTCTGAATTCAACATTTTCTTGTAAAATAGGAAATGTAACTATTTCCAACCACGCAGAGGTGTTTATGGAGGTCAAGATTAGTGATGACAAGATGGGTTCCTGGCATTGGGCGTATGGACCTTTTCCTATCGAAGGATAGAAGTTCATAGACTATTTCTTGCAGGAATTTAAAAGTTTCTGGGGTATCAATTTAGGTACGGCCAGTAACCCATCGGTGATGTGGGAGACGGGGAGACTGCTAAGGCATATGCGCGGGGCTTGGTTATCTCATATTCTGCAACCCCGAAAAGACAAAAGGGAGAACAACAGCGTCTGTTTGAGGCCCGCCTGAAGGCAGCTGAGACAGCGTATGTTAATAGGCCGTTCATTACTAAATTACAGCGGATTGCAGCCCTCAGGGCTACTTTGAATACCACACGTACTCAAACAGCAAAGAGGGAGATACTATTTGCGAAGCAGAGATTGAGCGCCTTGATATTTAGCATACCTTGCCAGAAAGAAAAAGGCTCCCCAATCCATTATGTCTATTAGAGAAGGTGCTGGTACCCTGACTTGTGATCCTAAAAAGATCAATGCAGCTTTTAAAATGTTCTACTATGAGTTGTATAAGTCAGAGGGCTGTGAGGATAGAGCAAGGAAGGTGGAGTCTTTTTTAAAAATCTGGTCCTCTTGGGCTTAACCTCAGAGTACGTATCGCTTTTGATTGCCCCCCTGACAACCCAGGGAGTGCAGGAGGCAGTGAGGCAGCTCCAGAGTGGTAAAGTGCCCAGACCAGACAGATTTCAGGCTGAGTTCTATCAAGAGTTTATAGACAAATTGGCCAGACCACTTATAGGTATGTATAATTATTCATACAGTCAGGGTAGTTTCCTGCCCTCCCTGAGAGAAGCAAATTTCTCTCTCATTCTTAAGAAAGGAAAAGCTCCAGATGACTTTACTTTGCACAGACCTATATCCTTATTGAATGTGGCCTTTAAAACACTGTCAGAAATGTTGACATTAAGACTGGAGAGGGTTTTACCATTTTTATAAAAGAGAACCACATGGGGTTTATTAAGGGTCGCAGATCTACGAATAATATCAGAAGAGTGCTAAACATGGTAAAAGTCTGCCAACAGGTAGTGATACCAGGATTAGTTGTCTCCCTAGATGAAGAAAAGGCATTCGATCGGGTGGAATGGCCATATCTTTTTTATACTATGGAATGGTTTGGCATTGGAAAGGTCTTTACCAAGTGGGTTGCAGTATTATATAATGACCCCAAAGCAGCAGTGATTACCAATGGCATAAGATCGGATAGCTTTAGTGTTGTCGTCAAGGATGCCCTCTCTCACCACTACTATTTACACTAGTGATTGAACCGCTGGTAGAAGCTATCCGAACTGACCCTAATATAACGGCCTTGGAGGTAGGATTGGGTAAGCATAAAAATCACTCTTTATGCATACAATGTCCTTCTTTTCTTAAATGATCCATCGACATCTGTGCCCCACTTAATTCAAGTGGTTAACCTATTTGGTATGTTCTCAGGTTACAAAATTAACTTTATGAAATCAGAGGCAATGCCACTAGGAGGTCTTACCAGCATATCCAATTTTGCGGATGGATCCCGCTTCCCCTTTCGGTGGTCACTGGGAGGTTTTCTCTATTTAGGCATTTTTAATACCCTGGTATTTGGTCAGCAATACAAAGCCAATTATACGCATTTATTAGAGAAAAGAAGGCAGGACCTCCAACGTTGGGAAGATCTCCCGATATCTTGGCTAGGAAAAATAGCTTTGGTCAAGATGAATATTCTAACTCGCCTATTATACCACATGAGAATGCTTCCTTTAATGTTGCCGAGACAGGCGCTGCGTAAGCTTTATGTTTGGCTTGGCTCCTTTACTTGGAATCATAGATGGCCCCTTATTAAATTAGATAAGTTGCAGCTCCCACAAATAAGGGACGGTCTAGATTTTCCGGATTTCAGGAAGTACCAACTGAGTTCTCTGTTATCATTTGTGGCCGATTGGGTCTCTTGTGACCCACAATCAATTTGGTTGGATCTTGAGACTTCCCAAGCAAAATGTCCCCTCATCAATCTATTATTTATGGATCATTGTAAAAACCCAATTGTACTAAACACAATCAAAGCTTGAAGGATGATGCGACAGGATGAGGGTAATTTACAAAAACCTCCCCTTTTACTCCTATAGTGAGAACATTGGGATTTCAGCCAGGTTTGACTGATGCTGGATTTAAAACTTGGGAGTCCAGAGGCATCTCCTGTTTGGGAGATCTGTTCATGATGTCCTTCGAACAGTTGCGTCAGAAGTTCAGACTAGCAAGGACCTTTTGTGATATTTTCAAGTATGAGACTTCATACCAAAAAAAGACCACATTGATGACTAATCCTTACAAATCAGATATGGAAAGGAGAGTGCTTCAGCCGATGGGTGTACCCTCAGTCAGTACTCTCTACCACTCACGAGGTAATAAGGTATTGAAGGACATGGAATGGTTATATAAAACCTGGACTCAATAATTAGGGATGGAAATCTCCTTAGAGATGTGGGAGGACATCTGGGAAAATGCCAAGAAGATCTCTGTCTGTAATAGAACTTAGGCTATTCAATTGAAGATACTTCAAAGGGCTCATATGGCACCAGAGAGACTTGCAAAGTTCAAGACAGGAGCATCCCCAATGTGCCCTAAATGTAAAATAGAAGTTGGTACTCTCACTCATTGCTTATGGACATGCCGTAAGATTCATAGATATTGGGATAGTGTAGCGAATGCCTTGGCAAAGATTTTGGGAACGGAGATTGAGGTGGATCCTGTGTCTCTTCTTTTGGACTTTCCAAATTTTCCTTCTCTAGGTGCAAAAGGGAAGAAACTATTTACTATTCTTTCCTTTAGTGTGAGGAAAAATATTTTAATAAGTTGGATATCGGAAAGTCCCCCAGGACCTTTGAATTGGCATAGGATAGTTATGGAATATATTCCCCTGGACTTCCTTACAAATATGGTGTACCAAAAAATGGAATTATTTTATAGAACATGGCAGCCCTATTTGAACTACACCAATGTAGATGTACTGGTCATGCTGTTTAGGGCCTTTGTTTAGCCATGAGGATGATGTTTGTCGATTCGGGGCCCCTGGGACGAAGAATCGCATATTAATACGGGTTTTGTTATGACTTGATACAATTTTATTTTGAATGTGTATTTATTTATTTACCTTTTTCTTTCTTTTGTTGTTAGTAATATACGATACTATAGTCTTTTTTTATATATAGAGTCTTCTTTCTTATATCTTATTTTGTGTTTTGGTAGTTTGCAGTGTATATTAGTTGTTAGTTTTCTTAATTTTATATTGGTGCTGTTATTATACTGTAAAGTGGTTACACTATTTTGTATTAATTTTGTAATTTTGTAAAAAAACTCAAAAATATTTTTCTTTTCAATAAAATATTTATTAAAAAAAGCAAGTAAGAGAAGTGAAGAACGATAATGAATAAAAGACTGGCAAAAGAACGTACAGGGAAGTCCCAATGCCTTCTACGGGCCCTGCAGAAAACTGCTGACCTGTCAGATGTTCAAGCTCTATTGACGAGCCGAACGACCTGAAAGGCAGTGATTGTCACTGGTGATAACACTCAAAGGAGGCCTAGGTTCCAAACTGACTACAGTCAACAGGTTAGTAATTGAAGGAAAGAGGTTGCAAGGGAGAGACTTGGTAGCATGGGACAGGGAGAGGCTTTAGTAGTCTCCTGATCAGGCATTGAGTGTTTTTGAGTGAGGACTCTCTCCCTGGAAGTCTGAAGACAGCCTTGCATAGATTTATCTTTCATCCTTTCTGCCCACTACTGGACAAGTACCAAAGGCAGCAGATGGGGGACTTAATTAGCATTAATTTCCCATTTAAGAACACCAACATCAAAATGGGCAAACCAATCATACACAGACTTAATCAGGGTGGAGATGGTCCTCACCCAACCTAAGGTGCAAGATTCCATTCAGTATCTTGAATTACAATCTGGAATAACAATATTTAATCACTTAACATTTAATTTTGAATCAATCTGTTGAAACTCTGCAACACAATACAGTCTGATTCTGAATCCAGGAATGCTAGAGGGATATATGATCAAATCAAGAAAACAACAGGCTTGCTCTGAGTGAGACCCACAGAGCTGGAGAAGGGCAACTAAAGAAAGACCAAGGTGAATACACCTTTCTCTGGAAAGGACTTGATCCTGAACAGTTGGAGATTCATGAAATAGGTTTTGCCATCCTAAATAGCCTACTCCAGAAGCTGATAGAGCAAACACTGGGAATCAATGAATGTTTCATGACTCTGCAAATCCAGCTCATCAAGAACCAACATTCCACCATCATCAGTGCCTATGCTCCAACTCTGGACGCTAAAGACAAGGTAAAGGAGAACTTCTATGCCCAGATAAGGAGAAACTTCTTCAGCCAGGGAATGGTGAATATATGGAATTCATTGCCACAGACGGCTATGGGTGACAGGTCATTGAGTATATATAAGGCTGAGATAGATAGGTTCTTGAGTTGAGTATCAAGGGGTGAAGGGTTATGGGGAGAAAGCGAGAGAATGCGAGAGAAGTTGATGTTCATTTATACTGCTGGCAAGTTTTCTGCCTGTTTGTCAAATGTAGTGATTGTAACAGTTCTTGCAAGGTATTTTGCAAATGACATTAGTTTTGCTTGTTGTCTGTATAAGGTCTTTCAAGTTCATTAGCTGGTGGGTTTGTGGGCTACCATGATGCCAAGTAGTTTGGCAGTCATTTCCAAGATGTTTTTGATGTAGGGGAGAGTGGCTAGGGTTTCTGGGCACATTTTGTCTGCTTGTCTGGTCATGAACACCAACTAGCCACAAAAAGACAAGACCCACTCTCACTAGTATCCTCACATACAGATGAGGAAGGACACCACTACAAATCTTCTCAATACTCACTAACACCTATAGGCGCAATATGCTAAAACCGACCTGAAAATGGGAAACCAACCCAACCCGACAGAGCACCGTGAACAGCTGTACTTCCTGTAAGAATGTTTTAGGAAACAGTTCTACCCAAATGTCTTAAATACAAACCTCCCCTTAATACCCGACTAGCCAAAAGAATAGCAGAGCAAAACGGCGCAGAATGCTTAGAGAAATGATTAATGATATCCACAACAGACTCCGTAAATGCAACCAGAAAATTTCATGCCAAAGACTTTACTCATGAATGCAACCATGAATGGACAGACACAGTACAACAAGCCATTGATATTAGACAGCGACAAACACAGAAAATGAAAAAAAATTAGACCTGCAGAAAAAAACTAGACAAACTCACACAAAATAACAACACAGACAACTTACCTGACTGACCCTTAACAGACACTGAAAAAGCTGTCTTAGTAAGAGGATTAAATTACAACCTCCAGGATGCGGACAAAAAATATTTCTTAGCGGCATTAGAAACAGCATTGAAAGACAATGGACTCACAGAAGAAATCCAGCAAACAATTTGACACAGTCGCACCAACATTAGCAGGAAAAAGGAAGGAAACACACTCGATACACAAGAAAGGCAAGCGCTAGAAGGACTGAAGAAAGATAAAAACATTGTTCTCCTACCTGCAGACAAAGACGCTCGACAGTCATCTAGATTGAACAGACTACATTAAGAAAGTGAATCCACTGCTTGCAGATGCTAACACTTACCAACAAGTGGTGATAGACCTGGCCCCACAACTAGAGAACCGAATCACAGCCCTACTCAAAAAACTTCAGAAATCTGGAGAATTAAATTAGCCCGACTTCCGAAAAATGAAACCACACGGATCCAACACATCGCGCTTTTACAGATTTCCCAAAATTTACAAACCAAGAGTTCCCCTCAGACCCATAGTCTCACTACCTGGAACGCCAATGTACAGATTGGCCAACAAGCTACACCAAAGACTAAAACACTTAGTAATAGACTCAAGCCACGCCATCCATTCCAGCGAAGAATTCCTGAAGACGAAAGACACCAAAACAGAAGAGGATGACATAATGGTCTCCTTTGATGTAACAGCCCTATTCACATCCAACAACATTAACATGGCCAAGGAAATACTGACTACACTATTAGAAGAACCAAAGACACTAAACACCACTAACTTTATCAGCACGGACAATATCGTCAAGCTAATAGACCTATGCCTTACTACCCACTTCACTTTCAACAACAAAACCTACAAAATAACGGAACACCCATGGGATCCCCGATATCAGGGTTCTTAGAATAGGCAGTAATGCAGAGACTTGAACAAACAGCTCTGCCAACCATCCAACCCAAACTCTGGGTCCACTACGTGGATGACACTTTTGTCATCACTAACCGAAACAAATTAGAGGAAACTATCAAGACCAATAATGATACCCTTACTGGCATAAAACTCACTAAAGAAGAGGAAAACAACAACAAACTGCCATTCCTAGATGTCACAGTAGAGTGAATAGCCAATGGAGAACTTCAAACCAGCGTCTACAGGAAAACAACACATACGGACCAAATACTGAACTACAGAAGCAATCATCCCAATACTCACAAACTAGGCCGCATTAGAACATTATTTCAATGAACCATCACACACTTCAGCACAGAGGAACTACAAAGAGCAGAGGAAAATCACTGATATAGCGTATTCAGAAAGAATGGGTACCCAATGAACACAGTCTACCGATGTCTCAGCAACAAACCCAAACAAGTGGACAGTACACGCCCAGAAACCCCAGCCACTCTCCCCTACATCAAAGACATCTCAGAAATGACTGCCAGACTACTCAGATTTCTTGGCATCATGGTAGCCCACAAACCCACCACTAAAACAGCAGCGAATGAATTTGAAAAACCCTGCACAGACAACAGGCAAAACTAATATCATTTACAAACTATCTTGCAAGAACTGTAACAAATACTACATTGAACAAACAGGCAGAAAACTAGCCAGCAGTATACATGAACGTCAGCTTGCCACAAAAAGTCATGACCCACTCTCACTAGTATCCTTACATACACTTGAGGAAGAACACCAGTTTGACAGGGACAACACATTCATCCTCGGTCAATCCAAACAGAGATATGTACGAGAATTCCTAGAAGCCTGGCATTCCAACCGGAACTCTATCAATAAACCGATTGACTTGGACCCCATTTACCACCCTCTGAGAAAAAACAGGAAATGACATCACCACAGAAAATAACATCACCAACCCAAGAAAATCTAAACACACAAATAGAAAGGGGGTCACTAACACGAGTGCTTCACCGGAGGTTCACTGATGATGTTATCTAGTATGGTGATGAAGCATCTAAGAATAAACCTTCCAGCTCAGCGAGCAAACTTACATCTGGCAATTGTTATGATAGGAACATTTTGGACCTTTAGTTATTTATTCATGGGATGTAACCTTCAGTTTCAGGGCCAGCATTCATTGTCCATCTCTAGCTGCCCATGCAAATCTACCTACTTGAGCTGCTGCAGTCCATTTGATTTAGATACACCACAATGCTATTAGGGAAGGAGTTCCAGAATTTTGACCCACAATACTGAGCAATATATTTCCGAGTCACGCTGGTGAGTGGCTTGAGGGGAAACTTGCATGTATTTGTGTGCCCATGTATCTGCTGCAACAGACACAAAAAATGCTGGTGAACCTCAACAGATCTGGCAGCATTTGTGGACAGGCAAATGGGTTAGTATTTCAAGTCCAATATGACTCTTCAGAATGCAAAGGGGTTAGAAAATGGTATAATATGTACCATTGACAGAGCCAGTATAGTAGTGTGGGTAAAAGAAGTTGTAGAGCCCCGATGCAAAAGACAAAGGGATTGCTCATGTGGTGAAGTAGATATATAAAATGCAGATGTATCTATTGCGTTTGTCCTTCTGGATAATAATAATCATAGGTTTGGAAGATGCTGTCTAAGGAGTCATACGTTAAGTGCATCTCATTGATTGTAGTGCATTTGTAGATTATGTATTGGTAGTGGAGGACATGGAATTGATGTCAATCAATTTAGCTGTTCTGTTCTGGATAGTGTCATGCTTCTTGCTATGGAAGTTGTACTCATCCAGGCAAGTTAGGCATATTCTATCATACTCCTTACTTATACTTTATAGATGGTGAACAGTTTTTCAAGAGTCAGGAGGTGAATTACTCACTGCAGGATTCCTAGCTTTTGACCTGTTTTTATAGTTACAGGACTTATATGGCTAGTCCCGTTCAGTTTCTGATCAATCCTGACCCAGTGATGTATGTAGTTGGGGGGACTCAGCAATGGTAATGCCATTGAATCTCATGAGATGATGGTCAGATTTTCTCTTGGTGGAGATGGGCATTGACTGACTCTTCTGTGGTGTAATATTGTTTGTCACTTGTCAGCGCAATTCTTGACATTATCCAGGACTTATTGCATTTGGATGTATACTGTTTCAGTATCTGTATCAGTATCACAAATGGTGCTGAATATTGTGCTATCAACAGCAAACGTTCCCATTTCTAACCTTAGGATAGATGGAAGGTCATCAGCGAAGCAGCTGAAGATAATTGAGATGGTTGGATATATCCTAAGGAACTCCTTCGAGATGTCATGAAGCTGGAATTGTTGATCTTAACAACCACAACCGTCTTTCATTTTGCTAGGTATGACTCCAACCTGTGGAGATGATGGCCTCTGATTCTCATTGAATGTAATTTGCTAGGACTGTATGATGCCTCACTTGGTAAGTGCAGCCTTGGTATCAAGAATGGTCACTCTCATCTCCCCTCTGACGTTTAGCTGTTTTATTGACATTTCAACGAAAGCAGTAATGAGATCAGAGTGATTTTGCCAGAACCCAAGCTGAGCCTTAACAAGCAGGTTATTGTTAAGCATTGCTGCTTGATAGCATGACCCCTTCTATCACATTAGTAATGATCGAAAGTAAACTGATGACATGGTAATTGTCTAGGATGGATTTGTTCCACTTTTCATGTACAGGATATACCTGGGCAATTGACCGTGCTATTGGATAAATATCAGTATTGCAACTGTGGTGAAACAGAGTTGAAAAGTGTGTGCTGGAAAAGCACAGCCATTCAGGCAGCATCCAAGAAGCAGGAGAATCAATGTTTTGGGCATAAGCCCTTCATCAGGAATCACATTCATCACATTTATGATGAAGGGCTTACGCCCGAAAAGGCAATTCTCCTGTTCCTCGGATGCTGCCTGACCTGCTGTGCTTTTCCAGTACCACACTTTTCGACTCTGATTTTCAGCATCTGCAGTTCTCACTTTCTCCTCATAACTGAGGTAGTACAGCTTGGCTAGTAGTGTGGCAAGCTCTGGAGCATAAGTTTTCAGTACAATTGCTGGAATGTTGCCAGAGCACATTGACTTTGAAGTATCCAGTGTTATCAGCTGTATCTTGATGCTACATCTGTGAACTGAATTCACTTAAAAAGACTTCTGCAATATTTGGAACTTCTGAAGGAGAGAAGGATGATATGGATCATCCGCACTGCACTACTGGCTAAAGATTCTAGCAATTATTTGTAACATTATCTTTTCCACTAGTCTGGCTCTCCCAATACTGAGAGTAGAAATATTCATGGAACCTCCTCTGCAGCTTACTTATACACCACCATTCATGACTGGATGTAGCAGGACTGCAAAACTTAGATCTGATCCGTTGGTTGTGGAACTTCTTAGCCCTGTCTATCATTTGCTGCTTAAACCGTTTTGTAACTTCACTAGATTGACACCACATTTTCTGGTATGCCCTCTGACAAGCTCACCTGCACTTTTCATTGAAACAGGATTAACCCTCTGGCTTGATGGTAGTTACAGAGTGAGTGATATGCCAAGTCATGAGTTTGCAGGTTGTTTTGGAGTATAATTCTGCATGCTTCTAATTGATCACAAAAACTCATGGATGCCCAGTATTGAGTTGCTAGATATATTTGATAAAGTCAAACAATACAATGGAAATTATGCTCAATGTGATGTTAGAACTTTTTGTCTCCACAAGGATTGTGCAGTGGTTATTATTCTTGATACTTTATAGACATATACACCTGTGACAGGCATATTGGAGAGAATGATGTCAAGAATGTTTTTCCCCCTTGTTGGTTTCTTCACCACGTACCATTGACCCAGTCTAGTCACAAAAGGATATGACCAGCATTGTTAGTAACGCTGCTACCGAGTTGATCTTGATGATGGGCTGAAGAATACGTTCTTCTTCAGTAATTCCTCCAAGTGTTGTTCATCATTGGGGATTCATCAATACAAGCAAAGGTGCAATAGCTGGTATTCAGCAGGATGTTTCCTTGCCCATATTTGATCTGAATTGAAAAGTGTGGAGCTGGAAAGTCACAGCAGGTCAAGCAGCAGCTGAAGAGCAGTAGATTTGACCCATCGAGCATAAGCCCTTTATCAGGAATGATGAAGGACTTATGCATGAAACATCGACTGAGTCAATGTTAAAGACTTTGGGCAACTTACACCTGATTGTATGAACTGTGCCACCACTCAGCTGACATAAAGTGGACATACCCAAGTGATGGTGATAGTGATGGTCTGAGACATTTTATGTAATGTACAATTCAATGAGTTTAACTATGTCAGGCTGTTGCTTGACTCGTCTGTGATACTGCTTTTCATTTGC
Source organism: Chiloscyllium plagiosum (assembly GCF_004010195.1). Taxonomy (NCBI): domain Eukaryota; kingdom Metazoa; phylum Chordata; class Chondrichthyes; order Orectolobiformes; family Hemiscylliidae; genus Chiloscyllium; species Chiloscyllium plagiosum. Next base: position 43,413,499 of record NC_057728.1, on the reverse strand, counting down.
TGCCAGATGTTGATAAGGAGGACATCGCAGGATAGATAGGGCTGAGTTTGCAATTGTTATTTCTGCTGCCAGGTGGTCTGTCTGGTTTCATTCTTGTTTGAAATTTCTTTGCTGTTTTCTATGGCTGAGTGGCTTGCAAGGACAGTTCAGAAGTCTGTTAAGAATCAACTGTGTAACTTTGAATCTCGAGTCGCATGTAGTCCAGATCAAGTAAGGATAAAGTTTTCCTTCCCTGTTAATGAATCAAATAGGTTTCATGACAATAGACAATGGTTTATAGGATTCAAACTACTGATTTTGCTATTGATTTAATTCATGTTGAAAGATTTGAAGTGATGCTATGATTGCAAAGAGGCATTATGGTTATATATCCAAAGCTACAATTGTTTGCAGTGATTAAGGCTGGAAAATTATTTGGAGTTTCTTGTGCTCTGTCAGCACTTATTTGTTGGAAGTGTAATGGAAATCTGATTTCACATGTAAATAAGGTTCTCATCACCTTTATGATGAAGGGTTAGCAGCAGATGGGGAGCAGTTCCCAAGAATACCAAGGCCTATTGATGTGAAGGGAAAATCTCCCCCATTCTCTTTTAACTAATCCTAAAATGACCAGATGCATCTTACTTTGGGTTACTATTATTTTTAGTCACTGAGTATTATAAAACTTGATTCTCACTGGAAGGAGAGAGACATTGTCAAAACTTTGGTCTTGCACTCATCAAAAGAGACACAAAATAAGGGTGCTTATTGATTGGTGCATCAATTCAATTCAATTTTTACTTATTCTTCATGTTCAGTTTGTCCCTGAATAATAGAAGCTTTATAATCTTTCACTTAACATTGTGTTATTGTGTTAGATTTTACTGTGAATTTTTTTCTGCATTAAATGTTTGAACTCCATGACTAAAATAATTTACTTTTCCTTTTCAGCCTCTTTCTAATGGTTCTATTGACACTAATAATAAAATGAATGAAGTTGTGGAACTACAAGAATTACTGGACAAGCAGAATTATGAGATGACACAAGTAAAAGAGCGACTATCAACATTGTCTGGTCAGTTAGCTGAAGTGGAACAAGATCTAGAAACAGCCAGAAAAGACCTGATTAAGTCAGAAGAAATGAGTACTAAGTACCAGAGAGATATCAGAGAGGTAGGAAACTGAAAGCATTTTCTCTTGAAAAGAAGTTAAACATTTTCTCATATCACCTTTGTTTCTTTTATTAATCACCAAAAATCTCTGTACACTTTTTCTTAACCTCTCTGCTAAAGAGAATTTCTCCTCTATTACTTTGTCTGGAACAATCAAAGTTAAAGATCACGCAATACCAGGTTATAGTCTAACAGGTTTATTTGGAAGTACAAGCTTTTGGAGCGCCGCTCCTTCATCAGGTAGCTGACAAAGGAACAGTGCTCCAAAAGCTTGCACTTCCAAATAAACCTGTTGGATCATAACATTATCTTGTGATTTTTAACTTTGCCCATCCCAGTCCAACACAGGCACCTCCACATCATAGTCCACTCAGGACATTGAACACACAATGAAATCCTCAACCTTCCCTCCTCTAAGGAGATCATTCATGGTTCTCTAACCCAGTCATGTATCTGACGTCTCACTCCTGGACCCATTCTGTTACATTCCTTTGTGCACCCCGTCTAAAGTCTTCATTCCAAAATTAGACACTTTATTCCAGTTGCTTTTTTTTTGCTTTTCTACTCCATGTCTCAAATTATAAAGCCCAGGGTTCTATATGCCTATACATTTAATTCCAAGTCATTAACATATATCACAAAATCAGCAGTCTATCGCCTAATGTTTTGCCCGCTCATTCGGTCTATCTATACTCTATTGCAGATTCCTTATGTCTTCATAACAATATGCCTTCTCATTATTTTTGTATAATCAGCAAATCTGGATACATTACATTCTGCTTTTCCTCCAATTCATTCATATAGGTAGTAAATAAATAATTGAGGACCTTGAACCGATCCTGTAGCACTCCACTAATTACATATTTCCAACCTGAAAAATACCCCATTAATTTTAATTTCTTTTTGTTAACTCATCCTCAATTCATGCTAATACAGTTTTCAGTTCATTCATGAGGTAATCACTTATGTTTGCCCATCCCCAGTTGCTGTTGAGAATTTGGCAGTAAGCTGCCCCCAGTTCCATGAGCTGCATGTTGAGCAATAATCTTTTATATGACACCAAGATGAATCCATACTGAACATTCAAATACACTGTATTGACCGGTTCCCTTTATCCACCCTGTTTATTATATCCTCAAGAAAATTATCTGTCCATGAAAGCTGCTGACCAATCAGAGGCCAGCAACTCAATACTGTCATGAGGAGCTGTGGGAACTGCCAGTAATGCATGTGCCAGAGGCCCAGGACTGTAGGGGTACCCAAGCAAACATGAGGGCAGAATGGGAGGTAGTGCACATTTTGGAGGATATGGTTTATCATCACACTGCCAAGCACCTATCCTCCACCACAAACATACACACGTTCTGCTGCCACTTGCTAGGAATCCAGCGTCAGTTTCCTCCACCATCTGACTTAACTGGGAGGCTTTGATAACTCCTGTTGGCTGAAGTGGGCCCGCCTCTGCAATTAAGTGGGCCCCACCAGCATTAACTTCCACCCACTCTTTATGTCTATTATCATCCAGGGAGTTTTGCCTATAATTGCTTTATCTTTCACCTTGCAGAAATATTGCTTAACGACACACAAGCTCTCTTATCCGTAAAGGTAATCCATTGTTCCATTATCATTTTATCTGCCAGTTTTTCACTTCAACTTACCAAGAACCAGTCCATTCGGAGCAACTGAAGTTACCTGTCCTCTGGCTGTATATTTTTGCTTTCGATGGCTCCTTTTTATTCTATAGTTAATATAAACAGTATGATACTATCAAAACTGTTCCCTGAGGGATCTTTTACTGACTATTGGTCCACTTGATTCATTCCCTGGAACCAGATCCAGCAATGTCTTCTTCCTTGTTGAGCCAAAACGTACTGATCAAAATAATTCTTCTGAATGCACTTCAGGAAAACTTTCTCCTGCTCTGATTTGTACACTATTGTTATCACAGCCTACATTGAAATAACAACATTTTGCTTGCACCAGAATGTCTAAAAATAAAGCAAAGTAAAATTGGCTTCATTGATTTTCTCTAGGTAATCGCACAGAAAGAGGATATGGAAGAAAGGATAACTACTTTGGAAAAGCGGTACCTCAATGTGCAGAGAGAATCAACTTCATTACATGACATAAATGACAAACTTGAAAATGAATTGGCAAATAAAGATGCATTCTTACGCCAGGTTCAGTAAATTTGTTCATTTGAGGTCATTCTATGAATGATATGTCACTTTCAACATTGAATTTTAAAAGGAATGTTCGAAGTTGAAGAAAGAACATACCAGCAAAGATCAATCTATTTCCTTGTCTCTGCTGAAATATTCTTATCATCACCAAATTGTATGAAATATATTTTTAGAGATTTTTAAAAAATAATTCAGTAGACAAAGATCCCAGTCTGGACATTACCAAACATTTCCTAGAACAGTAATTCAGAAGGAACTCTCTATTTTCAATGGTTATGTATATGAGGTGCTGGCAACATTCATCCTTTTTAGTATATTTAACTGCTTATCTGTTAAAGGTAGGTATATTAAGGTATGTTAATAAAGTAAGTGCAAAAAGTTTGGAAAGAATAAGAACGCAATTGGAAGCTATGAAGTATTTTGTATACAAGACGAATGAATAGAATTTATTCTCCAGAAGATGTTTCAGGATTTCAGACATAGTACTTTGAAGATTGTTAAGTCAGAATTACTTATAACTGCACGCACTAATCAGCATAAAATAGGGGAGCAAAATGCGTGGCTAGAAAGACATAGGACAAAGTGTACTTTGCAAATATCTTTTTTTTGTCAGTAAAATTGGTGGCTGGCAGGTGAAAAATGTGGGCTGGGGCACATTAGTTGCCTTTTGGGTGACCAAGGCATAAATGTTGCATTTTTAAGTATGCCAGTAAATGGATGCACACATGGCCACCTAAAGCAGATGGATTGCTCATGTATACAAGAATGGAAGAGCTTGTGTGGTGCTGTGGTAGTGTCCTTACTTCTGAGCAATTAGGCCTGGGTTCAAGTCCCATCTGCTTCAGACGTATGTCTGAAAACGTTGATTAAAAATATCTATGCACGTATAAATCTGAAGTTGTACATGGTTTTGGCATGGCCATGTTTGTGTATTGTGTAGAGTTAGCCACTTCATTCTAGAAAGGACATTAAAATACATACATTAATTAAAACATAGATTTACTTGGAATATACCAAGAATGTGTTGAACATACCATAGATTTTTCAGGAGGCATGGCAAGATGGAAGGGAACACTTTGATGGGGGTGGGGGGGGGGGAAGCGGGGAGTGCTTGATAACCTCTTGCTGCAGCAATAATGATGAAGATTTTGAAGCCCTCTTTAAGTTGCTATTTTAAAAACTCATTCAAAGGTTGTAGCCTTTCCAGGCTGGGCCAATATTTATTGCCCATTCCTTGTAAATTGAGTGCCCTTCCACCTCTATGGGCATTTTGCTGAAGTCAGAACAGTCCTTCCATTTGCCAGCTTTCCTACCTTCTGCCCCTTAAGTTTCCTCAATGTTTTAACCCTTTGATTATTCACTATTTCTGAAATGCAGTTTGTGTTTTCTAATGAGAAAACAGACAAACTATTTGATGATATCTCCACTGACTCCTGATTCCCCTTGATAATGTTTCCTGTCTCCACATCAAAGGTACCCATGTTTACTTTTGCTACTCTCCTTTTTGTACACTTGTAAAAACTCTCTACAATTTGTTTTTTTATATAAATGGAGAAAGTGAGGTCTGCAGATGCTGGAGATCAAAGTTGAAACTTTATTGCTGGAACAGCACAGCAGGTCAGGCAGCATCCAGGGAACAGGAGATTCGACGTCGAATCTCCTGTTCCCTGGATGCTGCCTGACCTGCTGTGCTGTTCCAGCAATAAAGTTTCAACTTTTTTATATAAATGTCAAGTTTTTTCACAGTTTTTAATGTTTTCACTTTTGTGTAATATTTTGATTCCCCTTACATTTCTCTTGATAGAACGCTCCAAATCTTCAGACTCAATACTATTCTTTGCAGTATTATAAGTGTACTTGGAACTTGATGAACACCGATAAAATGTTAACTAATTCGATTTCCAATATGTTTACATCATAGTTCATACATGTTGATTAAAATTGTAAAAATATAGATAGGCATGCAATGATAATGCTGCATCAGGAAATTTGCATCAGAAGTTCAAAAGACCTTATAAACAAATTAAATGGGATAAGGCCACACTAATCATAAAGAAAGTTGTTTGTTACTCATTACTGATTTGATATATAAAAGTAAGGTCACTCTACTTCAATAAATAAAACTGTCAATTTCATCTTTTGTATATTGTAGATTAGGGGCTAGTATTAGCAGTGAGGTTATATGACACTTGGCATTGGCTGCATAATTGCCATTAGAGAATATTTTTGGAATCAGTAGTGAGGTTATGTCACTATTAAATTGTGAGATATTTTTGAGGTGAAAAATATTTTTTTATCGAGCACAAAATGTGATTTGTTTGATTCTTCCTCATTTTTAATGATGGGGTATACAGCCATTGTAATGTTTGATGGGATTCATGAGTTATATGTCCACGTACAGTATATGTAATTTTCACATTTTTAAACTCAAAATGTTGTGAAATATCATGATCTAACAATAATGGCTCTCTGAAACAAACACAGAGTTCTCTGAGTTAAGTGCCAGAAGAAGGTGCAGGACCTGCTGCTGGCTGTCTTGAGCAACATATGTTAAAAATATTTTTTCAATTAGTTATCAATAAAGGGATACTCTACTCCCACCACATCTTCCCCACAACAAACAAACTGTGCTTAGTGAAGATATAAGCCAGTCCAGAAATTACTCCTTCCAAAACTTTGTTGGAAATCTCATCATTTAGTCATAATCATAGAGTAAGACAGGATGGAAACAGACCCTTTGGGCAATTGCATCCATGATGACCAGATATCCTAAACTTATTTGCCAACATTTGACCCATATCTCTCTAAAACCTTCCTATTCATGTCTCCATCCAGATGCCTTTTAAATACTGTAATTGTACCCAACTCCACTACTTCCACTGGCAGATCGTTCGATACATGCACCACCCTCTGTGTGAAAACGTTGCCCCTCAGGTCCTGTTTAAATCTTTCCCTCTCACCTTAAACTTATGCTCTCTAGCTTTGGACTCCCCTCCCCTGGGAAATAGACCTTGGTTATTCATCCCATCCATGTCCCTCATGATTGTATAAATCTCTGTAAGGTCATCCATCAGTCTCCAACGCTCCAGGGAAAAAAGCACTAGCCTATTCAGCCTCTCCCTATAACTCAAACCCTCCAAAACCAGTAACATCCTTGAAATTCTTTTCTGAACCCTTTCAAATTTAATAGCATTTTTCCTACAGCAGGGAGACCAGAATTGAACACGGTATTCGAAAAGTGGCCTCACCACTGTTCTGTATAGCTGCAACATGATGTCCCAACCCCTATACTCAGTGCACTGACCAATGAAGGCAAGCGTGCCAAAAGCCTTCTTTACCATCCTGTCTATCTGCAACTCTATTTTCAATGAACTATGCACCTGCATCCCTAGGTTTCTTTGTTTGGCAACACTTTTCAGGGCCCTACCATTAACTGTATAAGTTTTGCTTTGGTTTATCTTACCAAAATGCAGCACTTCACATTTATCAGAATTAAATTCCATCTGCCAATCCTTGGTTCATCGGCCCATCTGATCAAGTTCCCATTGTGCTCTGAGATAATCTTCTTCACTGTCCACTACACTACTAATTTTGGTGTTATCTGCAAACTTAATAACCATATCTTCTATGTTCATATCAAAATCATTTGCATAAATAGCGAAAAACAGTGGACAGCACAAATCCTTGCAGCAAATTGGCCTTCAGTCCAAAAAACAACCCTCTACTAACACCTTCTGTTTCCTACCTTAAAGCCAATTTTTTATCCAATTGGCTAGCTCCACCTGGATTCCATCTAACCTTTCTAACCAGTCTACCATGCAGAACCTTGTTGAATACCTTGCTGAAGTCCATATAAACAACATCTTCCTCTCTGCCTTCATCAATATTTGGGGTCACATCTTCTCAATCAAGTTAGTGAGACATGATTTTCCATGCACAAAGCTAAGTTGACTATCCTTAATCAGTCCTTTCTTTTCCAAATGCAATTAAAACCTGTCCCTCAGAATCTCCTCCAGTAATGTACCACTCACATCAGGCTCACCGGTGTACAGTTCCTTGGCTTTTCCTTACTACCTTTCTTAATAATGACATCACATTAGCTGCGGCTGTCCATAATATTAATATCTCAGCAAGGGGCCCAGCAAACTTTTCCCTTGTTTCCCACAAAGTTCTGGGAATACCCTAATCAGGCATTGATGACTGCCAGCATCTCCTCTAATGTAAAAAGGACACTTTTCAAACATCACTATTTATTTCCCCAAGTTCCCTAGCTTTCATGTCCTTGTCCACAGTAAATACTGACGTAAAATATTCATTTAGTATATCATCCATCTCATGTGGTTCCACACATAGATGTCCTCATTAATCTTTAAGAGGCCATATTCTCTTCCAAGTTAACCTTTTGCCCTTAATGTATTTTTAGAATCTCTTTGAATTCTCCTTAACTCTGTTTGCTAAAGCTATCCCATGTCCCCTTTTTACCCTCCTGATTTCCCTCTTAAATATACTCCTACTGCCCTTATATTCTTCTAGGGATTCACTCAATCCCAGCTCTCTATACCTGATATATTTCTCCTTTTTCTTGACCAGAGGCTCAATTTTTCTAGACATCCCATATTCCTTACACCTACCAGTCTTGCCCTTAGTACTAACAGAAATATACTGTCTCTGAACTCTCACTACCTCATTTTTGAAGGCCTCACACTTTCCAACCATCCCACTACCTGTGAACAGCCTCTCCCAATCAACTTTTGAAAGTTCCTGCTAATACCATCAAAATTGGTCTTTCTCCAATTTAGAACTTTAACTTTTAGATCAGGTGTATCATTGGCTATAGCTATTTTTAAAACTACTAGGATTATGATCACTTGCCCCAAAGTGCTCCCCCAGTGACACCTCAGTCACTTGCCCTGCCTTATTTCCCAAGGGAAGGTCAAGTTTTGGTCCTTCTTTAGTAGATACATCCAGATATGGAAGAAGTCAGTTTTCTTGAACACACTTAACAAATTCTTCTCCATCCAAGCCCTTAACACCGGCAGTCCCAGTTCCCTATGTATAGAAAGTTTAAATCCCCTACCATTACACCCTGTTATTCTTATAGGTATCAGAAATGTCCTTGCAGATTTGCTTCCCAATTTTCCACTGCCTATTGAGGGACCTGTTATACAATCCCAATAAGGTGATGATCCCTTTCTTATTCCTCAGTTCCACCCTTATAATTTCACTGGACGTTTTCCTAGGAATATTGCCCGAAGTACAACTGTAGTGTTATCCTTAATCAAAAACGCCACTCCCCCTTCTCTCTTGCTCCCCCTTCTATCCTTCCTATTGCATCTATGCCCTGGAACATTAAGCTGCCAGTCCTGTCCCTCCCTGAGCCATGTTTCTGTAATAGCTATGATATCCCAGTCCCATTTTCTCAACATGTCCTAAGTTCATTTGCCCTACCTGTCATGCCTTTTGCATTTAAATAAATGCAGTTTAATTTGCTAGTCTTACCTTGTTCTTACCTGCCTTGACTTTTTAACTTGATCCCCTTACCTACTTTACCAGTCTTAGGCTTATCTCTTCTCTCATTATCTCTTTGGGTCCCTCCACCCCCCACCCCACCACACCCCCACCCGCCCAGTAGTTTAAAGCCTCCCGAATAGCACTAGCAAATCTCCCCAAGGATATTCAACCCCTTCCAATTCAGGTGCAACCCATCCTTCTTATATAGGTCACTTCTACCCCAGAAGAGATCTGAATGGTCCAAAAATATGAATCTTTGCCCCTTACAGCAGCTCCTTAGCCATCCATTCATCTTCCCTTTCCTCCTAGCCTTACTCTCACTAACACATGGCACCAGGAGTAATTCAGATATAACCTCGAGGACCTATTTTTTAACCTCCTGCCTAATTTCTTATATTCTCTCTGCAGAACCTCATCTTTCTCCCAATCTCTGTCAACATGTGCAGCCTTCTGCTCGTCACTCTCCCCTTTCAGAATGCATGAAAAACTTCAAAACGTCCACACAAAAGTTCCCAAAACTTTACCAAGCCATGTTTATTTACTCTGGTGCAGGTCAAACACTTAAAATTCCTCACCTTAATGCTTATCTTTAGATATGAAATATTTGATACCTTTTTAAACTTTGGCTCCTGCATGTGCCTCCATTGCTCCCAAGCTGAACAGATTTCTTGTACACCATTGTTACATGTTCTTGTAGGTACTAATTTACCTACTTTGTCAGCCAATCCTGACCATTTATGGGAATGTATTCCTTAACTTGGAGCATTAAAGTGCACTTTCTACTAATGGAATGGAATGATTGGAACATTGGTCTCTGGGTCTTTTAATAATTCAAGATCTTAGAACAAATCCAAGCTGTTATTATGTACTGTAATTGGCATATTGTTAACATTATTCTTAATGAACACTTCAGTCAATCTATGAAGTCACAAAGTTATTTGTTATGCTTTGTTATTAACTCTTAGGTTCAATGTACTAATAATTACCCTGTAAAAGATTTGAATAGTTTTGACATATTAATACTTAAGAATATAATTTTCTGTAGTTCGGGTAATGCATGTCGTAAAAGCTATAAATTATAGGAAAACTACATTACAGATACAATAATATTGGGATTATGTTGAACACATTTATAAAGTATATTCATTTCAGATAATTATAATTTATTTATAAATATTAAACTCTTCAGTGTAATGATGTAGGAAAAGTCTATTATCAGATACTTATTTAAATTAATATTCTGCATTTCTGTTACATGGAAATTTAGCTCGAAGATAAAAATAGACAGTTGCAGGAACGTCTGGAACATGCTGAACAGAAGCTACAGCAAACAATGAAGAGAGCAGAAACATTACCAGAGGTAGAAGCTGAACTTGCCCAGAGAATTGCAGCTCTGACAAAGGTAACTGCACTGATTTGAAGATGACTTTAATCAAGAACTTATTATAATATTATATTACTAAGGTCTGTGCCATCTCCCCCAAAAGCCTGTCAATAACTTGCTTGATAAATTGTTATAAAGATTTTAAGGAAGCTTTTGTGTACTATTTCACATTGGTCACATTAGGAGAACTATCATTTATAAACAAATGACACTTCTTGAATATTGTTCATGTGAACTTACATATATTTTGAATCCCTTTGACCTGTGGTGCATATCTCAAATGTCTGATCCAGGAGAAAGTGAGGTCTGCAGTGGCTGAAGAATCAGAGTTGAAAAATGTAGCACTGGAAAAGCACGGCTGGTCAGGCATCATCCGAGGAGCAGGCGAATTGACATTTCAGGCATAAGTCCTTCATTATTTCTGAAGCAGGGCGTATGCCCGAAACCATCTACTCTCCTGCTCCTCAGATGCTGCCTGACCTGCTGTGCTTTTCCAGAATTTTTTCAAATTCTGACCCCCTTAGCCAAAATATTTAAGTGCCCTTGTCCCTGTGATAAATGCGGAATCCAATAATAGAGTCTTCTAGTGATAGAATTAAACCACATTCATTTTATTTTATTTTAAATGGGGTTCTTAAGTTGTAGGATTTATACAATTATTTAGAAGTACATTATACTTCAGGAAGCCTTCTATGATATTTTTCCCAAAGACAAAAATGAAATATTAAGAGCAGTTGTTGATAACCAGTACTGGATGAGCTAAATATCTTCCACCTAAATATTGGAAAGACAGAAACCAGTATCTATTTAATTCTAAAATGCAAGGAACATGGGACCAAAGGTAGCCAACTAGAAATTCTAAAACAAAAACAGAAGTTGCTGGAAAAGCTGAACAGGTCTGGCAGCATCTGTGAGGAGAAATCAAAGATAATGTTTCTGGTCTAGTGCTCCTTCTCTTCACAAATGCTGCTGGACCTGCTGAGCTTTTTCAGCAACTTCTATTTTTGTCTCTGATGTACAGCATCCACAGTCCTTTTGGTTTTTAACTAGCAATTATACTTTGATACAATGGTAGTATGTTTCATACTGCCATGAAGAAAGGGCAGCGGAAGCGTTTCTTGAGATCAAGTTGTAGGCTTCCTTACAAATGCTTGAAAACGACCTAACAGACAGATCTTTGGGGTTTTCTAAAAGCACATAAGAGGCACAGAACAAGAAATAGAGGCACTATTCCTCAACCTGAAACAGAGAAAATGCTAATTTTGTTGACCACCAGGCAAATGTTGATGGGAGCTTGTGGTCAGATTGGAGATTCTTCTAGCTTAGAATTAGAGGGAAAGAATCTACAGAGTGGCCCTTATAGTGTAAATCAGATGTTACCCAAAGAGGAGAATTAAAAATAAGCAAGCCACTAAGAACGTAGAGATTTTTAAGTTGGTTCCTGGGTAATGAAGTGGCCACCTTAAAGGGCAATCTAACATATAACAGTAGTTTTCTCTTCTGGAGTTTAAAATATAAATTGCCACATAAGCAAAAATATGGCTAGATTTTCTTTGTGTTGAGAAGACTTCATGAAGGAGTGAAAATCGCAGCCTGGAACTAATCCCAGGATTCCCAACCCCTTCCTGGGATTTTCAGTTTGCAACAGGGCTGTTGATTGCAGTTGATTTGATTTTAAGTCTTACTTGCACTCTGGCCAACTTCATTATAAAAGTAGAAATGTTGTCCTCCACAGTTTTCATGGCATTGATCCAGCTTGAAGTACTCATGTTTCATGGTATATCAAGCATACACCTGTTTCCAACTCCACAGCATCACTTTATGGTACCCTACCTTAGCTCAATTCTGCAGAAACCACCATGCATACCTTTGTTGTTTGTAAATTTGACTATTCTAGTGTAGGTCCAGCTGGTCTTCTACGCTCTAGCTATCAGAAACTTGAGGTAGCCAAACCTTGCTGATGATGTCCTAAGTCACAATAAGCTAAGTGTATCCATCCTTCCTCTACTTCCTGACCTACATTAACTCCTATCTTTACAACCTCAATTTTAAAATTCTAATCCTTGTTTTCAAATTACTCCATACCCTCATCCTTCCATATCTCTGTAATTAGTTTTATTCCTATGTCCTTCCTCCTTACTGTCCTCTTAAGTATCCATGATTTTAGTTACACCATCATTGATCGCCATAGCTTCCAGTGACAAGGCCTTAAGCTCTATAATTCCCTCACTAAATCTCACCACTTCTTTCATCTCTTATTTTGAGGCACTCTTTCTAATCTCCTCCTTGCTGTTCTAATACTTTTATGAGGCACAATACAAATTTTTGTTTTCTCATGCTTCTGTGAGATGGCTTGGAATTTTTACTACTGTAAAGGTACTGTTTAAAGAGAATTTTTATTGTTGATTGTCTGTGATATCCTTCAACAGCACCAAACTATAGACTTTTGAGTAGTGTAGTAGTTTTTCACTTGACAGAGCATGGAATTCAGCATTGGAAGTCTCAGTAAAGCAGACATAATAAAACAAAATTTTAAACATTACTATTTACATTTGAATTTTTTTTAGGAGTAAAGTTAATATGTTTAGCACTTTACTACAAATCATTTATTTTAGCGTGGCAACGCCAGTCAAGAAAGAGTTCAGGATATCCCTAAGCACAACTAAGTATTTTAGAGATCATAAACTCAAAGAGTTGTATAGCATGTAAACAGACCTTTCGGTCGAACTGCTCACACCAACCAAGTATCCTAAATTAATCTAGTCCCATTTGCCAGCATTTGGCCCATATCCTTATAAGCCCTTTCTATTCATGTGACCATCCAAATGGCTTTTAAATGCGGTAATTGTACCAGACTCCACCATTTCCTCTGGCAGCTCATTCCATACACGCACCACCGTCTGCGTGAAAAAAGTTCCCCTTAGATCCCGTTTAAACCCCTCTCACCTCAACCCTATCCCCTCTAGTTTTGGATTCCCCTACCTTGGGAAAAAGACCTTGGCTATTCACCATTCAAGGAGAAAGTGAGGGCTGCAGATGCTGGAGATCAGAGCTGAAAATGTGTTGCTGGAAAAGCACAGCAGGTCAGGCAGCATCCAAGGAACAGGAGAATCGACGTTTTGGGCATAAGCCCAAAGAAGGGCTGAAGATTCCTGAAGAAGGGCTTATGCCCGAAATGTCAATTCTCCTGTTCCTTGGATGCTGCCTGACCTGCTGCGCTTTTCCAGCAACACATTTTCAGCTCTATTCACCATTCAAGCCCCTCATAATTTTATAAAGTTCGATATTGTCACCCCTCAGCCTCTGACGTTCCGAGAAAAAAGCCACAGTCTCTTCAGCCTCTCTCTGTAGCTCAAATCCTCCAATCCCAGCAAATTCCTTGGAAATCTTTTATGAATCCTTTCAGGTTTCACAATATCTTTGCTATAGCAAGGAGACTAGAATTGAATGCAGTATTCCAAAAGTGGCCTAACCAATGTCCTGTACAGCCATATCATGACCTGCCAACTCCTATGCTCCATACACTGACCAATAAAGGCACGCGCACTAAATACCTTCTTCACTACCTGTCGACCTATGACTCACTTTCAAGGAACTATGAATGTGCACCCCTAGGTCTATTTGATTAGCAACACTGACAAGAATCTTACCCTGCCCTGATTTGCTGTACCAAAATGCAACACCTCACATTATTCTAAATTGTGATAACTTTTTTAAAAATTGTCATAATGCGGGAAAATGTGCAAGCCAATTTGCAGATAGTAAGGTACCATATGCAATGCTGAAATAAATAACAAAAAAATCTATGTAATTTGTCTTGAGTTGGAGATAGACAGTGACCAAGAAATCTGCATTGTTCAAGTAATGCAATTAAGTCTTCTGTATGTACCTGAGTTAGCACACAGGGCTTCATCCACAACAGATACTTAGATGGATAGTTCATTTGTCGAAAGCAAATTTTTATCTTCTCAGCATCCTGAAAATTTGTATGGGTTTCAACTGGAGACCAATGGATTTAACCAAATAAGTCAGAAGAAATTAGTAATATTGTTTTTCACTTACAAGGAACAGTAATTAATGTTACCAGTGGTATGGGCTCTTTATATTGAGTTCCTGCTTCAGTTTCTAATTGGGAATTAATAGTCTGAAAGAGTATACCAACTACTGCGAAATAGAAGAAACCCACATAACAGGACAGAGTCCACAAGATACCCAAAGAAATCTGTGTTTAAACAAAAACCTTTTAGGCACGTATGTACTCTGGTTCAAATCTGTAGCACAACAATGACAATCCCTCCCAATGAACAATTGGCAGGCACCAAATTTTCCAGCTGCATTGGACCAGAAATGCACTCATCGTGATCCTTCAGTCATTGTTCATGTAAATTAAGTACACTACACCAACCTCACAAATTCCTGCCAGGTAAATTCTGGGAGGCACCATCAGGCATAATTCTGGTGTAGTCTTGGCTACCAGATATGGAGGGTTTTTAAAGTATTATACTGAGTATTATATTTAGAAATTGAATGCACACATGCACTGCTGTGTGGGGAAAAAATACGTACAATTTCAAACAATTTTTATTCGATGCCTGGTGATCTGCTCCCAAAGTTACAGAAAATGCGTGACTATCCCCATGAAAGTCCATCCCAGTAAATTCTACACAGAAAATATCTTAGGTATGTTTGATGAGGCAATGGCCTCTGGGAATTAACACTGGGCTGTTAATCCAGAGACCCAGATAATGTTCTGCTAACCCACATGCAAATTGAATGCACACATGCAGTGAGGTTTCCTTCCCCCTTCTGTGTGCGAACATGCAAATTAGAAGTAGGAATAGATCATTAAGCCCCTTGAATCTGATTCAATAAGATCATGGTGTCAATTCCACAATCCTTCATAGCTCACTACCTTTCACTGTTTTATTAGTCAACCTGTTTTCTATCTCTTCCTTATAATTATTTAATAACACTGGCTCCACTGCTGTGTGGGGAAAAAAATACATACAATTACAAACAATTTTTATTTGATGCCTGGTGATCTGCTCCCAAAATTACAGAAAATGTGTGACTATCCCCATGAAAGTCCATCCCAGTAAATTCCATATAGAAAATATATTAGGTATGTTTGATGAGACAATGGCCTCTGGGAATTAACACTGGACTGTTAATCCAGAGACCCACATACAAATCCTACCACAGCAATTGCTGAAATTTGAATTCAATAAAAATCTGGAATTTAAAGTCTAATGATGACGATCAATCCAACGTTGATTGTCAAGAAAGACCTATCTGGTTCACTAATGTCATTTAGGGAAGGAAATTGCTGTCCTTACCTGGTCTGGCCTACGTATGACTCCAGACCCAATGCAGTTGGCTCTTAAATGCCCTCTGGACAAGTGGACTAGCAATAAATACTAGTCTAGCCGGCAATGCCTTCATCCCAGGAATGAATAAAACAAATGTAAATTGATTTTTGTTTACAGCTGCGCAGGTTTTTAAGAACCGATTTATGTGGGAAATATTTATTTTGATTGTTTTTATTTGGAATGTGTGAGCATAACAGGGAAATTTGTTATTACCATAATTTCTAATAAAATTTAAATGTACTGTTTTGAAATATTTTTTTGATTTTGTATAATAGACAACATGGAAAATCTTCCAACAAATTTTGAAAAGCCCAATTGGAGTTATTTTAATTAACAATTTTCTCCATGTGTTGATTTTTTAATCTCAGTGGTTTTACTGATCTTGCATTCTTAATTTATTTTACTTAAAAATTTTTCTTTAGTTTTCCTGTTGCTGCTGTAATTTAAATTACACCAAAATGCCATGGGGTGAGGGAGATCATAAAATTGGAATGGATTTCAATATTTAGGGGAACAGGAAGCCATTCTTTGGCAAAAAACATAATTCTAGGATGGTTTGTTGGCTCTTTGGTTCCAGAATCAAAGGTGTCACTGAAAAACATTCTGGGACTGGGAAGAGGGAGGTGGGCAATAAACGATAATCCTCTACATAAATGCCACTAATACAGGTAGAATGAGATATGTACTGGCAGATTTTAGAAAGTAAAGTAAGAAGCTAATTAGGTTGAATAGATTATCCCTTGTGACACACACTAGGAATACAGGAATTAGAGGGGAATGGTACAGAAGGCATGGTTTTAAATTCTGAGAGCATTGAACCCCGTTGTGGGAAAGGTGGTACAAAGAAGGTGGTGTGCACCTCAACAGGGTCAGGCCAGTATTGTCATAAAGACATTTCTTAGTTTGTTTTAGAAAGAATTTCAACTATCTTGACAGGGGAATGGGAACTTGAATATAGATACAGAAGGTAGGTATGTAAAATTTGAAATTGAAAAGAGGAAATCATTAAGAGGATATGGAAAACTATAAAATAGTTAACAAAAGAGATTGAAGTAAATACCATTGCACCTTGACAATACAAGGAGTTGGATGGGGGTAGGGCTGGTGGTGGTGGGGTCTCCTGAATGGGGAGCAGCCTTAGCAAGTGCTCACTGTGTCAATCCCATTGAACTGATTGGGAGGTGCTGGAGGCTTCAGCAATGCTACAGGTCCCTTACACACAATTGTTTACTTACTTGATACAGACAGAGGGAGCAAGGCAGGCAGAGTGAGGAAAAAAGAAATTTCAGAAAACTCCGAGGCCCAGAGGAAAGGCATTGAATCAATTAAGCGAATAATCAATTATCCAAATGAAATTGTGCCTGCCCATCTCATTCGGATAATCGAGGTTCCTTGTAGTTGCATATGATATTATGGCTCCGGAACTCAATCCATCTACCAATAAAACCTAACACCTTCTTAACAGCACTATCAACCTGGGTGGCAACTTTCAGGGATCTATGAACATGGACTCCAAGATCCCTCTGCACATCCACAATGCCAAGAATTTTTCCATTGACCCAATATTCTGCCTTCCTGTTATTTTTCCCAAAGTGAACACCTCACATTTATTTGCATTGAACTCCATTTGTCACCTCCCAGCCCAATTCTGTAATTTATTCAAGTCCCCCTGCATCCTGCAACATTCTTCCACACTGTCTACTACTCCACTGACTTTAGTGTCATCTGCAAATTTACTAACTCATCTATATATGCCAGTGTCTAAGTCACTTATAAAAATGACAAACAGCAGTGGCCCCAAAATAGATCATTGTGACAGACCACGAGTAACCGGACTCCAGACTGAATATTTTCCATCAACCACCACTCGCTGCCTTTTCTAATCCAATCTGCTAAATCTCCCTCATTAATGCCTCTGCATTTTCTCCAACAGCTTACCATGTGGAACCCTTTCAAAGGCCTTACTGAAGTCCATGTACACTACGTCAACTGCCCTACCCTCATCCATATGTTTGATCACCTTCTCAAAAAACTCAATGGGGTTTATGAGACATGACCTGCCCTTGACAAAACCATGTTGACTATCTGCATTCAAATTTTTGCTTGCTAGATGATTATAAATCCTATCTCTCATAATCCTTTCCAAACCCTTTGCTACAACAGACATAAGGCTCACTGGTCTATAATTACCCAGGTCATCTCTACTGCCCTTATTGAACAAGGGCACAACATTTGCAATCCTCCAGCCCTCTGTACTAAACCTGTAGAGAGTGATGGCTCAAAGATCAAAGCCAAAGGCTCCCACACCTCCTCCCTAGTTTCCCAGAGAATACTCGGATAAATCCCATCTGGCTCAGGGAGCATGTCTATTTTCACTCCTTCCTTACTAACACCTCTTCCTTACTAACCTCTCCCTTACTAACTTCAATCCGAGTTAATGAGGGAATGAATTTTGGCAAGGTGGAATAGTTTATGGGGGAGAGTATTTTAGTCATACGGTCATAACTCAGTTATGTAGAAGAATAAAGTTAGATGGAGAGTAAATTTCTCACTTGAGGAAGTACAAATTCAACTTAGCTGAGATGTGATTTAATGTAAATGAACTAGAAACAGATTCTTGAGGGTAAACCAGTTCCAGAAAGGTGGAAGATATTCAAATGTGAGATAAAGAGTCTTCAGAACAAGTATGTTCCCAGAAGAACAGAAATACTCGAAAATCTATACCTTTAGATGTCCAGAAACATGCATGATAGTACAGAGTAACACAGGGAACCTTATGTCATATAGAAAGAGCTCATTACTACAGTATGTCTACAGGAGTATGGATAACAGTGCAGGAATTACATTTTAAAAGTTAAGAAGAAAAGGAGGGGGATCCAAGATGGCGGCGACCCAGCAAGTCTGAGTCCACAGTCCTCCTCCCAAGACTTGGGCAAAGTGGGTCACCCGCCTCCACCACACTCACCAAATCATTTAAAATAGTTTTTACTTAATGTAATTAGTTGCATAGTATTGAATTTAAACAATTTAATCTCCATTAAAATGACTGAAGGGAAGGGAGCCCGCAGCTCTCAACAGGCAGGAACCCCTCCCCCTCTCCAGCTGCAGCAGAGGCATCCGCAGCCACCCTGGGGGACTTACCTATGGTGGTGAGCCTTGTGGAAATAATCTCCAAGCTCGATGTGAAGATCGATGCCTTCATTGAAGAGTCCCGAAGCCGATGTGACTCACTCTTGGCCGCGCTGCGAAAGCACGACAGAGACATCAAGGAAATTGAGCGCCCAAGTCGGAGGGGCGGAGCTAAAGGCCGCGACCTCTGAAACTACACGAAAATCAGCCATGGATCGGGTCCGGACTCTCGAACAGCGAGTCCGGACCTTAGAGAATCACATTGACGACCTCGAGAATTCGTTTGCTGGGCCTTCCCGAACGGGAAGAGGAAGGCCAGCTTACAAGTGTTCCTTAAACAGTGGCTTCCACAGCTTTTAAATCTGGAAGCTGGATCAGGCCAGGTAAGGGTGGAATGGGCCTACCGGGTTGCAATACGCGGGCCCGGCTCGAAACAGCGCCCCCGCCCGGTCCTGTTCCGGCTGCAGAGCTACAAGGAGAGGCAGATACTCTTAGAAGCCTCCAGAAATCTTGAGAAAGATCCCCAAGCCATGATTTATAAAGGATCCAAGATCATGTTATTCCAGGACTTTTCCCCAGCTCTGGTCCGAAAGAGGAAGGCATTTGATGAAGCGAAGAAGTGTTTAAGGGACTTAAATATTCAGTACTCCTTGCACTACCCAGCAAAGCTACGCTTTAACCATGAAGGTTCCGTATATAACGTTGGATCGCCGGAAAAGGCCAAGGAATTTTTGGACTCTCTTAGATAAATTGTAAGAGTTAATTGATGTTGTTTTGCTTTCCCCCCACTCCGGTTTACATCCCCCTTTTTTTATATATTAATCCCCTTTTTTTACCTTACTGTTTAATATTATCTTGGGGGTGTGGGGAGAGGGATTTATTTATTTGTTCTCTACTTAACGATTTTCTGCCCCCTTTTTTTATTATATATATATATACATATATAGAATAAAAAAAGGGCAGAAAATCGTTAAGTAGAGAAAAAAAAAAAATCCCTCTCCCCACACCCCCATATATATATATATATAGGCCGGAGGGTCTAGTTAATGTCGGTGGGGGGAGGTGGTTACCTTATCCTATTTTATCTCTCTTTAGGAGCGGGGTTATTTTCTCCTGTTATTTTGTATTATTATATTTAATTATTACTTGTTGAAGCTGTAATTTTATAGTTATATATTTTATACATGGTATTAACATTACCAAATATATCCAGGTGTTAGTGTGGGTGGGGGTGCGGTGGGTAGGGTGCTCACTGTTAACTCTAAGCTCTGTAGTATATTTGAATTTTCTTCATCCTATTGAGGAGCGCCTTGGTCAAGGGTGGGACACTGGTAGGGAGAGGATACGATGGACTTTTGGAAAGGAAGTGATACCCCCAGGGAACAAGGGGGAAAATCTTCATTTAAATACATTTTTTTAAAATTTAGAAATGGTTTTTTATTCTATTGCTATGAGTGTATTAGAGAGCCTTTATTTTTGTGAATTTTATATGCTCTATGCTTGGGATGTTCTGGATAGGGTTTCCTGTCCCGAGGGGTCTCTGATTTGCCCGGACGATTATGATTGATTAGTCGGTTAAGCGGTGCACCTGGAATGTCAAGGGGAGTAATTCACCAGTCAAAAGGAAGAAAATATTATCAAACCTCAAGAAAGAAAGGGTTGATATAGCTCTCCTACAGGAAACACACTTAGTGGATAAAGAACACTTGAAATTATGACACGGTGGATTTAATCAGGCCTTTTTTTTCTTCTTTTAGCTCAAAAAGCAGGTGAGTTATTATTCTTATTCGGAAGAATTTCCCTTTCAAAATCCTAAATCAGATAAAAGACGAATCTGGATGATATATTCTGATTAAAGCCCTTATAAATGGAGAGGAATATGGGATTTTAAATTTGTATTGCCCCCCTGCACATCCTTTTAAATTTATAACAGAAGCCTTCTCAAAATTGATGGCTGTCGGTGCTGTCCATACAATTATAGGGGGAGATTTTAATTGTATTATGGATCCGGAAATAGATAGGATTCCCAAGAGTCCTGCAGGAGTATCTCCCAGATCTAGACAATTGGTGGATTTGAACAAAGAATTAGGATTAGTAGATGTATAGAGATGTCTCCATCCACAGGGCAGAGATTTTTTTTTACTCCAATCCACACAAATGTTATACCAGAATCGATATGTTTTTGGCCCCCTTGATTTTTTTAAATTCCATATCATCCTGTAAAATAGGCAGTATAGCAATTTCCGATCACGCTGCTGTATATATGGAAATCAAGGCGAGGAACAATGAGACATCCCAAGATTTTAAAACTTTTTTAGAAATTAATTCAGGTACGGCTAACAACCCATCAATGATGTGGGAGACCATCAAAGCTTACGTGCGAGGTTTGATCATCTCATACTCAGCGACACAGAAAAAAATTAAAGGGAGACCAACAGCGTCTGCTCGAAGCTCGCTTAAAAGCGGCTGAAACAGCATACGCTGACAGACCTTCTATTATCAAATTGCAAAGGATTACTGCCCTTACGACAGCTCTAAACACCACGTTTACCCAAACGGCTAAGAGGGAAATATTATTTGCAAAACAAAGGTTATATGACTTTGGCGATAAACCTGGTAGATACTTAGCATTTCTTGCAAAGATAAAGAAGGCCCCTCAAACTGTTACGTCTATCAAGGAAAGTACGGGTATTTTGACTCATGATCACAAAAGGATTAACACAATCTTTAGAAAATTTTATTCTGATTTATATAAATCGCAGGATTGCGAAGCGAGGACTAGTCATTTTTAAAAATCCTGACCTTTCCGGACTTAACTCTGGAACAGGTATCGGTCTTGAATGTTCCCCTAACAATCCAAGAAATACTTGACGTAATCAGGCAACTTCAGAGCAGTAAGGCACCTGGCCCAGATGGCTTTCAAGCTGAATTCTATAAAGAATTTACAGGAATATTGGCTGGTCCACTTATGGACATGTATAACTATTCATACAGTCAGGGCTGTCTCCCGCCTTCGTTGAAAGAGGCAAATATCTCTCTTATCCTCAAAAAATGAAAGGACCCAGAAGATTGCGCGTCATATAGACCAATATCCTTGCTAAATGTAGATTTTAAAATCCTGTGTACCACATTAGCATTGAGGCTAGAAAGGGTATTGTCACATATTATAAAGGAAGATCAGACGGGGTTTATTAAGGGCCGTAGATCATCCAATAATGTCAGAAGGGTTTTGAATGTGATTCAAGCCTGCCATCAGGGAAAGATACCAGGAGTAATAGTCTCATTAGACGTGGAAAAGGCATTCGACAGGGTTGAATGGTCATATTTGTTTTACACATTGGAAAGGTTTGGCTTTGGGAAGGTGTTTACCAAATGGGTCTCAACATTATATAGTCATCCCAAGGCAGTTGTGATTACCAATGGATTAGGCTCGGATAGCTTCAGTGTGGATAGGGGCTGCCGTCAGGGATGTCCTCTCAAACCATTGCTATTTACGCTAATAATTGAGCCACTAGCAGAAGCTATACGGGCTGACCCTAATATAACAGCCCCAAGGATTGGTATAGGTAAACATAAAATTACCCTTTATGCAGATAATGTTCTTCTATTTCTCAGTAATCCTTTGATGTCTGTGCCTCGTTTAATCCAAGTTATTAATACATTTAGTGTATTTTCAGGCTACAAAATTAATTTCTCAAAATCGGAGGCTATGCCAATGGGTGGCCTTGCTAGTATATCCCACTTATTGGACGGATCCCTCTTTCCCTTTCGGTGGTCCCTGGAGGGTTTCTTATATTTAGGCATTTTCATTACCCCAGTATTTGGTCAGTTATACAAGGCTAACTTTGTGCATTTACTTGAAAGGATAAGGCCGGACCTCCAGCGATGGGGAGACCTTCCAATTTCCTGGCGAGGTAGAATAGCACTAATTAAAATGAATGTCCTGCCCCGTCTCTTATACCCTATGAGAATGCTTCCGGTGATGCTGCTGAGGCTGGCACTACGTAAGTTGTATGGCTGGCTGCGTTCCTTTATCTGGAATCATAGACGGCCCTTCATTAAGCTGAAGAAGCTACAGCTTCCACAGGCAAGGGGCGGATTGGATTTCACGGATTTTAGGAAATATCAGTTAAGTTCCCTATTAAGCTCCCTAGCTGATTGGGTCTTGTCTGACCCGCAATCAATCTGGCTGGACATCGAGGCTTCTCAAGTAAAATGCCCACTTATTAACCTTTTATTTTCAGACAAGAGGAAAATCATTACGGACCACTGTAAAATCCCTATAATACTAAACACAATTAAAGCTTGGAATATAATGTGGCAAAATGAGGGCAACTCACATAAAACATCCCTCTATGCTCCGATAGTGGGAGCATGGGGATTTCAACCGGGGCTTACAGATGCCACTTTCAAACTCTGGAGATTGAGGGGTATCTCATGTTTAGGAGATCTGTTTAAAGAAGAGGTCCTGATGTCTTTTGAACAGCTGCGTCAGAAGTTTGGATTACCTAATGGAGACCTGTTTTGATACTTCCAAATTCAAAATTACATACAGAAGAAGACTACATTATTAGATAGTCTTTATGAATCAGATAGAGAACATAGAGTGCTATGGCCAATGGGGGTATCTTCCGTCAGTACTACTTATCATTTATTACATGATGAAGTATTGGGAGATTATGGACAATCTGCTTAAAACATGGGATCAGGATTTGGAACTAGAAATCTCTATAGAAACGTGGAATGACATTTGGGAAAACGCTAGAAGAATCACCATCTGCATCAGAACTCAGGCCATTCAGTTGAAGAGACTTCATAGGGCCCATATAGCATCGGATCGATTGGCAAAATTTAAGGCAGGAGCATCTCCAATGTGTCCCAAATGTAAAATAGAGTGGGCATTCTTGTACATTGCTTATGGACCTGTCATAAGATCCATAGATATTGGACTAAAGTAGCAAGTGGTCTGACAGAAATCTTAGGAACCGAAATTAGAGTGGACCCTGTATCTCTCGTTTTGGGCTTTTTGAACTTACCCTCCCTGGATATGCACGGGAAGAGATTATTTTCTATTCTCTCTTTCTGTGCAAGGAAAAATATTTTGGTAAACTGGGTGGCTGAGGGGCCCCCCTGGACTTTCAAATTGGCACAGATTAATTATGGAATGTATTCCCCTTGACTTCCTTACAAATATGGTGCACCAAAAGACCGCATTATTCCATAAAATATGGCAGCCCTTCTTGAATTATATAACTACAGATATTTCGGCCATCCTAATAAAAGCTTTTATTTAATTGAGATGGCAAACCTGGCTGGTCCGGGGCACCTTGGGAGAGCAATCCTGCACGAATACGGGTTTTGTTACATTTGATGTTAATATATTCCAAGCATGTATCTCACTACCCAATTTCTGTGTTATCCGTCAGTTGTTTTTTTTTCTCTTATTTGAATAGTGTAAGAGACTTAATTATACACTCTGGTTAGTTGTAGGTTAGATTAGTAGTTAGTTGAGTTTTGTTTTTTTTCTCGGTATTTTTCTTTTGTTAAATTTTGGAAATTATTTATTTAAGATTTAATTGTATATCAATGTTTATACTTGGTTTTTTTATTTGTAAACTTGTAAAAATATGTTAAATTTTCAATAAAAGTATCTATAAAAAAAAAGGAAAGCACAAAATTTAGTGAATAAAACCAAGGAAAATCCAAAGATATTTTAGAAATACATAAAGAGCAAGAAAATAGCTAAGGAAAGAGTGGGGTCCATTCGCAAACAAAAAAGATAACATGTCAATGAAGACAGAAGATATGAGCAATATTCTCATTGTTAATTGTATGCTTTCCTGATTCTGGGCATCATTGATGAGGCCTGCATTCATTACCCTTCCCTATTTACCCTTAAGCAGGTGGTGGAAAGTTGCCTTAGGGTGTAGATGGGGAAGTGCTATTGGGGAAGGAGTTCTGGGATTTTAGTTCTGCATGGAGAAACATGATATAGATCTAAATCAGAATGACGTGTGGCTCACAGGAGAACTGGCAGGTCGTGGTCATGATGCTTCTGCTGCTCTTATATCTTATGAAGATCTTACACCTGTTTGTAAAGGTTGCAGATTTGGATCATGGTTGAAGATTTTTGAATATGAAAAGCATAGCTCCCACTGTGCACCAGTGGTTGAGAGAGTGAATGTTTTGTTTGGTAGATGGGGATGTTGATTACGCAGGCTGTTTTTCTGAGATGTCATCAAACTTCTTGAGTACTGTTACAACTGCATTCCTCTAGTCAAGTGGAGAGAATTGTATCACTCACCATCTTGTGTCTTGTGGAAAAGAGACCAGAGGTGGTTACTTGCTTCAGCATTTCTATCCTGTGACCAACTTTTATAGCCATCGTAGTCATATAGTTGGTATAGTTCTGTTTCTGGTCAATGGTAGCTCCCAAGATGCTTATAATTGAGGATTCAATGTAGCATCACCAATTAAATTAGATTCCTTACAGTATGGCAACAGGCTCTTCAGCCCAACAACCCAGCCAGACCCATTACCTTACATTTACCCCTGAATAATGCACCTAACTCTATAGGCAACTTAGCATAGCCAATTCACCTGACCTGCACATCTTTTGGATTGTGGGAGGAAACCCACGCAGACACAGGGAGAATGTGCAAACTCCACCCAGATCGTCGCCCGAAGTGGGAATCAAACCCGGGTCTCTGGCGCTGTGAGGCAACAGTGCCAACAACTGAGTCTCCATGCCGCCCTTAGGTACAATTATCACCCACATGGGTGGATCCTTGGCCAGAGGTGCATAATGTGGTGGAGGTCATGGGAGAGAGGAATGAATGGGTCTCAAGCAAGACAGGACATTGGTCTCAGTAGCTATCTTTTCCACATCCCCCTCTTCCATTACCCTTCCCTTAATTAGGCACTGAATGACTTTGAACAAGGGATGATACAAGAGCAAACAAGCAAACATGTCAGTTCTGCCTTCCTATCGTGAATTTGGTAGAGAGCAGAAGCCAAAAGTAGTATGGACCCCACTCACGATCTTCATGGCTGACTAAATTTGCCCCTGCCACCTAATTTACCAAAAGGGAGAACACACAATTCCAATCAGATGTGAGCTCGATCAAATGATGGAGTCAGGGATATTAGTGGAGAGTCCCAACTAGAGGGATCAAGATGTTCTAAGTCTGTGCAACTGGGCACGTGCTGAACCGCAGGGGCCAATGCCAAAGAGGGAAATTCTGAAGCAAAGGGGAAAATATCTATTAGATTAGATTAGATTAGATTACTTACAGTGTGGAAACAGGCCCTTCGGCCCAACAAGTCCACACCGACCCGCCGAAGCGCAACCCACCCATTCCCCTACATTTACCCCTTTACCTATCACTACGGGCAATTTAGCATGGCCAATTCACCTGCCTGCACATCTTTGTGACTGTGGGAGGAAACCGGAGCACCCGGAGGAAACCCATGCAGACACGGGGAGAACGTGCAAACTCCACACAGTCAGTCGCCTGAGTCGGGAATTGAACCCAGGTCTCTGGTGCTGTGAGGCAGCAGTGCTAACCACTGTGCCACCGTGCCGCCATGTCTATGTTAATCCAGAAGTTCCCGAGGCCATGTATTTCCTTAAAGAGGGATCAGTTCTGATGAAAAGTCATTGACTTGAAATGTTGGATTGGATTTTCACAGAGTCGCATAAATTCCACAAAATTCCTATATAACCCAAGTAAAATTAAATGAAGTAACTGGTAATGTGATGAAGGAAATTGCCCATTTTTAGTTTTTTTTATATGAAGAGCAGTTGAATTTCTTGTTAAAGGTTCGAGGCTTGGTTCAGTGGCAACACTTTTACTTCAGACTCTAAAGACCATAGGATCAAAAGCCAACCTAGAAGTTTAAGCACACAATTCAGACTGCACTTTGATGCTATACTGAGGGAGTGATGCACTGTTGAAAGTGCAAACCATTGAATGAAACATTATACTGAGATCCGTTCTGCCCTGTCAGATGGATGTAAGTGATCCTATGTTCACGAAGTGCCTCTCTCATTATCTTCATCCACATTCTTCAAGAAGGAAGTAGAGACAATCCTGGTAATTATAGAACAATGAGCGTTACTTCGGTTGTGGGTAAAGTGTTGGAAAAGGTTATAAGAGATAGGATTTATAGTCATTTGCAGAGGAATAAATTGATTGGGGATAGTCGACATGATTTTGTGAAGGGTAGATCATGCCTCACAAACCTTATTGAGTTCTTTGAGATGGTGACCAAACAGCTGATGAGGATGAAGCAGCTGATGTGGTGTATGTGGATTTCAGTAAGGCGTTTGAAAAGGTTGCCCACAGTAGACTATTAAAGAAAATACGGAGGCATGGGACCGAGGGTGATTTAGCTATTTGGATCAGAAGTTGGCTGGCTGAAAGAAGACAGAGAGTGGTGATTGATGGAAATGTTCACCTTGCAGTTCAGTTGCTAGTGGTGTACCATAAGCATCTGTTTTGGGGCCACTGTTCTTTGTCAATTTTATAAATGACCTGGATGAGGGCGTAGAAGGATGGCGCTAAGGTCGGTGGAGTTGTGGATAGTGCTGAAGGGTGTTGCAGGTTACAGAAGGATGTAGATAAACTCTAGAGCTGGGCTGAGAAGTGGCAATGGAGTTTATTGCAGAAAACTGTGAGGTGATTCACTTTGAAAAGAGCAACAGGAATACAGAGTGCTGGGCTAATGGTGAGATTTTTGGTGGCGTAGATGTGTAGAGAGATCTCAATGTCCATGTGCACAGATCCCTGAAAGTTGCCACCAGGTTAATAGGGTTGTTGAGAAGGCATACAGTGTATTAGTTTTTATTGATAGAGGGATTGAGTTTCGGAACTACGAGGTCATGCTGCAGCTGTACAGAACTCTGGTGTAACCACACTTAGAATATTGCATACAGTTCTGGTCACCGCATTATAGGAAGGATTTGGAAGCTTTGGAAAGGGTTCAGAGGAGATTTACTAGGATGTTGCCTGGTATGGAGGGAAAGTCTTATGAAGAAAGGCTTAGGGACTTGAGGCTATTTTCATTAGAGAGAAGAGGTTGAGAGGTGACTTAATAGAGACATATAAGATAATCAGAGGTTGGATAGTGAGAGCCTTTTTCCTTGGATGGTGAGGGCCGTCAAAAGGAGACATAGCTTTAAATTGAGGGATGATAGATATAGAACAGATATCAGAGGTAATTTCTTTACTCAGCAAGTTGTAGGGGCATGGAACACACTGCCTGCAACAGTAGTATGCTTGCCAACTTTAAGGGTTTTTCAATGGTCATTGGATGGACATATGGATGAAAATAGAATAGTGTAGGATAGATGGGCTTCAGATTGGTTCCACAGGTCGGTGCAACATCGAGGGCCGAAGGGCCTGTACTGTGCTGTAATGTTCTATGTTCTAAATTTATCACTCAATAATCACCAGAAACAATCTTTCTAGTTATTTATCTCATTGCTGTTTGTTTGACTTTACTGTTCACAAATCTAACATTACTTATGTTTTAACTGTGTCTATATTTCAAAACTACCCAATTACCAGCAAAATATTTTGATCATAGAAAAAGGAGAGAAAGTAGGCCTAGTGGTCTGTTGAGCCTGTTCAACATGTTGAGTTTTTGAAAGAAAATATATAAGTTCAGGTTATTTATTTATTCAGGAAATAGTTATAACAGTAATCTAAACAAGAATTGAAATATGACTAAGTAAATATTAAGCAGTTCACCTACTGACTCAACTGAAGCACATAATTAAAGTCCTTTGTGGATTGTTTTACTCTATGATGTACATTGTTTAATGTTTGGATGGACATTTTAAATGTTTAAGTCCCACAATAGTTATCGGTATGGATATAAACTAACCCAAGTATACCACGATATATGGTAAACAATATTAGTAGAAGATTTGTGATTATGAAAGTATTATACCATCAATAAATTATTTGTAAAAGCAAACTACTGGAAATACTGGGAATCTGAAATACAAACAGAAAGTGTTTTGAAGTCTCAGCAAGGCAGACAGCATTAGTGAAAAAAATTAATGACTGATTGATTTGATGTGCCCATCTAGCAGCTAGAGGGGTGGTAGCAATTAGCCATAACCAGAGGCCTCAAAGAGATTTAATTCTAATTGGGCAATCTGAAGGCTGTCATTGGGGTTCCTAGCCCCTGCAATCTGAATATCCTAGTTTAGGGTACAGCTTGATGATCAAAGGCCATCATTTTTACAACACTGACAATGAGGCAATTACGTAGCCTGAAGTGGCCAAGTGATCTCAACAATGCCTAATTTTCTAGATCATTTCCCCTTTCCACCCTCATATCATCTCCCAGACCAATTTCAGGGCAGTGGGGATTAAATTCCAATCAGTGTTTCTGTTCAGTAACATTTCACTAAATGGTCCTAAGCAGAACAGTAATAAACAAATGTTTATATTAAACAATTAGCAGATGATTACAGGAAAATGTTGCATCCATCATTTGCAATAAGTTTTTATTCACAGAGGTGACCAAATTGTTTTCCCTCCATAAACTTGCATTGAACCCCAGCTTACATTTTGAACTTGCTAGAGAAAAATTAATTACAGAAGCGAAAACATTGCAACAACATTTTGATATTTGTTTCAGTTGGTGAACCTCCATGTAATTAACTATTTTTGTATAACTGTCATGATTTTAGAAATGCTACTGTTTGTGCAGTTAGTGTATGGCTTTTTAGTCATTCTTTTTGTTTTCAACATTATGTGTTGTATTTTATTAAGCATTTGTGTCTTTAGTTCTGATTTTCGATTTGTCCCTCTTTTCCTTGACTTGTCAGTCTGACCCAACCTCTTCTACTTCATCTGATGATTATCCCTATGTTTTGGAAGCAAACCTGCAAGAAATGATCACCATGCTTAGGAAGGTAGTCTTGCTGGATGATAATTAGATTCTGTTATTTTTTTCATTGTGCAGCTTTGTGCTTGACAAGCTTGATTTGTTAAAAATAGCAGGATTTTGGTTTAACCATGAAAATCCAGCATGTTGTTACATATGGCTGAACTCATTCATTCATGAAAATATTTTTGAAATGTATAAGAAAATATTGCTAATGCTTAGGTGTTATAGACTACAAGTTCACAAACATTAAGCAATTATCTCCAGCTGCCTGCTTAAATCTGAACATGAGTCCTCGGACCGCGTAGGCTTGAGCTTGGCTTGTTTCTTTCTTGTTTAAAGTAATCACATGTACATTGACTTGGGTAAAATAAAATTGAGGTCTATTCAGCTTTTTCAATTTGTGTTACAGGCTGAAGAGAGGCATGGCAGTATAGAAGAACGTTTGAGGCACTTAGAGACTCAGCTTGAAGAAAAGAATCAGGAACTTCAGAGAGTAAGTCATATTAAGAAAATGAGACAAAAGAGTGAAACCTAGATTACACTACATTAATTATTTCCATTTTTACTCGTTGTATTTCTAGTTTAAGGGTTGCTTCTATAAATGGTTGTGAATGGATTGTTTCTACTCCCAGACTTGGGAAATATGCTGACGGTACTGTATTTTGAATTTAATTTGTGGTTCCTGTGTAAGGCTAATGTTTGAGATACTTTGACAATAATTGGATGAGTTTCAAGTCTCAGGGCTCTTATGGTGCAGTGGTGTATCCCTGTCTCTGCCTATTTTTCTGGGATGTTGAATACCCTTGCAATCATCAATCACCATAGCCCATTCCATTAACAATATCACCGTCATGTCCCCCATGTTTTTCCAATAGCCACTCACCCAGTGCTTCACATTCCATACATTAACGATGGAAATTGCTTTATGTTACTTTTCACTTCTCACCACTTAGTAAAATCCTTCATTTCATGGATACTAAGAAAATGATATATTGTGCAATGTGAATAAGACTTGTAATACTTGTAACACTTAGGTGGGCACTGCAGGGGATATACTATTTTATTTGTCCCTCCAATTCCATTTGATTTAGACTCCTCCATTTCTCCACACCGTCCCTTGATGTTAGCATTGTTCTTAACAGGCTTTACCTGCAAATATTCAATAGGTCACACAAGTGTTTTCCTGGTGGTGGAAAAAATATATAATAGTACTGTCTATTCACAATGCTGTCTTCATTTTTTGTCTCACTCTAAAAAAAATTTTAAAATACAACCACCATGATTTGGGGGAG
Source organism: Chiloscyllium plagiosum (assembly GCF_004010195.1). NCBI lineage: Eukaryota > Metazoa > Chordata > Chondrichthyes > Orectolobiformes > Hemiscylliidae > Chiloscyllium > Chiloscyllium plagiosum. The sequence continues at coordinate 43,382,572 of NC_057728.1, read as the reverse complement.
AAAAATGTAAGGGAGCACATGTTTAATTTTTTTTCCAACTGCTGTAGCTGTTTGTTTTTTATCAGCCAGCCCCATTTAACTCACAGCAAAACAGATGACAGCACTGCCTAACAGGACATCTTATAACATTTTTCAATGCATTGTAGTGCCTTTTCCATTGGAAAAAAACTGCAAAGTCTGTGAACAAATTAGTAAGACTGGTCAATATAAGGGACAACTTGCATTTGAAAGACAAATTCCACTGATGAATAACATTAAAAACAAATCAATGCTACCTAAAAGTGGGATTTAAGAAAATGCTTTATACTCACCTGTCAGAATGTTCTAGTGGAGAGGGGATTCAGTTGAAGAGAAGGTTAAAAATATCAAAGAGAGGTGAGAGAGGAGAGGTGAACAGAGGGATAGAAGCCACACATGGGCAATAAGTATGGGGTTTAAATAAGCATTAGGAATCAGCACAAGCTTGGTGGGCCACAGGACCTGTTCCTGTGCACTATTGTATTGTATGAAAAGAGATCTCATATTTAAGGATCTGCCAGGAGGCTGTGATCACAATATAGTAGAATTTTATGTTAGAGTTTGAGAGAAACCATTCGGCTTGCAAACCAATGTCTTCAACATAAATAAGGGCAATTACTGAGGTATGAAGTAACTCTACAGGGAAAATGGACAAAGTACAAAAGTAGATGAGGCAGACTAGTAAAAAAAATCATAACTGTGCAATAATTTCTTCCAATCAAAAAGAAATTGAACCATCAAAACCAACATAAATGTTAACAATGGTAGTCAAGGAGAGTATGCAATCAAAAACTAAGGTAGACAATATGTGGTAGGTCAGAGGATGGGAATTTTTCAGGAATGAGCAACAATGACTAATAAGCTAATAAAGAGAGAGAAACTTGATTATAAAACTAAATTGGCAAGAAATACAAGAAAAAGGCAGCAAGAATGTCTATGGGTATGTAAAAAGAAAGTAGCTAAAATGCATGTAGGATCTTTGGAGGATGAGGAACAGGGAAATAGCAGATAATTTAAACCAATATTTTACATCAGTTTTCATGGTAGAAAACTCTATAAATGTCCCAAAAGTTTCAGAAAAGCAAAGTTTGGAATGAAAATACTTGGAACAGTCACTTTTGTGAGGGACAAAGTATAGGTATTTAACAAGTTAATAAATGACAGACAGACAAATCATCAGACTGGATGGCCTACATCCAAGAGTTTTGAAGGAAGTGACTGTTGAGAAAGTGGTGACATTGCTCCAACTTTTCCACAACTCACTGGATTCTGGAAGGGTTCCAGCAAATTAAAAAAAACATAAATGTAACACCCCAGTTCAAGAAGGGAGGGAGACAAAAAGCAGGAAACTATAAGCCAGTTAGTCCAATGTGTCATCGGGAAAATGCTAGCATCTATTATTAACAAATAAATTACAACACATAAGATCATAGGAAGTGGGAGCAGGAGAAGGCCATTCAGCTCATCAAGTCTGCTAGACCATTCAGTGAGATTATGGCTGATCTGATAATCTTCAAGTCCATTTTCCTGCCTTTTCCCGACAATACTTAATTCCCTTACTGATGAAACATCTGTCTATCTCTGTCTTGAAGATGGTTAGTGACCCAGCCTCAATCCTCTATGGTAAAGAATTCCACAGAATCAGTATGCTCTGAGAGAAGAAATTCCTCATCATCTTTGCCCTAAATATATGACCCCTTATTCAGAGATTATGCCCTATGATCCTGTACACTCTCACAAAGGGAAACAGTTGTTCTGCATCCACTCTGTCAAGTCCCTTGAGAATATTGTATGTTTCAGCAAGGTCACCTCTCATTCTTCTAAATTCAAGTGAGCACAGTTCCAATCTACTCAACTTCAACTTGTGTTGTACTATTCCATTGTCTGTTCTTGTGACCCACTGCTGATTTTAGAAATTGCTGCTCAAAACAAATTGACTTAGATTATTCTTTTCATAAAATATCACATTTAAAATTTACTTTTTTTTTCCTGACCTCATACTTTGGATTCAGAACACATGAGAAAATCTGTAGTGTACTGATGGGATTCCATTAGTTTTTAGTTTAGACAAGTACAATAGGAACAATACAAGACTGTAATGATCATTGCAAATCTGGGATATTCGGTCTGAAACTAAAATATGTCACCAGCAAATTAGCGACAAGTTGATGCCTTCAAATAAGTGGAATCAAAAGACAATGAAAATATAAGGAAGCAATCTAATTGGAAAATTTGTGTCCAAATGCATTTCAAATGAAAAATGGTTTCATGACAAACGAAATACCATATAAAGACAAATTGGTCTTGCTAAATTGTAATAAAATATAGAACACTATATAGCAAAAAGATTAATCCACAGTACTGGCTGAATCCAGTTTGAATAAATGACAGAATCACCAAGTGATTATAGTACATAAATTGCTGTTTTCTTGGATTTGTCAAATAAATTATGAAGTGTAATTATTCAAGCTTGTGATTAACTTTCAGTATAAATTTAAATGTTTTCCAAAACTGCTTTTTTAACTTTCACGCTTTAGGCCCATCAAAGAGAGAAAATGAATGAAGAGCACAATAAGAGACTGTCTGACACAGTGGACAGATTGCTCACAGAGTCAAATGAGCGACTTCAACTGCATCTAAAAGAGCGAATGGCTGCATTAGAAGACAAGGTAATACTTAAAACATTTGATATGGTATTCAAACTATTAATGTTTAATTTCAAAATAATAATTTACTTTTGGGATGTTGACATGGAAGTTAGTCTGAAACAGTATTAGAAATTGCTGAATTCTCGTTAGGCCTGACTTTTTGTTAATCATACTCGTGTGCTTAAATGATTATGAACCATCTAATATTGAGATGGCAGCAGAATTGGATGCTTCAGCCAGAGGTCCTATGTACTTTTTCTGTTTCTCTTTTGTTTCCCTTTCTGAATTTTTTTCAAAATTTTTACTTTAAACTTGCAGGTAGTCCTCCCATAACACACATTTATTAAATATGATTTGTCTGTAACATGATTTGTGAATTGCCAACATTTGTTTCATAAAGCGAACTCCGTTCGCTGTTACGCGATTCTCATCCCCGGTGCTAGGTGTCATGCTGTGTGGAGAATAGGACTCCATGTCAGCATCACATGATCAGCCTGCTCGTGCCCTTTCCCCTGAAGAGCTTCATGAAAGGTATTGTGAAATGTTTGTGGTAGTGGATTTGGAAAAAGCATTGTGAAAATGTCTCTACAGCCTGAGAACTAGATGCTGGGAACAATCTGTAATTTAAAAACCTAAAGAGTTGAGATAAAAGTGAAATTTCACTGGAATTGACAGTAAAAGGACAGTGTTGAGGAGCAGTTTGAAACTTGGCCTTTTTGTTTGTGTTAAGAGCTTTTATCTCTTTTTGTTTAAAAAAAAATGTTTAGATGTTAAAGAATATTTGCAAACTCGTGTGAATCTCTTTCGATGACCAATCACAATGGTAACCAGTTGCAAAAAGCTACCAGTACAGGGGCTTGGACATGGTCAGTCAGCTGCTCAGGGTGGTCAGAGTCAAGAAACTTGACACATAGTGTGTGTGGGAGAGAAAGGTGGGTGGCACACTGTTACTTCTGGTGCATGTGTGGAGATGTCCTGAGGGGATGAGTAGGTTGTGCAGAAGATATTCAGGATCAGATGTTAGCGAGGATGATAGTGAGTGGGGAAGATGTTGCAGGAAAGGGTGGGTACAGTGGCAGAGATAGGGTGAGGTATCAATGAGAAGATGGTGACACTTTCATTGGCAAAGTGGAGGAGGTCATTGATCATCTTCCTACATTCTGAGCATTCCTTCAGATGGTTTAGCCTGCACTGGCCTGGATGCTAACCCTGGTCCAAGTTGGTATGGTTCCAGAAGACTAGTGTCGTCTATTGTCCTGGAGAAAAGGACATCCTGCCTCTGCATCACCCCATGCCATCAGCAGCATCACTATGTCCCTGCCCACAAAGAGAGGCACCAATTTTCTGTTGTCTGCCACGTCCAGGTCCAATGTCAGTAACCATGCAGGCTGCTCTGGACTGACAGCGCTTGACTGGGTGCACAATATCTTTTTAAAGATGGTGCTGCACCACGGATGTTAGTCAATTCTGGAATATCCAGGAAGTGGTGAGTTGTTTTGGAAATGCCAAATGATATGATGGTGCTAGAATGTGAGAGAGAAGTGGTTTGGGTAATAAATCAGGTGGGCTTTGTAAATTAAGGTGATAGATGTCCCCAAGCATCCTGATGTGAAACCCTCCGAAAAACTTGACAAAATTCACACTTAGTGAAAGAGATTAAGCCCTTGAAATGTCAAGCCAGGTTTCATTTTGGGATCTGACTTGTGCAGTGTTACCACTGGATGAGATCAGAAGACTGGCTAGAATGTAGTGCAGCCAGCAGATATAGATGCCAGTCGAGAGTAATCAGTTGAAGCCTGCACTATATATTACCATACAACAGGTCAACATTTACTTAGACTGTGCTATAGTTTGTGTTAGGCTAACAACTAATATTTTTGTTTCAATTTTTACTGGTATTTTTGGTGGTTCACCCCAACCTTGTTTTTCCCATGGACTCCATTATTTCTATTGCACGATTTTCTATAACACAGTGTCGCAAGAGAATGCAACTATGGTGTTATAGGAAAACTGCCTGTACTTGGAGTGGAATGGAGGATTTGACCTGCAGACCGGAGCCTGTCTGAGGAGAGTCCCAGACCAGGCCGGCATAGAAGGCAAGTCCCAGACCAGGCCGGTGTGGATTGCGATTCCCAGGCCAGACCAGAGAGGAAGGTACATCCCGGAGGTGAATCCTGGACCGGAGGCCAGTACAGGAGGCGAGTTCCAGACTGGAGACCGCTGCAAGAGGCAAATCCTGGATTGGAAGCAAGTCCTGGAGGCAAATCCCAGATTGGGTGTTGAGTCTTGGAGCCGAAGCCAGAATGGGAGATGAGTTCTGGACTGGAGGCCGACATGGGAGGCAAGTCCCAGACTAGAGGGCAATGTGGGAGGCGAGTCCTCATTTGAGTGCACTTGGCAATAAAGCTAACTCTATTCAATGGAGCCCAAATTAAGGCATTCATCTTGTGTGATGAAAAGGAATATTCAGCAATCATTCGACAAATTCATGGAACACATCTACTAACCAATGTAGAGTAACTGTGAAATGAAAGAAAGGGTCCTTTTTGGATAAAGAAAATAATGTATTTAATTTCACAGGTCTCCAAGGTTTGGGGATTTGAGCTATATGGAGAGGCTGAATAGGCTGGGGCTATTTTCTGTGGAGCAACAGGGCTGAGCGTTGACTTTGTAGATGTTTATAAAATCATGCGGGCATGGATAGGGTGAATAGTCAAGGTCTTTTCCCCAGGGTAGGAGAGTCCAAAAGTAGAGGGCATAGGTTTAAGGTGAGAGTGGAAAGATTTAAAAGGGATCTAAGGGATAACTTGTTCATACAGATGGTGGTCTGTGTATGGAATGAGCTGCCAGAGGAAGTGTGGAGGCTGGTACAAATACCACATTTAAAAGGCATCGAGATGGGTATATGAATAGGTAGGTTTTAGAGAGATACAGTTCAAATGCTGGCAAACAGGACTAGATTTATTTCAGGTGTCTGGTCAGCATGGACGAACAGATGACCATGCTATACAGCTCTAGATTGTAAGTGCCATTATCTTTTTACTGTTCACTCACATGTAATCTAATTCTGCCACTGCACATTAACATCACCCCAAGATTAATAATCCAAGATACTCAGATTGTGAGTGGCATCTCTACTCAATGGTTGTTATCCACCTCATCTTCTTAAACTATTAACCCTTCCTGCCCTCTTCACTTCCTACTAATTCATTGAGGACCTCACCCCTCTTCTATTCCAACACCTCCAATGGTCTTCCTCCATTTTCACCTCACTCAATCCCTCCTTTTGTCTCATTGAAGGAGAAAATGTCTCATTACTGGGCAGAGAGGGTCTAGACAGAGTAGCTGATATTTGATTTCTCTCCCCTTGTGAGGAGAAGATCCATGAGACAACTGGAGAGGATTGAGACCAACTATGTGGGAATGTGAAAAAGTCCATGTCCAAGCAACCCAATAAGCTTCTTTGTCCTCTGGGTGTGTGTGTGCTATGCTGTCAGCTGCAACAACTTCTATTTTCTGGAGCACTCTCATGTACCTCATGTGTTTGAGGGTCCAGGTGCCTTAAAATATTGGTTACTGGGGCTGATGGAAGTCCACTGCAACCATGGTTCACATCATAATTGTACAGTTCCTAACTGATGCAGAACACTGATATAATGGCACCCAAAGATTTGACCAGGCCTTTAGAGGAGCAGTGTAGAGGGCTGTTGAAAATACTCTACTGCTGCTTGAACCAGTCTGCAAAGAACCTTCCATTGTGATCAGGATTGAATGTGCTGCATTATCCAGACACTGTGACCAATTGGAGCAGGAAATGAGGTGATGTGCTGGAATGCTGAGAAACTAGGGGAACTAGGAACAGTTTTCCAAAGAGGCGAATGAGGACATTGGAGAAGAAGAAGCTTTCCTTCTATTTGACAGAGTTCAGCTGAATTGATCACAATGAGGCAATCAGGATGTGATTCACACCTGGTTCAAATAGATATCGATCTGGGTGCGGAGACAATAGTGCATTATAAAATAGTCGTTGGTCATAATGGCAGCATTTAGTTTGCAATGTGAGGGCAGACTTTCAACCTTTTTTGTTTTTTTTTAGTTTCTTTTTGCTGTCTGGAAATTTAAACAAAAACTCATGTTTGGAGCTGACTGACTGCATGGCTGTGTGTGATGTTTCCTTCTGGACAATGACAAGCTGTGTGTTTGCAGTGGGCACTGTGAACTGAGCAGTGGTGACTTAGAGTGTGGTGCCATAATAGTGTAGATGCAGTAACAGTACACTGCCAGTGATGGGCAACACTGGTTTGCCCTATAACAGAAAGTACTAAAGAAATGCAGCAGGTCTGGCAGCATCTGTATAGAGAGAGAGAGAGAGAGAGAATTAGAGTTAATGTTTTGAGTCCAGTGACGGTTCATCAGGATCGTCAAGGTACAATAGCCTTTTAATAGCTTGGTTGGATTGGTCTTTTGGCAAATATCTGCAGAGTGGTGATTTGTTCTAAGAACTACATGTGGGAAGAGGCAGATGGAAACGAATGTAAGGGGCACTCTGGGTGGGCAGGTAGTCAATAGGTTGTGTTTGTTAAGTTACGGCACAAGGTCTTGGCAGAAGTCTCCTGAGACACTCTGTCCAAAAAAACTCAACACTACTCTCACGTGAACAAAAAAAAAGTAAGGTTCGACCCCATAATTTTCACCAGATATTTTCTCCTTGCCTTTCTCAGGATAGGTATTAATTAAACCAAAAGAGAGAAATAATGAATAAGTAAATAAAGCATCAGTGCTGAGGGACAGGTTATATTGTATAGCCCAAATAAGAGTTCTGTACACAAACGCACAGAGCGTAATGAACAAATCAAATGATTTGCAGGCACAAATTTAAATTGGAGATAAAAATGTATTAGCCATTCTGAGACATGGCTACAGGTTGCTCAAGATTGGAACTAATTTACAAGGGTGGTAGATTTACAAAACAGATAGGAAAAATGGTAGAGTGACTGCTGGATGGAGTACCCTTACTGATTAGGAACAAAATTAATTCAGTGGTAAAGAGGGATATAATAAGGGAAAAACATCTAGTGAAGATCATATGGGTGGAACTGAAAAAACTGTGAAGATTTTAAAACTGTAATAGGTGTTGTTTATAGATCCCCAGTAGCAGCCATAAAGCGCTAGATTGTATAAATATTAGACAAGTGTACAGCAAAGGCATGGGGAGAATTTGAATTTTAATAGATTGGGAGAGGCAGACTATAACCTGTCAGAAAGATAGTGAATTTCTGGAGCATATCTGGAATTGTTTCCGACAGCAAAATGTCCTGGATGCAACAAGCGGGGATGCAATGTTGGATATTATAATAATAAGACCACAAGACATAGGAATGCAAGTAAGGCTATTCGGCCCATCGAGTCCACTCCATCATTCAATCATGGCAGATGGGCATTTCAATGCCACTTACCTGCACTCTCCCTGTAGCCCTTAATTGTTTTCGAGATTAAGAATTTATCAATCTCTGCCTTGAAGACATTTAACATCCCAGCCTCCACTACGCTCTGTGGCAATGAATTCCACAGGCCCACCATTCTCTGGATGAAGAAATGTCTCCTCATTTCCATTTTAAATTGACCCCTTCTAATTCTAAGGCTGTGCCCACAGGTCGTGGTATCCCCGCCTGACGAAAACAAATTCCCAGCGTGCACCCTTTCTAAGCCATGCATTATCTTGTAATAATGAGTAATGAGCCAGATTTAATTAGTAACCTAATTGTGTGTGAACATTTATCAAACAATGATTTGAAAGAGTTTAGTGTAATATTTGAAAGCACAAGGCACAAATCAACTACGAGAGTTTAAGATATAAGGAAGGCTGGGATGAGACAAAGGCTGCCCACAGTAAACAGAAAATTTGTTAGTGCGAAAAACAATTGAAGAACAGTGGAGGATGTTTAAAGAAATATTTAACACAATACAAAACAGTTTAAGCCCCTGAGAGAGAAAAGCACTGTTCACAGTAAAAACAGCCTAGGGTAACTAAAGAGATAAGGGACGATATAAAACTAAAAAGGCTTACAGAAATGCAAAACTCAGCGCAGATGCTGTCAAATGGGAATGATTACTGTGTGGAGTTTGCACATTCTCCCCGTGTCTGCGTGGGTTTCCTCCGGGTGCTCCGGTTTCCTCCCACAGTCACAAAGATGTGCGGGTCAGGTGAATTGGCCATGCTAAATTGCCCATAGTGTTAGGTTAAAAAAGGGGTAAATATAGGGGTATGGGTGGGTTATGCTTCGGCGGGTCGGTGTGGACTTGTTGGGCCGAAGGGCCTGTATCCACACTGTAAGTAATCTAATCTAATCTGATACAAAGACGAGCAAGGCCACAAAGCAGCTTATATTCGCTACTAAAAGGGATGTTGAAAGGAAAGTTGCAAGGGACATAAAAATCGATAAGAAGTTTTATAGTTACACAAAGGGAAAGCAGGTGGTCAGGAACGATCAATGTTGGCCTACTAAAGACTGAAAGTAGGGATATTGTCAATAACTTTGGGAAGTGGCAAATATGTTGAATAATTATTTTGCCCCAATTTACAGTAGGAAGGATAGCTTGCTGGAAGTCAAGAAGAATTAGTGGATTGGGGACTGGGACTGAATAAAATTAACATAAATAAAACATTGGTAATGAGGAAATTAATAGAACTGAAATGTGCCAAATCCCCAGGACCTGACAGTTTCTGTCTGAGTGTGTTAAAATCCATTGTGGATACCGCAATTATAAGCTTTCAGAGTTCCCTAGATACAGGAGTTATCCCTCAGGATTGGAACATTGCATGTCATTCTGCTTTTTAAAAATGATGAACGATGAAAACCAGGGAATTAGACATGATTTGGAGATGCCGGTGTTGGACTGGGATGTACAAAGTTAAAAATCACAAAACACCAGGTTATAGTCCAACACTTATATTTGGAAACACTAGCTTTCGGAGCGCTGCTCCTTCATCAGGTGGTTATGGAGAATAAGATTGTAAGACACAGAATTTATAGCACAAGTTTACAGTGTGATGTAACTGAAATTATACATTGAAAAAACCTGAATGGTTTGTAAAGTCTCTCATCTTTTAGAGTGACCATATTGGTTTCAGTTCTTTCATATGTAAATTGCAAACTTTTTTCAAAGTTACATTCTCAAGTAAACTTTAACAATTGGTGTCATATCTGACCAGATAATGTACTAGCTCATCTAACATTTGTGGTGGGGAAGCTGTTGGAGTCAATAATCAAGGATGGGGGGTAACTGAAAACCTGGAAAGGTTTCAGATTATCAGGGAGAGCTGGTATGGATTCGTGACAGGTGTGTCATACCTCACAAACCACATTGAATCTTTTGAAATGGTGACTGTGCTAGTAGACAGGGGAATGTCTATAGATGTTGTTTATCTAGACTTCCATAAGCATTTGATAAAATTCCCAATAAGAAAGTATTAAGTAAGGTAGAAGCCCATAGAATTGAGGGCAAATTAGTGACATGACTGGGAAATTGGTTGAGTGGCAGTGGACAGACAGTAGGGATAAAGGGTTGGTACTCAAACTGGCAAGATGTGACTCGTGTACCACAATAATCTATGTTAAATTATTCATATTATTTATTCATAACTTGAATAATGCCATTGAAAGTCAGATATCTAAATTTTCTGATGACAGGTGGCAAATTAGAAAGTATCGAGATAGTCTATCAATATTACTTTATAATGTTTTGCTTTGTGGATGAGCAAATTGTGGCAGATGGATTTCAACGTATGCAAGTGTAATGTTATCCATTTTGGACCAAGAAAGAATATATCTGGGTACTCTCTAGATGATATGAAGTTAAATACAATCCATGTCCGAAGAGATTTGAGGTTCAGGTGCAGAGATCTTTAAAATGCCATGAACAGGTGCAGCAAATTATCAAAAATGCTAATGGATACCAGCCTTTATATCTGGTGGAGTGGACTATAAGGACACAGATGTTATGCTGCAGCTATACGAAACCCTGGTTAGACCCTACTTGATGTATTGTGAGTAGATATGGGCACCACACCTTGACAAGGATATATTGGCCTTGGAGGAGTACAATGTATATTTATAAGTATGATATCTGGTATTCAGAGGTTAAGTTATGAATGAACTATTTTTATTGTAACTTGTATTTTACAGTGAGAAAAACAGTAAAATATAGTGATAAGCTTTTCCACTGTTGCGATAATCCAATGCCATTTTGAATATTTTAAGAATAAGAAAAATAAAGATATAATTTAAAGAGAGCCCATCAGTCTTGAGCCAGCTCATTGTCAATGACACCTGTGCCACTATCCCTCCTCCTAGAATTTAGAAGATTAAGGATGATCTGATCAAAGTCTTCAAGGCATTAACAGGAAAAGACAGGGTAGAGAACAGTAAAATATTTCCACTGACCGCAGATTCTTTTTAACAAATTCCACTTTAGCTACTGTTGGCATTGATTTGGAAGCATGTTATGATGTCAAAGGAATCTCATGATTATAATACATAAAGTATTTGCATATTTCAATAAGAGCACAGAATAGTTCATTGGCATCTTTAATAGTATGAAACCATTATTAATGAACTGGAGTGAGAAAGCTTTTTAACACTTCATTAAATGTATGAAATGGTTTGTCGTAGAAATTTAATATATACCAACTGTTGAAGTCCTTCATATACAAATCTTGATAACAAATGTAAATGTACTGTTTGATCAAATTTGCCATTGTGACTTATTTTACAAATAATTATGCTTTGTTACCTTAGAACATGTTGATTCAAGAATCTGAACTACTAAGGAAACAACTAGAGGAGTCGCTTCATGATAAGGTAATATCTTTAATACATAAGAACAATACTTGTTGAATACACATAATAGATGTGAAGTTTCAGTGAGATATCAATGATTAAGAATAATAATTTATTTTCTTACTGTAATATTAAACATAAAGTACTTGTGAAAAATTAAAACATATGCAGGTTTTTTTTGCCACTTAGCTCAATAGCAACTGAAATAATTTCCAATTAACAGTATAACTTGGGTCTCCTAGCTGTCACAATTATATCAAAGCCACCTAAAAGAGAAGGGTTATTGGACTGTGTAATAAAACTGTAAGCTGAATGTTGCTATGAATTTTGATAAGCATGGTTTTTAAAAATTCATTCAGGAGATGTGGGCATCGTTGGCTTGACCAGCATTTATTGCCCACCCTAGTTGTCCTTGAGAAGATGGTGATGACCTACCTTCTTGAACCACTGCATTTCTTGGGGTGTTAGGACACATACAGTGCTGTTAAGGAGGGAGTTCCAGGATTTCTGTACAGCGATACTGAAGGAATGGTAATATATTTCCAGTCAGGACAGTGAGTGGATTAGAGGGAGTCTTGCACATGATGGTGTTCCCATTTATCTGTTGCCTTTGTCCTTCTAAATGATAGTGGTTTCAGGTTTGGAAGATGCTGTCTAAGGAGTCTTGTAGGTGATATGTACTGGTGCAACTGTGATTCAGCGATGAAGGGACTAAATGTTTCTGAATAAGCTGTTTTGTAATGGATGATGTTAAGTTTCTTGAATGTTGTTGGAGCTGCATACATTCAGGTAAGTGTAGAGTGTGCCCTCATAGTCCCAACGTGTGCCTTATAGATGATGGATAGACTTTGAGGTGTCATGAAGTGAGTTACTGATTACAAAATACCTAGTCTCTGATTTTGTCATGTCGCCACAGTATTTATATGGTGGTCCAGTTCAGTTTCTTGTCAATGATAATCCCTAGGATAAAGATAAGTGGCATTCTGAGAAGGTAATGACAAAGTGCAATGATTAGATTCTCTCTTCTTGGAGATGGTCATTTCCTGCCATTTTGTGCAAATGTTACTTGCCACTTGTCAGTCCAAGTTTGGCTATCATCAAGGACTTGTTATATTTAGACATGGACTTGTCCCTTACCCAAGAAGTTGTGAATTGTGGAATGATCAGTGAACCTGCTCACTTCTGACCTTATGATGGAGGGAAAGGCATTGATGCAGCAGCTGATGATGGTTGGACCTAAGACATCACCCTGTGTATCTCTGCACTGTTGATCTGGGGTTGAGATGACTGACTTCCAGCCACAACCATCCTCCTTGTACTAGCTATGATTCTAATGAGCAAAGAGCTTTTCTTCCACTTCCTGGTGACTTCAATTTTGCTCGCCTCCTTGATGCCACACTGATTCAAATGTGGCCTTAGTGTCAAGGACAGTCACTCTGAATTCTTCTCTGGAATTCAGATTTTTTTTTTCATAATTAAATCAAGGCCGTAATGAGGTCAGGAGTTGAGTGGGCCTTACAGACACAAAACGGAGTGCCTGTGAGCAGATTATTTCTAAACAAGTGCTGTTTGGTAACACTTCCTGATGAAGAGCTTATTCTCAAAACGTTGTCTGTCCTGCTCCTCGGATACTGCCTGACTGGCTGTGCTTTTCCAGCACCACACTCTTCGACTGCTTGATAACACTGTTGATAACTCTTTCCACCACTTTATTGTTGATCACTGTTGGAGCAGTAGTTGGCAATATGAGATTTGTTCTGCTTTTTGTACACAGAACATACCTGGACATGCTACCATGCTGCTGGTTAGATGCTAGTGTTGTAGCTGTACTGGAGTGTTTTGGCTATTGGTATGGCAAGTTCGGGAGCACAGGTCTTTCGGACTGTTGCTGAATCTCAGGTTCCAGAACCTTTTCAGTGTTTCTTCTCATCACATTAAATGAATCAAATTGTTTGAAGACTGGCATCTGTGATGCCATGAACCTCCAGAGGAGACCAAGGTGGATATCCACTCATCACTACTGGCTGAACATTGTTGTAATCGCTTCAGCCTTATCTTTTGCATGATATGCTGTGCTTCGTCATCATTGAGTGAGTTGTTTAATTATCTAATAAACATTCGTAATTCAATGTGGCCGGACTGAAGAGCTGAGGTATGATGCATTGGTTTTGAAATCACTTAACCCTGTCACTTACCCAAAGTTGACACCTGCTTCATCAGAGTGGCACATCCTGTTTTAGGATATCTATTGAGACACGACTTGCAAATTTTTACCAATTGAACTTTTAGGTATAGTTAGGTTAAAGTCAGATGCCCAAGTCAAACTTGCCACCAAACGACTCACTGCCAGATGAAACTGAAGTTGGAAAACACGTAACAACCAACTGGCTCCTCTGAGGTAATTTAGCACATCAAGTATTAATAATAAGGGTGTCAGCCTCATTGCCATTTTCTGTTCACACGTAACTGCAGTCAGTCAGGTGTTCTGATATTGGGAAAAGTGGCAGTCTATCTGGGCAAGATAATGGCAATTCTAGGAATGAATGAATTTACACCTACCTCCTTCATCCTGAGTGCCTGCTGGAAGTACTTCTGATCGGACACGAACTCTCTCATAACTCCTTACTCCAGAACTTTTTCCACAATGCCTCCAATTCCCCCATTAATATTCCATCTAGTTATTTTGTTATGATAACATTTATGTTATTCATGAATGACATAACTTCCTGGAATTATAGTGGTAGCAATAAGGCCATCATTACTTTTGTGTTGATGAAAAAAGACACATTGTGTTGAAGCTTTTTGTCTTGTACTTGTCAGGGTCTTCTGTAGCATTGCAAATTTAAGGAAAATATCAATATTTATACTGAATGAGAGAAGAATGCTGATCGGTAGAGGTGTTGCCATGGAGAATGCACATGTTAATGATGATTGACAACTAACTGCAAAGCTTAGTTTAAATTCTGTACCAGGTAGATTGACTCTAATCAGTCAACCATTGCCCTGACAATTGCAGCAGCAAATGGCTACCACCTATTTTGTTGAGTTAAAACACGGTTAGCATGTTTAGATTTTCTTTCTGTCTGCAAAAAACAGAGTTTTGTATAATACTTATGTATGTAGCTTCTAGTGCATACAATTGCAACATACTGCAAACATCATTAACATACCTAAATTGGTTGGCAGTACAATTCTTCACACATTCAGGATGATCCAGAAAATGTAGTTTTATTGCCGAATCACATCTAACAATGGATGCTGTGGTTGAGTTTTGCAAGTTTGGATTAATTGGTAAGGACCAGTCCCTTTTGTGTTGTAAGCCTACAGCTTACAAAGATTGTATCATACCAGTACTGAATCTCCTCAATTATTGTTTTTTACAGGAACGATTAGCAGAAGAAGTTGAAAAATTTCATTCTGAGGTTCAACAAATGAAAATGCAATCTGTTGCTTTGTTGGAACCATCCATGTCCAGGTAATTTGAATGTAAATAGTCAATTAAAGGCAAATGCCTTGTAACTTAAAAAAAATCACTTCACACGTAGATGAAAAGATTCATCTACAATTCTAATAAAAATAAAATGTGTGTTTCTTTCTCTTTATGTTACCTACTTCTTATCTTGGGCTGGATTTTACCAGCCCTCTGGAGAAGGATTGTGATGTGAAAGTGGCAGTGGAAGGCATCTGAAGACAGTGTGATGTTTTCCCTTGCTACAGGATTTTTTTTAATGACTGGCCAATTAAACCAATTTAATTGCCAATCATTGATCACTTTCTGGCTCTCTTGGCATTTTACCAGCATTTGAAGGAGCCACTACAATATGGGGAGACAGCCAGATAAGTCATGATGGCCTTCTACCAGATTTCACCAGCACTGACAGTGAAAAGTACACCCCTCTGAACATGGGTTTGCTTGTATGAGACCAACACATTCAATTAAAATTTTATCTGGCCTTTGAGGGCATCTCAACATAAAAGTGCCGTCTACATCTTTATGTAGCCATTAATGGCACTGCCAAGTCTTGCAGGTTGCTGGCCCACTACATTCTCAGTTCGGCAATCATCCTAGTAGCAGCCTCTCAATTGCTTCTGGTAATAAAATGCTACCCTGAGTCTCATCACATCAAGCACAGGCTCAAATTCTGCAAGACTGCATACTTCTTTGGGAAAAATTCCTAACTTTGTGTCACAGTATCAGTCCCTTGTGTTATTTGTCACCTTTTTGTCTCTTGAATCCATGATTATGAAACATTTTTCTTGTTGCCTCTCTATCTACTAGCAGTCATGTTTTCTTTCATTCATTTCCTGCCTTTTTTGTGTGAATGTTACCATTCATTGATTTCCTTTCACTTCAATACATGTTCAGTTAATGTAAATTATCAATCGACATTTTTCCCAATAAGTCATTGTGTTTTTATAAGTCAGTGTGCACCACTTCAGCAACACTATGCATCTGATTGTGTTGATGTCATCAAATGCTACTGATGGGTAGAACAATAGTACATAGATTCACTATAACATCAGGCTGCAAATGTATGAAAACATAGCAAAATAATACATTATAAGATACATTACAGGAGGCAAAAACAAAGACTAAGTGATAGTGAAAGGTCTTTGGCAGTAGTATTGGCAGAATTGGAAAATAAGCAAGAAAAATGGTAACATTATGGATTTTGTTTTATGTTTTTTAGGCTCTTTAATTTCTTTCAGATTTTAATAGGATACATTTTATTTTTGAGAGTAAAGAACACAATGGTTGGGCAGTCATTGCCAAGGAGCTGAATTTAATGCACACCAGAAGGAGATTTCTCCCGAGGAGGGAGACTTCAACTGGGAGACATTATTTAAGAATAGGAGGTATCCCTTTTAAGATCAAAATGAGAAGTTTTTTTTCACTCAAAGGGTAATAAAAGTATGAAATTCTCTTTCCAAAAAGCTGGTGGAGGCTAATTCTTTAAATTTACTGGTATAAGTTTTGACTCCCTTGTTTTTATAGACAAGGGAGTCAAAGATTATAGAATGCAGTCAGGAAAGTGAAGCTGCGACCACAACTAGATCAGCCATGATTATATTAGATGGTTTGAAGGCTTGAAGGGCCAAATGATATACTCCTGTACTGTTTTACCAATCTGATCCTGCCTGACACTAGATATTCAAAACTAATTATCTACTCCAAACTATGTAATAGCAAGTGTTTACCAGGAGGGCAGACAAGACGCTTCAAGAATGTTCTCAAATTCTTCCTGAAGAATATTCCATATCTCCACTAATTCGTAGGCTCTCTACCCTAAGACCTTTCAAAGGGGAGAAGGAGCATCTATGAAGATGCCAAGCTTTTCAAGTGTCTCCAACAGATGCAAATGGAGGCTAATCACAAATAGCAGGGAAGTAAGCAAACACCACCACCTACTTCAATAAAACCACATTCCCTAACTGTGACAGGGTTTGAGGATCCTTCATAAGAATGAGATATATGGATGCCCTTGCATTAAAAGTGGCCTGGCAAAAACATGCAACTCAAAGATCTCCATCAGCTCCAAAGTAAATGATTGAAAGCCTAAAATGGTGGCTGAGTTGCTCCAAGAGCAGGCATGATGTGGTGAGGCTAGTGGTTTGCCAATGTGGAGTTATTTAGTTGAGAAGCTGAGATGGATGGGGGTCATGGAGCAAACAGGAATGATGTTCAGAGAAATAGTTGTCAGGATTAGAAATGCAAGCCCCTTCAGCTCAAACAGAACAGCTCCAGCATTGTATTGAAAGCAGGTGATGAGACTTTGTATTTAAGAGTTGTATTCTTCCTCAAAGGGGTGTTGGCTTCTATAGAGGGAAAAGGTTCGGAAGGCAAAAATGGAAACTGATATTTGTGCCGAACTATAGATTTATAATAAGCCCTTGTAAATCTCTGAAAGACTTTTGCTGCGTAATTCAACATCTAGATATCGATTTATGAGATGTGATAGCAGATGATTAACCTTGATTTCTTCAGGTGGAAAGATAAAAAAGGCAGAAGGTAACTCCTGTTTTTGGCAGAAGCAAAGATCCTGGTGATTTTTCAGAATGAAGTAGCTGTGTCATGCTTCAGGTTCACAAATTATGATTATCTACTGGTGTTTTCAGAATTGGAACCATACAAGCAGTGGAGAATGACATGAAAATGCAGTCTCAGTTCACTTCTCTAACCAAGAAGAAGCAAGGTATGGTTTTGACTTTATCCTTGCCAGGAAGGAGTAAAACTAGAAATAAAGTATTTTTGGAACTGAATATAAAGAAAACCTGAATATTGAACAGGAATTGAAGATTCAATATAAGTTATGGACAGAATTACAAAAAGGATGACTTATTGGAAGCCTACAAAGTATTGTTAATATTTGATAAATTTAATAAGATGGACAATCAGTGCATGGAAGAACATGTCATGCAGGTGGAGCGATTTCATAAAAGGCTAAAGAAATTCAAGCTAGAAATTCCAGAGTCTGCTAGTGTTTAAGCTTTCAGATCATGCACAAATCTGCAGGGATCATGACAAGTAAGTAGATGAATATCTTTGTTGTTGATACATTCAGTCGTTTAATATCAGATAGTGGTTGTATCTCAATACTGAGTGGTGTCAGTTGGCTGAACTGTTATTTGGAAATTCTAGACAAAACAGCTAAAAATAAGATCAAAGAATACTATAGCTTGACCTATTTTAGATTCAGTAATAATTCCTGCCTTGGGAAAAGGCAAGAAAATGGAGTTGAAGTTATCAGATTAGCCTTAATCTCACTGAAAAGCAGAGCAGACCTGATGAGCCAAATGGCCTAGATCTGCTTCTATGTCTTATGGTCTCATGATTTTATCTTTAAAGAAACTGGTTCTCTCCTGTGAAATTGCAGGACTACATCATTTCTTAAGTACTGATGTCTTCCAGAGTGACACAACATTGTTACCGAATAATGATTTGATAAAAACAAGAAAAAAAAATGCATTAGGACATGATGAATGATGAAGTATTTGTGTTCAGTTAAACTGTCAACTTTCAATTCATGAGATCTGGACGTTATTGTATTCCATTGAGGAAACCTGGATATTCTCAGTAAGGTGTCCAAGAAATGTTATTGACCTCTGCAAATAAGAGTCTGACTGATAAGAAGAGGATTTATATGGAAATTGCATGAACAATGGAGGTTGGTGTCCAATGGTGTACAACAGGGACCAGTGTTGGATCCATTATTGTTCATGGTATGAATAAGTGTTCAAGAAGAAAATGTGGGGTAATGACAAGTAACTTTGTGGATGACACAAAGATTGGCTTTCCACATGAACGATGAAGAGTGGTTGAAATGAGGAAGAAGGTCTTCGGTTACAGGAGAATAGAGACCGATTGATCGGATGGGCACACCAGTGGCAGATTGAATTGAACACTGAAAAATGTGAGGTGATGCACTTTGGAAGAGTTAAAAGACAAGGAAGCATTCAATAAATGGCAGGAGACTAGGAAGCTCAGAAGAACAAAAGGATTTTGGGGTGCTTGTCAACAGATCAATGAAGGTAGCAGGACAGATTTATAGGGCAATTAAGAGTTTTGAGAACATTTGTAGCTCAGGTTGAGGTTCTGGATGAAGGTTTGCTTGCTAAGCTAGAATGTTCATTTTCAGACGTTTTGTCACCATACTAGGTAACGTCATCAGTGTGTCTGTGGAGAAAGCACTGGTGGTATGGCCCAGTTTCTATTTATATGTTTAGGGTTCCTTGGGTTGATGTCATTTCCTGTGGTGATGTCATTTCCGGTGGTGATGTTATGAGTATGGAATACATGCCTTTTTCAGTTAGGCATGAATTATCAGAGCAGGGAGCTTTTGTTGGAACTGTATGTGCCTTTGGTTAGGCCACAGCTAGAGTACTGTGTACAGTTCTGGTCACCACACAATAGGAACAATGTGAAATCACAGGAGGTGATGCAGAGGTGATTCACTAGAGTGCTGTATGTGAATTAGCACTTCCGCTATGAAGAGAAGCTGAATAATCTTGAATTATTTTCTTTAAAGCAGAGAAGGCTCAGACGTGTATAAGATAATGAAAAGCATGGTCAAGAATGAAAGGAAGCAACTGTTCCCCTTACTAGAAGGGTTAATAACATCAGGCACAATTTTAAGGTCAAAGGCAAGAGGTTTTGAGGAGATTTGAAGACATGATTTTCGACCCAAAGGTTGGAATCTGCATTGCATTATATGGAAGGATAGTTGCTGCAGGAAACCTGCCAATTTTTAAGGGGTATTTGAATGAGCACTTAAGATGTCATAGTATTCAATGCTATGGGCCAAGTGCTGGAAAGTGCGCGCAAGTGTAGATTTAGTGCAGTATTTTGTTTACTCAGACTCGATGGGTGATGGGCCTGTTTGGTATTGTATGATTTTATAAGTGATCTTATCCTTCCACACAAAAATAAAGCTCCTGTTAAAGGATGCTGGACTTGAGGATAAAGAATGCAAGTTCCTTGTAGAATAGAGCACGCTATGAATTAATATATGAACTAAATACAGTCAGACATCACTCCACCTGTTTCTAAGTACTCCTTTAGCTCAGGAATTTAATGAAGTTGGAGCACATGTCTGAAGATGTGGGACAAAGAACTGAATATCTGTCTATTACATTTACAGAGGAACCTTGATTATCCGAACGAGATGGATGGGCACTATTTCGTTCAGATAATCAATTATTTGGTTAATTAATTCAATGCCTTTCCTCTGGGGCTCTGAGTTTTCTGTTAAGTCCACTCCCCATTCAGAAGACTAGGCAGCAGCACACCACGCATGAGCCCTGGCCCCAATCCCATCCAACACCATCCCCCACCCGTCCGTACCCCAAACCCCGTCCAACACCGTTCCCTGCTCCCCAACCCCATCCAACACTGCCCCCTGTCCACCCCCGCCCACCCACCCCTGCTCCCCTCCCCGGAGCAGTCTGACTGGACACCAACAAGGCTGCTGCTGCCGCCTTTTGTGGGGTGAGTCTCCAAATAGCGCGCATGCGCACACACAGGCACACGCACAATTTTTTACCACAACGTTTTGACAGGTTCCCCCTTTGCCCTGCACAAGACAATGTTGGAGAGATTATCTGGGAATGGGGAGTGGATTTAACAGAAAACTCCGAGCCCCAGAGGAAAGGCATTGAATTAATTCACCAAACAATCGATTATCTAAACAAAATAGTGCCCACCTATCTCGTTCGGATAATCGAGGTTCCTCTGTAAATGTAATAGACAGATATTCAGTTCTTTGTCCCACATCTGTATAGAACTCCAGGAAAAGTGTGGTGAGAGAGAGAGAGGCAGGAGGTCAGTCATTTGGAGATGGTGCCTGGGCTCCCATCAGTCCAGGACTGTTCTCGCCAGCATTTCAATAAGCCGAGTTCACTTTTAATCACTGTAAACAAAAGACATGACCAGTGTTGGAAACACGTCTTTGATGTAATGTTTCTATCGGGACCTAGAGATCTCCTTTGGATAATTCGATATTCGAATAATCGAGGTTCCTCTGTCATAGAAAAGACAAACAGTTTAAGATATCCTCAGTGATAAACAATAAGAACAGCCAGATAGAAGTGGACAAAGTAGCCTTAGAACACAAATTTTTGACGGACAATGATTCTGTGAATAGTGAATGTCAGGAAATGTGTGAGAACTTAAAATTACACTAATGAGTACTGCTAAAGAAAATCCATACAGCAATGGTTTGTGTGAAAGGATCCATGCAATATTGGAGATGTTGCATAAAATAGTATCAAAACAACCAAACTATAAGTTACAAGCAGCACTGATGTCAGCAGTAAATGTAAACAAAAATCTTATAGATGATTAGTGAGTTTAGCACATTCCAATTAATGTATGGTTGGAATCCAAAATTAACTTCGTACTGCATGATGAGCTTCCAGCACTAGAAGCAACAAGTTAACTCAATTTTTTTGCAGATTACAAAGGCCAATTCCTCACAAATTAATATTTGAATACTGAGAATGTGGGAGGAGGTGCTGGTGATAAAACATAATGTACTTCGCATACCATCGAGCTGTACAATTTGGAACCAGAAAATCTGAACTTGCCATTTACACTCTAAGGGAACAATCGGAAATTTTTAATATAAAACAGTCTTTTAACATAAAACAGTTTAAAAAGAAATGAATAGAATCTCTCTTACATATTTTAAATTGTTTTGGTTTGGCTCAGTTGATACACCCTCGTACCTCTGAGTTAGAGGATTTTGAATTTTGGGTATTGTCCACCAAACAAGAGACACTTCAGTGTATTTCTGGGATAGTATTCTATGATCTGACATGCTTTTGTTCAGATGAGATATTAAAGCAAGGCCATTTAGTTAGATGGATATTGTGATACTGTTCAAAAAAGGAATGCAGAGTTCTCCTAGTATCTTGAATAATTTTTCTCCCTAAAGCAATACCAGGAAAGATCAACCCGTGATTCCTCCTTATTTGCTATTTGTGTCATTGTATTGTTCAAATTGTTTGCCAGATTTGCTTATATATCAAGAATTATTATAATGCAAAAGATTACATCAAATGAACGTCTAACATTAATTATCTAAGCTGAGATGTCCTAAACCAGTGGCTTCAAAATGCAATTTCAAGTCAATCATCTTGGTGAGAGTATAGAGTCACTAATGTTGCAGACTAGGTTTAGATTACCAAATAAATTCCTACCTTACAGGATATCAATGAATTAGTTGACCACATAAAAACTCCTGGACATGTGTTTTATATACTTATTAAAATGGTTTAATCAATTGATTGATTTATTGTCTTGGCTACCTAAATACAATGAAAACCTTTGTTTACCAGCAGTACAGGCAAATCATAGTAAGCAAAGGCATACAGATCACAGGGTGAAAAAAAAGCGTAGACAGGAAGATGCTGTTCCTGAACCCACTGATCCATGTGCTTAGGCTTCTGTATCTTCTGCCTGACAGAAGAGGTTGTAGGAGAGCATTACCCGTGTGCGATGGGTCTTTGATGATGTCGAAAGCCTTTTCGCGGCCACAAGCCATGTAAATGGCGTCCATGGATGGAAAATTGGCTTCCATGATGGTCTGGGCAGTGCACACAACCTTCTGTAGTTCCTTATGGTCCTGGACAGAGCAGTTGCCATAGCAGGCCCTTATGCACGTGGACAGTATCCTTTCAGTGGTGCACCTTCAGTAAGGTTGGTGAGGGTCCTTGTGGACATGTCAACTTTCCTGAGGCGCCTGAGGAAAAAGAGGCACTATTGTGTCTTCTTGACCATCACATCTATGTGGAAAGTCCAGGACAGGTTGTCGGTTATCATCACTCCTAGGAACTTGATGTTGTCTACCATCTCGTCCTCAGCTACGTTGCCGTAGGTGGGGGCATGTTCTCCTTCTTTCTTTCTGAATCAGTGATCAATTCTTTAGTTTTGCTGACATAGACAGAGAGGTTGTTCTCATTGCACTACATCACAAAGCCTTCTATCTCCTTTCTGTATCCTGACTCTTTGTTAGATATCCGTCCTACCACAGTGGTATCATCAGCAAACTTGTAGATGGCGTTCATTTGGAGTTTGGCAACACGGTTGTGGGTGTCAGCTAGTACAGTAGGGGAAAGTGAGGACTGCAGATGCTGGAGATCAGAGCTGAAAATGTTGAAGTGTTGAGCCACGGGGTGGTTGGGTTGGTTGGTCCGGATGTCCCAGAGGTGTTCTCTGAAACATTCCGCAAGTAGGCGGCCTGTCTCCCCAATATAGAGGAGGCCACATCGGGTGCAGCGGAAGAAGACCGACCGCAAGTTCCCCCCAGACGTGATCGACGATGCTCTCCACCGCATCTCCTCCACTTCCCGCTCCTCCGCCCTTGAGCCCCACCCCTCCAATCGCCACCAGGACAGAACCCCACTGGTCCTCACCTACCACCCCACCAACCTCCATATACATCATATTATCCATCGTCATTTCTGCCATCTCCAAACGGACCCCGCCACCAGGGATATATTTCCCTCCCCTCCCTTATCAGCGTTCCGAAAAGACCACTCATTCCGGGACTCCCTCGTCAGGTCCACACGCCCCACCAACCCAACTTCCACTCCCTGCGCCTTCCCTTGCAACCGCAAGAAATGCAAAACTTGCACCCACACCTCCCCCCTTACTTCGCTCCAAGGCCCCAAGGGATCCTTCCATATCCGCCCCGTGGCTCAACACTTCAACTCCCCCTCCCACTCCACCAAGGACATGCAGGTCCTTGGAGTCCTCCATCGCCAGACCATAGCAACATGACAGCTGGAGGAAGAGCACTTCATCTTCCGCTTAGGAACCCTCCAACCACAAGGAATGAACTCAGATTTCTCCAGTTTCCTCACGAAACGTCAATTCTCCTGCTCCTTGGATGCTGCCTGACCTGCTGCACTTTTCCAGCAACACATTTTCAAAGCTGATAATCTGCCTGTCGATAGTGAGCCATGTGTATGTTCTCCTTACAGCAGAAGCTCTGCGTCCACCCTCTCTGTCCGCTGGAGCTGAGGATGCATCCTTGTGGGGCTCCAGTATTAACTGTTATCATGGAGGAGGTGCAGTTATCTTTAAAAAGTTAATGAAATATTATCACATAAATCCAATGTGACCCTGCTTACATTCACCTTTAACTTATGCACATAGGAAACTGCTGTGGAGTACTGAGGTCTGAGATTTAACCATATAGAAAGACAATTGAATGAAGTCTCAATCCCATAATCTGTCCAATCCCATAATCTGTCCCTGTTTGCCAAAGGGTTTCCAGGTGGCTCAAACTCAAGATCAACACACTTGAGACCCTTTAAATATCAAAGCAGCACAGCTACTTCCTTGCCTAAGTCAAAGGTGTTTGCTATCAGTGCTTCTTTAGAGCATGTGCTTTCACAGTCCTTGAGTTAGATTCCAGTTTTGTGAAAGTTAATTCTACTATCTTGGAATTTGTTCACCTGGATCTACATTTCTCTGTTGTCAACTTTCACTGCAGTACAATGGTTTTCACAGCTCTACTTTAGGTCTCAAGTAAGGTTCAGGAGGAGGAAGAGCAGTAGCAACAACAACACTAAACACTCTAGATCAGCAGGACCATCACAAGCAGCAGCATCTATTTCCTGCTGAATCATGTGCAGCTCCAGCGGACAGAGAGGGTGGACGCAGAGCTTCCACTGTAAGGAGAACATACACATGGCTCACTATCGACAGGCAGATTATCAGCTTTGAAAATGTGTTGCTGGAAAAGCGCAGCAGGTCAGGCAGCATCCAAGGAGCAGGAGAATCGACGTTTCGGGCATGAGCCCTTCTTCAGGAATCCCTTCTTCTGATCTCCAGCATGTGCAGTCCTCACTTTCTCCTCGAAGATTATCAGCTTTCCCAATGCAACTGAACAAAAGTGGTTCAAGAGACTCAGACTCCCATGGCAATTTAGCTCTGAAATCTTCAGCCTCTTGGAATAAGATCTATTCTTCAGTGGACTGGGTGAATATGAATTGCCAGTCATTATCAAGGTCACCACAGCCCTGAATTTCTCTGTCACTAATTCCTTTCAGGGATCTGCTCGTGGAATCTCCAGGACTTCGCAATATGCTGCACAGAAGCACATCTGCTAGGTGACCTATGTCATGCTTGACTGGCCTGTCAGTTAAATCCATTTTGATGAAACCAGTCAGAAGGAGAGGAGCCTCTCAGATTTGATTCACTGGCTGTTTTCTCTTTGATTCTTTCACAGTGAGCAGCAGAAGCAAATCTAGAATTTGTTGCATATTATAAACTGCTTACATGGGCAGTCAAGGTGTCCTCAGTATTTTTCATTGATGGAATGAAATCACTCAATTAATGTTCAGCTGGGATGTGATCACCAGAATGTGCCACATGGCAGTGTGTTACCAAATTTTGTAAGTCAGGGATTGTTTTTCTCTCGGGACCCCAATATTGGGATCGAATCTGATTCCAAACCTGGTACTGGACCTGGTGATAACTGCCCAAAAGGATTTTCAAAGAAATGGTCAATTAATGGTAGAAATTAGCTCTTGACATTGTAGTAGCAATAAGAGGTCCTCCAGGACTTAAGGAGCTGCAGGCTAAAGTTGCAGGTAGGGGAGAAAGAGTGTGCCATAAGGTATTGTTTCTTTTTGAAAAAGGTAATTACAGCTGCAAGCCTACAGTAAGCCAACTTCTGTGTAAGTACTCCAGCTGCATAAGACCTCAAATTGATCCTAGAACACTGACACTCCTGTTGACCTCCAATTTTTGATTTTACTAAACTTTCTAACTATATTACAAAGCTGCTTGTCTTTTGCTCCCATTGCCCAGACTGACTCCTTAAAAATGGCCTAGAGGCAGTAAGATGCCCACAAATTCTCCTCTGCCAAATGGCCAGCAATTCATGAGAACCTTGTGACAAATATACCTACAGGCTTATACCACACCAAAAGAAATTATCTCAGGGTCCAGAGAGAAAACTGGACAGAAGAAAACTCAAATAAAGCTGTTGCTGTGTGTTTCCACAGATTTTTGTTTCATGGAATGAAGGCTGAGCCACTTTAACAGGCACCACTTATGGCCATAGTGGAACTTGATGGACTAAATGGCTTCTTACTCTGCAGTTATTTTTCTAATTGCTCAATGATTCATAGATAAATTGTGGGGGGTATTTTCTTTTCTGTAAAGAAAGAAGTGACTTACAATTAATACATTTTTGACCTCAGGATATCAAAAAACAGTTTATAGCCAATGAAATATTGCTTGAGTATACAACTGTTGTAATTTGCATTAACATTGCAGCTTTTACAATATAAAAATAATACAATTGCTTTACTAAAACAATTTAATTTTAAATACTGAAAAGACTGATCCATTACTCTTTCTACAAGATAATGCAAAAACTATTACTTTCCAGGCAACGTTTGGATACTTCACCTGATATGCGATATTCCATGGGGTCATTGATAGATAGTCAGTCTGACCATTATAGGTCTTCCAAAGTGCGAAGACGATCACAGAAGGGGCGTATAGCAGGACACAGAGAAGAACCAAAGGTTTGCACCTTATATTTGAATTAATATAGAATTGAATAATCTAAAAACGATTATTATTGTTCCTTGAATTTTTCAATTAAGTTTGAAGTAATAAATCAAAATACTTACAGCAAAATATTGATTTGATTTATTATTGTTACATGTACCTAAGTACAGTGAAAAGCTTTGTTTTGCATGCAATACAGAAAGATCATAGCATACAAGGACATACAGATCATAGGGTGATTGAACAGAGCGAGGCATACAAAGTTACAGCTGCACAGAAGGTGCATTAAAAGCAAGATCAACATTAGTTTTGAAATTTGAGAGGTCCATTCAGCAGTCTATTAACAGTGGGGAAGAAGCAGTTCTTGAACCTATTAGTACATATGTTTTAAGCTTTTATATCTTCTGCCTGAAAAAGACGTTGGAAGAGATTATAATTGGGTGGGAGGAGTCTTTGATAATGTTGGCTGCCTTTCCACAGCAACGAGAAGTGGCAATGGAGGCAGTGGATGGGAGGTGGGCTTGCATGATGGTCTGGGCTGTGTTCACAACTTTTTGTAGGTTCTTATGGTCCTGGGCAAAGCAGTTGCCATACCAAGCTGTGATGATGATTTATAACATGTTTTACCTTTCTTTCCAAAATACAATTTTTCAGACATTATGGTCAAAGCAAACTAATCTAATTTGCAGTCAAAGCAGAAAGAAAACAGTTTCAAAAAGCCTTCAAGGTCTTCAACTGCAAAAAGTTACCATTGTATAAGGTGAAGGAAAGGTGTGTAATTGATTTCTTACTAACAAATGTGGAAGACTCTTCCACAGGGTTCTCACTAGCCTCTAAGGCCCTTAGTATATCGGCTATCAAAGATGCAGGAAACAGTTTTGGATAGTTTCCACTTTGTGATAACCATCTTCTTAAGTCCATGAGCAACAATATAAACTCACAGTAGTAGTTGCTTAATGAGATGATATGTACAAGAATATGGTCACTCTGCCAACAAATACTCCAATGTCTTCCCATGATTGTTTGAGTAAAGCTTTCAGATGCAGCAGAGATGTCCTTGAGAGCTACGGTTTTGTGCAATTTCCTCTCTCTGGTTTATGGCATATGATGCAATACCTTCAAATGAGTTATCTGACATGGCTATCAATCTAATCCTGACTACCCAGAGACACCTACATGTGATCATACTATGTTTCTTGCAGGGGGTGTCTCAAGGTACAGCAGTACAGGAGATGGATATTGTTTAGCTCATTTGCTGTAGACAAATGTCTGTATGTGTATGTGTCTGTTGTGAATGTGCATTTTAGTTTAGTTCAACGTTGTCCTTTTTTTTTGTCTCTTCAGACCTGACTTTAAGCTCAGGATGGCCCACCTTACAACATTTTAACACAAACCTAATTGCAAGACATATTTTTAAATGATCTTATTGTGCAGCATGATAGAAATACACAAAAATGTCAAAAAACTCTTACACCATATAAACATGATAAATACACAAAATATAAAAATACCTTGAAGTGGAAAAATACAGGAGAAAACTACACATCCAATTTTTTTTGCTTCTTTGATTTGTTTCTATTCTTAGCTTTTATCTTTAATTTAAAAAACTGAAACAAATGCTATTTAACAACAGACAATGTGTTCAAATATTTTTCAGAAATACTGTTTAGCTTTCATATATAAAAGTTGGTTGATATCTCAGAATTGCCATCAAAGAGGCATGGAGAGTGTGTGGTTGCAGCTTATCACTCAGGAAGAATAAATTTCCCTCGTACTTTTATTAAGTCCCATGTTTAGAATACATAACAAGTACTCTGTTTAGAAATTCTTTCTGAGGTGCAGGTAACAATCTGAGAGCCTGGTTGGTTGTTGGATAGTATGCACTCAACACTGGGGTGCAGCCGAGAAGCATAGGAAAATTTGAAGAGACTGGGAATAAAACAATTAACTGCAGATGCTGAAGGTTTGAACTAAAAATAGAAATTGCTGGAGAAACTCAGCAAGTCTGGCAGCGTCTTTGGAGACAAAGCAGAATTAACATGTTGATTCCAGTGACTCTCCTTCAGAATATGTGTTATGTCAAAAGTTATGAGAAACACTGTAGAATTTTGACTTTTTCTGTATTTCAGATACAAACAATCGGCGACAAAGAATGGAGCAGAACTCAACATATTAGCATGCTGAGCAGCCAACAATTTGAGAGTGACACTGAAATGTCAGACATTGACGACGATGACAGAGAAACCATATTTAGTTCCATGGATCTGCTTTCACCTAGTGGGCACTCTGATGCTCAGACTCTTGCGATGATGTTGCAAGAACAACTTGATGCTATTAACAATGAAATAAGGTGACTACTGTTCTTTTGTCTATCTGCCATGTTATATTTTATTAATGAGCTATAATCTTACAGATTGCCTGAGGTATGACAGATACATCTTGATGTCGATATTCATAGGATAATGCTTACAGCTACAAGGTTGTAGAAATAGGTACAATGTGAAAGGGTTCTATTATGTACATAGAACATAAAAGAATACAACAGAGGAACAGGCCCTTTGGCTCACGATGTTGTGCTAAACATGATGCCAAATTAAACTAATCTCTTCTGCCTGCCCTTGGACCATATCTTTCCATTCTTTGCATATTTATGTGCTTATCTAAAAGTCTCTTAAATGCCCGTATTGTATCTACCTCCACCACTACCCCTGACAGTGTGTTTCACACCCCTACCACTCTCTGTGTAAAAGAAATTGCCCCTTACATCTCCTTTGAACTGTCTCCATCTCACCTTAAATGCATGCCTCCTAGTTTTAGACATTTCAAATCGAGGAAAAAGATTCTGAACCATCAACCCTACCTATGCATTTCATAATTTTATGGACTTCTATCAAGTCTTGCTTCAGCTTCCACCACACTGAAGAAAACAACCTGAGTTTTTCTAGCTTCTCCATATAATTCATACCTCATTGGCATTTCATCCAAATCATTTATATATATCACAGACAGCAGAAGTCCCGGTACAGACTAGGCACAGACCTCCAGCCTGGAAAATAATCTTCCATTCACTACTCTATGCCTTCTATGGGCAAGCAAATTCTGAATTCGTGCGCCAAGTCACAATGGATCCCATGCATCTTAATATTTTGGTTGAGGCTATCATGATGGACCTTGACAACAGCCTTCTTAAAATCCATATAGACAACATTCACTGCTCTACCTTCATGGATAATCTTCAAAAATTCCAGTCGTTAGTAAGACATGACTTGCCCCGCACAATGCCATGCTGGCTGTCCCTAATTAGGCCATGCTTCTCAAAATGCACATAAATCCTATCCCTAAGAATTTTCTCCAGTAGTTTCCCAACCATCCGTGTGAGACTCACCAGTCTATAGTTTCTTGGATTGTCCCTATTTCTCTTCTTGAACAGAAGAACAACATTAGCTACTGGCCCGTCCTACAGTGACCTCACTAGGATACAAAGATCTTAGTCAAGGCCCCAGCAATCTCCTGTCTTACCTCTCTCAATAACCTGGGGTGGATACCATCAGGCCCTGGGGGCTTATCTACTTTTGTTCTGTTCAAGAGACCTAACACCACTTATTTCTTAATCTCAAAATGCTGTAGCAAATTAACATGTTCCAACACATCTCACTATCCTCTATATCCTTCTTCTAGGTGAATACTGACACAAATAATTCATTTAGGATCTCATCCATATCCTCTGCCTCTAAGCACAAGTTCTCTCCTTTATCCTTGAGTGGTCCTACCTCCTCCCTAGAATGACTCTCTTTAACCCTATTTGCCAAGATCATTTCATGGCCCCTTGCTCCTAATTCCCTGCTCGAGTTCTTTCCTGTTTTCTTTATATTTATTACAGGCCCTGTCCAATTTCAGCTTCTTAAACCTTATGTATTCTTCTTTTTCCCTCCCTTGTTATTCAAGGGTCCCTTACCTTGCTATCTTTGTCCTTACTCCTTACTAGAACATGCCGGTCCTGACCTCTCATCAGCATATCTTTAAACAATTCCCACATGTCAAATGTGGACTTGCCTAATAACAGCTCCTCCCAATTATCACTCTCTACCTCCTGCCTAATACTGATGTAATTTGCCGTCCCCCCAATTTAGTACCTTGCCACAAGATCCTAACTTATCCTTATAGCTATCTTAAAACTTAAGGAGTTGTGATCACTGTACTATATCAACAGCTGCAAAAGTTTTAAATAGGGATAAATTAGAAAGGGGAGTGTGTCTGGAAGACAATCAATTAAGAGTCATACCTGTATCAACTGAATGGTGAGCCACATTTTGGTGTATATTATATAGTCTAGGTCAGTTTATTTCAATAAGAATATGTGCCATAGAAGAAAATCAGAACAGAATAAACAGGACATTTCAGGAAGAGATATTTGGGCACAGCTCGACTTGTGTGGAGCTTCTTAAAATATTGGAAAAATATGAACTTGCTAGGCATTTTCTATGTTTTAAGATGGCACTGGAGAGTGGCGACACTATACAAAACTTTTCACTGTATTTTGTAGCATGCAACACATGATAATAAATCAATAAATTCCATTTTTGTAGTGAAATTGATTATGTTGAATGTTTTATCCAAATGAACCTTTTCAAACTCTGCCGAAAATTGATTATTCCTTTGATATATCAGTTCCACCAATGAAAACAACAGCTTGCTTTTGATTTGTCATTTTAACACAGGAAAATCTTCCATGGCTCTTCACAGGACTAACAAATATTGACACTGCACAAAAGCAGGAAATACGGCTGTTCAGGACATTGGTTAGGCGACTTTTGGAATACTGCGTGCAGTTCTGATCTCCTTCCTATCAGAAGGATGTTGTGAAATTTGAAAGGGTTCAGAAAAGATTTGCAAGGATGTTGCCAGGGTTTTAAGTTTTGAGCTATAGGGAGATGCTGAATAGGCTGGGGCTGTTCTCCCTGGAGCATTGGAGGCTGAGGGCTGACCTTATAGAGGTTCATAAAATCATGACGGGCATGGATAGGATAAATAGACAAAGTCTTTTCCCTGGGGTGGGGGAGTCTAGAACTAGAGGGCATAGGTTTAATGTGAGAGGGGAAAGATATAAAAGAGACCTAAAGGGCAACTTTTTCACTCAGAGGGTGGAACATGAATGTTTGAGCTGTCGGAGGAAGTGGTGGAGGCGGGTACGATTGCAACATTTAAAAGGTATCTGGAAGTGTTTGGAATGATATGGGCCGGGTGCTGGCAGTTGGGACTAGATTGGGTTGGGATATCTGGTCGGCATGGACAGGTTGGACCGAAGGGTCTGTTTCTGTGCTGTACATCTCTCTGCCTCTATGACTCTATAACATATATTGGTCACTGTTAAAATAGTCATTTATGGACTTGTTAGAAATTGATGACCTATTTCTTTTAGTGCTCTCGACTTTATTTTCTGTCAAGCACATTTCACATTTTCAGAAATGGAATGGCTCTTGCACCTTCTAATAGCTTTTTAATTGATTATTTATACTTTTCTGCTGCCCCAAATTACTTTCTTTTCTGTTTTCCCCTTTTTCATGCCGAAGTAATGAGATATTACAGGCTCCCTTTAC
Source organism: Chiloscyllium plagiosum (assembly GCF_004010195.1). NCBI lineage: Eukaryota > Metazoa > Chordata > Chondrichthyes > Orectolobiformes > Hemiscylliidae > Chiloscyllium > Chiloscyllium plagiosum. Next base: position 43,350,438 of record NC_057728.1, on the reverse strand, counting down.
ATGCTCTTTCCTGTTTTAAGCTCGCCATCAGGAAATCAAGAGCCATCAGACCAGAACTTGCATGACAGTTTTTGGGTTTTTTTTGTATTATCTTTGGAAGTCTCAAACCCCTGTTTTGGGGAATATTAAAAAGCCTGTGAGTTCACAGTACAAAGAATAATGGGCATAAGTCAGCATTATAGCTCTTCATGGCACAGTATATCGATAATTTAATTGAACTTCATTGAATGACATTTTAATGAATTGAAAATGTATCTTTAGAGCTAATAATAGTACAACCTATTGCTAGCACATGTGATAATTTTATAGGTATGCACAGTAATGCATGATTTTCTTTCTCAATTCAAACCATTGTGGATTTTCCAGGTTAATTCAGGAGGAAAAAGAATCAACTGAACTTCGTGCTGAGGAAATTGAGAATCGAGTGGGTAGTGTTAGCCTTGAAGGTCTAAATTTGGCCAGAATGCATCCAGTGAGATCTATTACAGGTTCTGTCACTGCTTCATCATTAGCCAGCTCCTCTCCTCCAATCAGTGGACATTCAACACCCAAATTCAGAGCACGTAGCCCTGCTCGAGACATTGATCGTATGGGTGTCATGACATTGGTGAGTTTGGGAATGAGGCCTAAATCAATACGCTATTTTAAAATTTTAATGCAAATGCTGACACATGTTTTTAACAGCACTAATATGTATTTTTGTAGTAACTTATTCATGATCACATAAGATAATCTACAGATAAGTCTTGTGAATTTCAACTTTTTAGATCACAGAAAGCATGGGCCATCATCATAGTTCAAGCTTAAAATAGAGACTTACATGATATTTTTGAATGGAAAACCTAGGAGTCTAGGTTCCCAAGCATGTTCGAAGCTCTGGTTATAAACATCTCTATTGGCTTTTTATGTATGGCACATGGTAAACACTTATTCAATGTCAAATTGTAAAATGAAATAATATTTTCATTGGCATTCTGCACTTCCAGTCTAATTTATGTTTTTGCTGTTTTGCAACCATCAGCCTAGTGACCTAAGGAAGCATCGGAGAAAGGTAATTACATTAACAACATTCCATAAGAAAGGTGTACGTTTAGATTTTCAAGATAGTTATTCTTTAAGTTCCACATTTACAAACCTTAAAGGATATTTCCATACTTATCCAATGTCATTATTTGTTTAACATTGCTGAATGTATTATTCTCAGATTATTTATGGTCATACGTGAATAAACAAGTGATAGTTATCAAATTCTTGTCATATTTAAATTAACTTTCAGTAAGCAATTGCAGCTAAAACATTGCATGATTTCAAGACGAACTTGGATATAGCACTTGGAGCTAAAGGGATCGAAGGATATGGGGGAAAGCAAGAACAGGCTATTGAGTCGGATGATCAGCCATGATCATAATGAATGGTGGAGCAGGCTTGAAGGGCTGAATGGCCTACTCCTCTTATTTTCAATATCAGAATATATGAATATAAGGAGTTTTAAATAACAAGCGAAACGAGTGTATTATTAATGCTACTTTTTACTGTAGATTGCAGCTGTGCAGGAAGAAGGTCGTGAAGATAAAGCCACAATAAAATGTGAAACATCACCACCATCAACACCAAGAGCAGTAAGAATGACACACACCCTGCCTTCCTACCATGATGAAGTACGTAGGTAAGCCATCTAGAACAAGGATCTTTGCTGATCACTTGATTTGATAATTGAATTGATAGGTTTACCTATTACATCATTTGTTAAGGTGTAACATGTAATAATGTATAATCAGTATATCAATAAATTTAATGTATGTGTAGGGTAATGTACAGAATTATATTAAATTATTCCCAGAATGTAAGTGTTTTAGTGAATCATATTTTTCTGCTTAATGGAAGGTTTTTTTTGGAATAAATGTAAATGAGACACTCCTGTGAATTGTTCTGTTTATTCACACTGAACTTATGGTTAAGAGTTTAGTTTAGAAAATATATTTTTAAGTAATTATTTTACATCTTTTTAAGTTTGAATAAGTTTGGAAAAATGAATTGTTGATTTTTTTTAAACTTTGAGTATAGTTATATTTGTATTTTGAAATTTTCTTGGTACTTTATGTCATTGCATGATTTATGAAGAGTTGTGCTTGGTGATCCATTCATTTGTATACATTTACTGAAATCTTTTTAAAATCAGCAGAAATATATAACAGCAATGTGTGAAACATTATTTGTAATCGTTTGAATGAGAAGAAATAAGACAAAATGAAAATCTTTGAACTGATTCTTTACAGTTTTTCAGCATCAATAGAAGCAGAAATGGGCAACTATAGCAGTACAAGTAGTCAAGACTCACTTCATAAATCACAAAAGAAGAAAGGAATCAAATCTTCTATTGGCCGTTTATTTGGCAAAAGAGAGAAAGGACGGTTAGCACATCTTAACAAAGACCATTTGGCCTCGGTTCAAGGTCAGCAACTGGTTTATCAATAGTCAGTTTGCTATAGTGGATTAATTATCTTTCAATTTTATAAAATACTCACATCTGTGTATGTATTTGTCTGCCTTTAAATTAATTTTGTTTAAAACTTGAGAATTTGCATTGCTAGAGAGAAGCTTTTTGTCCATTTAGATATCCTAATTTAGAAAAGTATTACTGCTGCAATTGTGTTTTTTTTTTAGATACTATGAACACTTTATTTATCAGAATGAGCTAATAAGTGAGAATATTTTCAAGTATTCACTTTAAGCCATTCTTTGTTACTTCTTGTGAGATAGCAATGTTTTTTGTCGGGATCCAATTCGAATAAAACCTTAATAAAAATGAGTTCTGATTAGCTCTATATTTCCTCTGTGCGGCAACCAGAAATAAATATTCCTCATTTAAAACTTATCAAAAAATACTTATGCGTGATCAAACTTATAATATTCTATAATTCTTTAATTCCTCTCTCCATAGTCTGCAGATTTTCACTTTTATCTCACTACCTTTACTTTGTTCCCAGTACTTTATACAGAATAGTATCCTTCCTTTTTGTTTTAAATTTATCTGTAGAGATTATGTCTTGATAAACCTAGAATATCCTTATATTCTACTGTTGTAATAGAAACACTTAATAATATCCTAACCACTGTTTTTACTTCCCATCTCTGCTAAAAATCTTAAAACCAAGAACATTATAATCCCAGTTTTGCCTCCATCTAAACCATGTTTACATTAAAGTTACTACATTATAATGTCCGGAGGTCCGATTCAAATTTTGCAGTTTTGATTTGTATGCTTTTTTGCATTTACACAAAATGAAATCAATACAATATTTTTAGAATTCCATTCCTGATTCTCCTTCCTGTTTTACTCATTTATATTCACTGCTTATTTTATTACAGGAGTCCCTACATTCCTGGGCTTGAAACGGAAGCAATTTTGCTAGAGTAGTGAGGAGAGATATTTTAGAATGGAACTTGGCTGCTCTAAGTCTCTGCATTATGTAAAGTGTAACCCAAATTTGCTTGTTTACAATAGCAGGAAGGAAAAATACCCATTCACTAAAATGTGCAACCCCTTCCAACCGCCACCATAACCCATGCTTCCCTTTTCGATGAAGTATCTATCTAACTCAGCCTTGAAATGATTCAATGATCCAGGGAGGAGACACAGACACACTTATCTGAGGGGAAAAATATTCATTTCCATCTTAAACAGGAGTTGTTTATTTAAAACCATGTCTCCAGTTCTTAGTCTCTCCTGGTATCCACTGTGTCAAGTCTCACAATCTTATTCATTTCAGTACAAAGATGTGCAGATTAGGGGGACTGGCCATACTAAATTGCACAACGTGTCCAGGGACGTGCAGGCTGGATGGATTAGCCATGGGAAATGCAGACATGGGGGAGGGTGGGGTGAGTCTGGATGCAATATTCTTTGGAGGGTCATTGTGGACTTGATGGGCTGAATGACCTACTTCCACACTGGCAAGGATTCTATGCTTCTTTGATTGCAACCCTCGTTCTTCTAAACTGTAATGCGGTTAGATCCAATGTGTTCAAACTGTCTTCATAAGGTAAACCCTTCTTCCCAAGACTGAGTTGACTAAACCTTCTCTGAACTGTTTTGAATGAAATTATATGCTTTTCCAAATAAGAAGGCTAAACTGCACACTGTATTCCAGATATGTTGTTACCTAGGCCCAGTACATTTGCAGCAAAACTTCCTTACTTGTATATTCCATTTCCCTTGCAATGAACTCCAGCACTCTTTCTGCCTTGCTTAACTGAGTTTGCATAATTTTTTCATTTTGTTTCAATGTACCAGGACACCAAAACGTCTTCGTACCATTTAGTTTGCAGTCTGTTTCTATTTAAGTTTCTTTATTCTTCCTGCTAAATAAGCCATGTTAACATTTTCCCATGTTATGTTCTATCTGCCAAGTTTCTGTCTACAGCTTACTATCTTCCTGTCCCTCAACAAATCTAGTTCCCACTCCTCCAGTCCTTTTCATTTAAGTAATTGACATAGATTGCAAGTAGCTGAGGCTCCAGCAATACTACCTTGGCACTCTACTTGCCTCCCTGAAAATGGCCATTTATTGTTACTCCCTGCTCCCTGTTACCTCACACATTCTTTATCCATGATAATATGTTACCACCTAAACCAAGAACTCCTGTTTTGTGTAGTAACGTGTGATGTGGGATCTTATGAAATGTCTTTGGAATTCCAGTTACACCATATCTACATGATACCCTTTTCCATTTTCCTTGTTACTTCCTCAAATAATTCTGTCAACTTAATTAAACATGATTCCCCTTTCATAAAACCAAGTAGACGCTGTAGAATCACATTATGATTTTATGCTCTGCTATAACCTCCTTTAAAAATGGATTACAGCAATTTCACTGTCAGATGGTACACTAATTTGCCTTTGTTTCCTGAATGTTGTCTCCTCCTGACTTGAATGGAGGTCTAACATTTAGACCATAAGAAATAAAAACAGGAGTAGGCCATTCAGTCCCTCGATCCTGCTCCGCAATTCAATAGGATCATGGCTGATCTGACAGTCCTCACCGCCTCTTTCCTGTGTTTTCTATGTAACCCTTGATTCCCCGACTGATCAAGAATCTATCTATTTTGGCCTTAAATATACACAATGAGTTGACCCCCAAAACTCTCAATGCCACAGAGTTCCAAAGACTCTTAGCCCAGAGAGAAAATGCATCTTTGTCTGAGTCTTAAACTATGCCTTCTGGTCCGAGGCTCACTCATGAGGAAAAACATCCTCTCAGCATTTACTCTGTCAAGCCCCTTAAGAATCCTCTAAGTTTCAATGAGATCAACTCATTCTTCTAAAATACAAGGAATAGAGTCTGAACCTGTTTAAATCTTGCATATCAGACAATCCCTTCATACCACTGATCATCCGAGTGAACATTCTCTAAACTGCCACCAATGAAATAATATCTTTCCTTCAATAAGGGGACCAAAATGGCTCGCAGTACTCTAGCAAGCTTGTACAGTTTCAGTAAGATCTGTCCACTCTCGTACCCCAACTCTCTTGAAATAAGGGCCAACATTCCATTAGCTTTCTTGATTCCTGCTGCAGCTATGTGCTAGCTTTCTATGTTTATGCACAAGTACCCCCAAGTCACTCTATGTTGCAGTTTTCTGCAGTCTTTCTCATTTAAATAATACTCAGTTCTTTTGTTCTCCCTTCCAAAATAAACAACTTAATGTTTTCTCATATTATATTCAATTTGGCAATTTTTTGCTCATTTCACTTAATTAATTTATCAATAACTCTATAAACTGTTTGTATCTCTCTCTTTCTCAATTTGCCTTTCCACCTATTTTTGTCATCCCCAAATTTGGAGATGGTAAGTTGGTAACTTTTGCCAAATTGTTAGTATATATTGTAAACTGAGACAATGACCCCTGTGGAACCTTCCTGATTTCAGGTCGCCAGCCAGACAAAGAATCCCTTTATCCACTCTTGTTGTTTCCTGCCCATAAGCCAATTCTCTATCCAATATACTATCTCCAACTTCATGGGCTCTTATTTTATGACCTTTGTGAGGTCGAATGCCTTCTGGAATTCCAAATAAAACAAATAGAAGAGGAACTGGTGACTGGACAAGAAATTTACCATATAATGCAATGCCAGAGAAGATCCAAATCAACTTGTTTTGTGAGTTTGAAGTCCTTTTCAAGTCTCTCTGGAGTTATTTCCATACTACACTATAGGATATTTTCATGTCAGAAGTCCAAAACATGCATCAGGCCCTTTTCAACTTCCAACATGCACATTAAACTCACTTTGCGTCAGGATGCGCCTTTCGAGTGCAGATGGGTGGTGAATACAGATGCAGCCTGGTTAGAAGGCCTGCGTAAGTTCTTGGAGACTACAGCTCAGCTCCCCATGTTATGCTGTATATGTCATCTAAACCTGACACCCAACCCATTCCTGACCCATCAATCCTCATGTCCTCTCAAACTTCCTTTGCCTCCATATGCCTGCCATATCCCCATGTTCTTTCCAACCCTCTAAGATCTGCAAGGCATCTCATTTTCCGTCTATGTCCCCTCATATTCCTATGCCACTCTTTTCCCCTCCATGCCCCCATGTTTCTTCCAAAGTGACTCACCAAGTATATATTTGCACAGTCATCAGGAGCTATGAAATAGCAATGGAATGCTATTTTAAATGCAGTTTAAAAATAATTAAACTTCCATCAATTTAATAAAATTCTCTTTTGAAACCATTGTCATTAATATTACAAAGAACTGCACTCCTGTTGAAAAGAAATAGAAAAATATCCCTTCAGTGGCTGTGAAGTTATATAAACAACCACATACTCAGAAAATGCAATGAAGAAAGATTGTTAATATAATTGTTCTTAACCATTAACCATTTCTCAGATGGCTCTGTCATTCGTAGCTGTTGGGCTAAGCACTTCTGAGGAGCTTATAGAACTCTTCCAAGCATTCATAATAGCCAAAGCTTTCACAATATTTAACTGCAGCTACAAGACCCTGAATCTGAAATAACAGATGACATTATACTTCTGTTTGAAAACAGTTTGCCTGGCAATCAATGGAAGGAAGGAAGTGCTTAGATTTCTTTTAAAACTTGAACAGCAGAAACATTCTTTTTAAAGTAAAGCATAAAAGAATATTTAAATATCATCACAAACATGGCAGAAGAGTTTGCTAACACATTGTTTTGGGAATTTGAATGAATTATGGCACTTCCTGTATTAGGAAACATATAAAAATGCTTGTCAATGCTTAAATAATGCTTAATATAATGGTCTGACCTTTGCAGGACAGAGCTCTGATTGACAATTTTATTAAAGACACAATACATTCCATTATAGCCTATAATAGAGACATTTTACAATTACTTGTCACAGTGTCACCGTCTCTTCAGCAAACCTCTCCCAGTAGCTTTGAATTTTCCAACCAAGTTTTTTGTCAGGGAATGGGGAGGGGTTCCAAATCTGCACCAGCACATAAAAATAATTTACAGGACAAATACAGTTTTCCTGTGGTCCTGATAATGGGGAGCATGTTTTGTACCCAAAGCCTTCCTGACCAATGAAAATACCACAGAAAAATGGCACAAGAAGCACAGAAAATTTGGTCACCTGCAAACAAAACTATCTTGTCCATTTTGTTAGCCAATTGATGCTTCCACAGGAGATGGAAATCTGTGTCTGTGTTTCATCCGTCAAAGTCTGGAGAAGCTAGCAGTCCTCATGCAGTTCATGGACCTGTTGTTTTCAGTAGCCTTGCTTGCCCCAACTTGGCTTGTTAGATGCAAGGGTAGTTCAAGAAAAATTATTATCAAAGTTACGCTGTCATTGAATGACATGCACATTAGCTCATACAGCCAACAATTTTATTACAGCACTGGTCCATCTCTCATATGTTGCTATTGTTCCAGGATTTCAATTGTGCCTTATGTAACCATAATTTAACATTCTCAAAGAGTATGTCTCCTACTACCAACTCCACCTCAATGTTAAATTCATTCTTATATTGAATTTTTATAAACTCTGCACACCTCGAATTTCTTACTCACAATTTCATTGAACTCCACACACAAAATGCAATTTCACATCAGTGTGAATCCAGTATTGTTATGGCTATCTGGAAACCCATTAACATAAATAATTTAGTGTTCTTTAAGATGGAGTTTGACTGAATCATTTGCTCTTTCCAGTAGTTCTCAAACTAACAAGGACGAAGCAAATAATATTGAATAGCATGCCATCTTTATTTCCGCAGTATAACATTTATATTTAATTGGCTAAGCATATTGCTTATGCTGTTCCTGTTGTCCTGACCTTACACTTTCTTTCAACAGGCATTTTTGACACAGAGATTGGTAACCCAGATCCCCTTGGGCTGGGAAAACTCGGAACTCAAGCTGAAAAAGATAGAAGATTGAAGAAAAAGTAAGTGTTCAGCAAAACAAGTTTATTTTTGACCATGAAAGAGAAGCTTCGATAAAATTCATCTAAGTACAATCATAAAATGTTTAGACAAACATATGTCTCGGTTGGTTTAAGGTGGCATATGGAGAGTTGGGGCTGATTAGGTGCCAAAAGGGGAATTTACACGAGTGGCACCCTTGGATACTTTATTTCTGTCTTTACCAAGGAGGAAAATGCTACTGATGTCCTGGCAAAAGAGTAAGAAGTTTAATTGCTGCAGGGTTTTAAAATTGATAACATTGGAGCATTAGATAGGCTTTCTAGACTTTTATGATAAGGAAACAGGAACTGATGTGATACACTCAAGATACTGAGGGACATGAAAATGGAAATTGCAGAGATACCAGCAATTTGTTTTTGCTCTTTGTTAGACTGGGGTAGTGCCAGAGGACATTATGTCCTTTTCAAAAAAACATGGTATAAGGATAAGGAGAAAGCGAGGACTGCAAACGCTGGAGATCAGAGTAATTAGGAGTAAGGGATAGCCAGTTTTATGGGGAGTGGGGAGGGGGGGAGATGTTGGGAGGAAGTGTAGTCCAGGTAGTTGTGGGTTTGACGTAGATGTCAGTGTTGAGTCAGTCGCTGGAAATGCAGATGGAGAGGTTTAGGAAGGGGAGGGAGGTGCCTGAGATGGTCCAGGTGAACTTGAAGTCAGGGTGGAAGGTGTTCGTGAAGTTGATAAACTGTTCAGCCTCCTCATGGGAGCACAAGATGGTGCCAATACAGTCATCGATATAGCGGAGGAAAAGGTGGGGAATGGTGCCGGTGTAACTGTGGAAGATGAACTGTTCCACATACCCGACAAAGAGGTAGGCATAGCTGGAGCCCATGCAGGTGTCCCTGGCTACCCCTTTGGTCTGAAGGAAGTGGGAGGATTTGAAGGAGAAATTGTTGAGGGTGAGGACCAGTTCAGCCAATCAAATGAGTGTGTTGGTGGAATGGTACTGGTTGGGTCGATGGGAGAGGAAGAAATAGAGTGCTTGGAGGCTTTCATCATGGCAGATGGACGTGTACAGGGAGTGGATGTCCATAGTGGAGAGGAGGCATTATGGGCTGGGGAACCAAAAGTCATGGAGGAGGGGGAGGGAGTGGCTGGTGTCCCGAATGTATGTGGGAACATCCTGGAGCAAGGGGAACAGGACGGCGTCAAGGTATGCGGAGATACGTTCTGAGGGGCAGGAGCAGGCAGGGACGATGGGTCGACTGGGGCAGCCAGGTTTATGACTTTTGGGTAAGAGGTAGAACCAGGCGGTGTGGGGTTCCCACACAATTAGGTTGGAGGCTGTGGATACTAGATCCCCTGAGGTGATGAGGTTGTGGATGGTCTGGGAGATGATAGTTTGGCGATGGGAGGTAAGGTTGTGGTTGAGGGGGCAGTAGGAGGTGATGTCTGTGAATTGGCGTCTGGCTAAAGCAAATTCAGCTTAACTTCAGTAATTGGAAAACTTCTGCAAATAATAATTAAGTACAAAATATTATATGTAAAAATGTGGATTGATTAAGGAGATCAAACATAGATTTCTTAAGAGAAAATTATGTTTAACTAACTGACTGGTGATAGGTAACAGAGAGTGTTGATCAAGGCAATCCTGTTGATGTGCTGCACATGGAAGGCATTTGATACTGTATCACACAACAAGCTTATGAGCAAAGTTAGAACTAGTGGAATAACAGAGAAAGTAATAACATGGGTTTAATAAAAGGCTGAGCAATAGGAAACTGTAATGTTTAGTGAATGTTTCTTATGTACAGGCACACTTCTTGAGAAGTCTCCCGGCGTCTGTTTTGGAAGTCTTGCCTTTTTTTGCGATATATATCAATAATCTAGATCTTGGAATACAGGCCACAATTTGAAATTTGAAAACCTGCAGGTATAGTGAACTGTTCGGGGCTAGTGTAAAACTTCAAAAGGATACAGTAAAATTGGTGGAGTGAACATATGAGTGGCATATGAAGTTCAGTGTGGAGACGTGTAAGGTAGTAGATTTTAGTCAGATGAACATGGAACAACAATATAAAATAAGTGATATAACTCTAAGGGGGGGATACAGAGACAAAAAGGGCCTGTGTGAAGCTACAGAGACAGAAAGGGCCTGTGTGAAGCCCTTTAAACGTGACAGTACAAGTTGAGAGAATAGTTAATAAAGCATAAAGTTTCCTAAGATTGTTTTAAGTAGGGTATAAAGTACAAGGGAATGGAGATTATGTTGAAGTTAGACAAGATATTAGTTCAGCCTCATCTGGACATTGCATCCAGTTCTGGTACCATGCTTTCGGAAGGCTGTAAAGGCATTGAAGGCAGTGCAGACTAGTTTTGTGGGAATGCTTTCAGGCATGAAGAATTCCAGTTATGAAGATAGATTAGAAAAGCTGGGACTATGCCCCTTGGAAAAGAGAAGGCTCAGACAAGAGCTGGTTGAAGAATTCAAATTCATGAGAGGCCTGGAAAGAGAAAATAGGGAGGGAATATTCCTACCCATAAAAGAATCAAGAATGTGAGGGCTCAGATTTAAAATAACTAGGAAAAGAAGCAAAAATGATGTGAGAAAAAGTTCTTTCACACAGTCAGTGTTTAGGGTCTGGAAACCACCGCTTGAGACTATGGTGGAGGTAAGTTCAATTAAGAGATTTAAAAGAGACTTGGACTGTTATTTGAAAAGAAAGAACATGCACAGTTAAAGGGAGATGGCAAGAGAATAGCACTGTGAAATGCTCACCTTGAGAACCAGCGCAGACACAGTAGGCCAAATGGCCACCACCTGTGCTGTAACAGTTCTGTGATTTAACATCTTTCTCACTTATCCATGTAATGTGGGCATCGCTGTCAAGACACTATTTATTGCTCTTTACTATTTCCCTTGATGGATGATGACCTGCCATTTTGTTGAAGTCTTTGTGATGTAGGTAAACCTGCAGTGATGTTCGAATGTTTCAGGAATAAATAAGCAATAAATACTCACTGATAAACAGCTAATTATAAATAATTTTTATGCAGATTTCTCACAGACAATTCATGACATCAGGAATGCATATTAAACTTAAAGGGGTCAAAAATTGAGGTATTAATTTTGACGATTATCTTTCCAATATCCTCAGTTCTCTTTTTTTCTAATTCTAAATTTTGTTTTCTGTCTCACCCAAACTACCTATTTTTCAGCCTTTATTTTCCCTAGAAAACACAGTTGAAACCTTTCACAAACTATTTTCTTCAGATAGTAATTAACAATTATTAATAAGCTTTTGTTTTAAACTTAACTTATTGTTTGAAAATTAGCTTCAAAAATGTTATTTTAATTAATCAAAAAACAGCACTGAAAATTGATAGTTACAAAATGTAAATACATCACTATTTTCAATATTTTTATGCGTGAAAATATACTAAAGTATTCAACCAATTTGCTGGCAATCCCCAAATCCAGTCTACACACAGGGCGAATGTACTTTTTTCAGTTAGAGTTTTGTTGAGAGATTCATGGAACCTGTTCACATCGCTTGGAATGACTTTTCTCATGCAATCTTCCAGTCATCATCTCATTAATTAAGTATGCAAGTACTGTGGCACATTTCTTAGGAAATTCTGTGGCTGGAAAGACACAAGTATTCGCCACTGGTGGGATTTTCCAGCATTCATGCAGTTGACACCATATTTAAAGTCTAGCTGCACACTATTTCATGACGGCAGTATTCAAGTTTCTGCATTCAGGACATGTCCCAGATAAAATAAAGTAAATCTTGCTCCTTGCTTCATGGACAGGGATGTGGAAGTGTTGATAGAAGGGTAGTGAAAAAGAGGGCAGTTGTTTTTCCAGTTGGCCAACCCAGGAGGCCACACCAGCAAACCAAACCAACCTGGGCAGAAATTGTAGCCTAGGTCAGTGCTATTTCCTGAATGAAGCAGAACATCCAGCAGTGCAGAAAAAAATTCAATGATTTTCTGGGCTCTTCAAGGATTGGTGCCACTGTCTTCTCTCTGCTACGAGAAGCTCATAGGCCATCATGCCACCTCGAAATGTGCCATTACACTTGAATCTCAAGAAGGCTCCTTGGACTATAACTCTCAGTATTGCATGCAGCATGTCCATTCAGCTGGACTCACCGCCTCATCCTCCCATATGTTTAACCCTTCCTGTCCCCTGCACTTCCTACTCACTCACTGTGGACACTTCATCACCTCTCTTGTTCATGTATCACCACGAACTTCTGTTTCATCCACTTCCATCATAATTAATCCACCATTTGTCTCATTGCAGGAAGGCCTTGTCCACCTCCTGAGCTGATATCTCCATGGTACCCTGCCTGATATAACTAATCCACAAAGTGGTAACACTTGCTTGCAGGACTGACTGTGCCCCAACCCTATAATGCAGGGATATGGAGCCCTGCAGTTTGGTAGAACCAAGTGCCTTACTGGCCATGGCTAAAAACCCTGGACTGGAATCAGATGAGCCTGCTGACTGACTATGGTAGTAGTCCTAACTGACCACAGTGCCCCTTCACCCCAAGAAGGGTTGGTCACCTTTGACTTTTACTATGGTTGTTGTTTTAAGGTACTGACAATGTGTTTGCCATGTATTCTATTGGCATATCACTGAGCTGCATTGCTATGTGTCCACCTCTTTGCTTGTTCAGTGCTTCTCATATAATAAGCCTCTCTTTCTGCACAAAGAAGGAATGCAAACCACAGAGACCAGTAGCCCATAACTAAGCAGTAAAAACCTTGTGCACTAAGAAAGCAAAGTGAGCCACACATACACTGACAGCACATCAGTCAATATTGAAGTCAGTGAGTGTGTGCTCAGAAAGCAATGTGAAGCACACTGAGGCTTGATAGCCCCCAAATAAGCACAATGTGAGTGACTGCTAAAGAAAACAAGCTACAAACTGTCTGTGAGAAAGCATGAGATGTATTTATGTCCTTTTACATATATAATGATCTGGCAAAGGTCTCAGTGTTCCTGAATTCCAGAGTCAAGTGTTAAAGCACTGAAGTGGTGTGGAAATTGGTTGAAGACCAGGCTTCATGATGTGGTGGAGCTGGTGGCTTGCTGATGTTGATTTCCATGGACAAAGGGTTGAGGAGTATGGTGACCATGGAGCATGCAGTTACATTGTTATTAAGAAGTAGTTGGATGATGGATGGGAGAAACACCTAGCAAGCTGCAGTTGCCAGGTTGCATTTTTTCTAATTTACATGTCAGAAATGTTCACCTTCTAGATTCTCAGGGAAGGAAAAGAGCATTGGAATTGGCTTACAAACAAGGTCATCTGAAACTTTGATGAGATGGAAATGCATAGAAATAAACTAATTGCTGGAGACAGCATTTAATGCTTGACAGGCTCATTTTGAAACTTTTTCTCACAATGAGAATCAGATTTTCTTCATTCTCACTTTATTATTTTACTGTTCTCAGCATTACTTATGCCATATTAGGGAGAAGAAATGTCTGCCAATAGCCAAAACTCATTCATTTTTGAAACTGCTAGAGCCAAAGCACAACTCATTCTGAGCTGAAATATTTTGATAATTTAACTTGTCAACTTTAATGTGCTATTTGAGGAAAATTGTATGTGGCTATGAATGTCTCAAATTTAAAACCATTTCTGTCTTTTATCATATTCTGATGTATCTGCCATACATTTATTACATTTTCAATTCAATATCATGATATGCTGATAATTAAAAACTAAGGCCTCAGCTATGTAATTCTTCTTGATCCCTTCTTAAAATGTTTCGTAGAGCCCTGTAATTAATACATGTATAAAATAGTGAGGAAGGTCAATCAGATTAATATTTCCTAAGATTATTGACAACTATGTCTTGTAAGTTGATATTTTCCCTTTTTAAATAACAAAAAATAAATCTCTTCTCATTCAGCATTTGAACTGTGATTGTAACACATTCAGTTCTATATACATCAAATAATGTAAATGTAAATTACAACCAAATGGTCAGTGTAGTGATTGTAATGAGGTCAGCCAGATGGATGTCATAGAATGAGTTCACTGTTTGGACCAGCTTAACAACCCCAATCAGGGAGCGCTGGCTATTGGTAAAAACCGGAGTGTCAGACAACCTGGGAGTTGACTCCTTCAAGGATCTACGAGAGTTAAGTACCCTCCATGTGTATATAAAGGTTAATTTGGTGACAGGACACTAGTTTCTGTGGGGTTATTTCAATGGCGATAGGAGTAAAGCATATCCTGAAGAGACTTGCTTGCAACAGACATCTTTGAGATGTGGTAAGCATTTCTGACATCATACCGTTGTTTGGAAAGCTTGACTTGTTCGACCCTGCTGTCTAAGACTGGGCTCAGTATTTGGAAAGAATGTGTTATTTTTTCTGGGCAAATGACATTGGGGCAGATGAAATGTAACAAGTAATTTTCCTGATAGCTTGCAGACACAAAGCTTTTTTGGTTATTAACTTTCCCTCAGGAACCAGATACTAAAGCCTATCAAGAGGTAATGGATTTAGTTAATACATGTATAAAATAGTGAGGAAAGTCAATCAGATTAATATTTCCTAAGATTATTGACAACTATATCTTGTAAATTACGAGTTGTCTCGTAAGCAATGTTACGACCCCAAGCTGCCTCTAATCCTGAGATGCTATCAGTTTTACTCGGCAATTCCAGAACCAGGGGAATCCATTTTGGGATTTTTGACTAAGTTAAAATAACTGGAGAGGTATGTGACTTTGGTTTAATTCTTAATGAGATGCTGTGGGATCAGTAGATAGTGGGATTAATGATATAACCATAAAAAAGCACCAACTAACTGAAGCCCTACTGGACTTCATACAGGCATGACAAATTCTAGTTGGACTAAACAGGATAAACAGAGAAAGATGTTCCTGATGACCAGGAAATCCAGAACTAGGGGTCACAGTCTTAAGATGGGTGTATCTAAACCCCAAGGACTATGGCAGTTCAAGGAGACACCTCACCATGATTGTATGCACTATAGACCAAACCACGACAGCTAATGAGATTGTAGAGTGCTGCCGTCAATCATGATTTTCATACTTGGTCTAATGGCCTGCTTGACTAACAATGTTAGGGGATGAACCGTAGTAAGTCTTAACAAGAAGACACTTAACTTAACAAAAAGATGTAGTTTATTACATGATCGCAAGAGGCACGAGTGATATTGATTTTAGTTTTACTAACCTATGAGTAACTCACTTCCTGTCTCCTCAATAACTGACCAACATCCACAAGCCATATGTCAAGAGTGTGATGGCATATTCTCCATTTGCCTGAATGGATGTAGCACCAACAACACTGAAGAAGGTTGACATCAAGAACAAACCAACGTACTTGATTGGCACTTTATCCACTACTTTCAGCGTTCGCTGTCTTCACCACAGATATACAGTGACAGCAGTGAGTAGCATCTACAAGATGAACTGCAGTAATTTATCATGCCTCCTTTTACCATCCTTTGCAAACCCACAAGATTTACCACCTAGAAAGACAAGAGGATCAGTTGCATGGGACTCATCATCTTTCTAGGTTCCCCTCCAAACCACACACCAAAACTAAATTGGAACTATATTGCCATTCCTTTGTTGTCAATGAGTCAAAATCATGGAACTTCCTTCCTAACTCCATCATGGGTGCCCCTACACTTTTAAGTACTGCAAAATCTCCATAAATATTTTAAACTTATATAAAGGTAACTATTTGGTCATGAAAGGGAGATAGCTGAACTGGCACATTAATCTAAAGGATAGATTATTGGAGAAGCAGCGGCAGAATTTAACGGGCTATTTCAGATTACTCAAAATAAGGATATTGCTACTATACAGAAAGGGAAAACCACCATTTGTGGTTGATTAGGGAAAGCATCAAACTTATGGGAAAAGCATATACATGCACTACAACAAATATCAGGTCAAATGATTGTCCAGAATGTAAAAAAACAGAAAAAAATGACTGCAACATGAATCAGGAGAAAGAAATTACAATACAAGGAAACTATCTAGCAATATAAAAACAGATAGTGAGAGCTTCTGCAGGAATTTAAAAACAAAAAGAGTAATTAAAATGAGTTTTGGTCCCTGAGAGTTCACAATTATGGAGTTAATAGTAGGTAATAAGAACATGGTAGATGAAATGAACAAATATTTTGCTCCTTTCTTCACTATTAAAGCATTAAAAAATTCAGTAACAACTATGAATTAG
This sequence comes from Chiloscyllium plagiosum, assembly GCF_004010195.1. Taxonomy (NCBI): domain Eukaryota; kingdom Metazoa; phylum Chordata; class Chondrichthyes; order Orectolobiformes; family Hemiscylliidae; genus Chiloscyllium; species Chiloscyllium plagiosum. The sequence goes on along the minus strand of NC_057728.1, from coordinate 43,333,778 downwards.
GAAGTGAAAGGGAGAGAGGACCCTCATGAAATTATATGAGTAAAATGGTGTTTAGAAAGGTGAGTGAGCTATTAGCTGACAAGCCTACTGGTCCATATGAATTTCATCTTAGGCTTTTAAAAGTGTGACTAATGACCCAATGGATGCATTGGTGTTCATTTTTCAAAGTTCAGACTGGAAAACTGTAAACATATTCCTTCCATTCAAAAAGGGACAGAGACAGAAACAGGACACCAGAGGCCACTTAGTTGTGGCCTATGCATTTGTTGTAAGGAAGGCATATGAATTGATCATTAAGGTGATTATAGCTCAGCACTTCAAAAACATTCAAGATAATTCTGACGAATTAGAATGGGATTATCAAAGTAACATCATATTTAACCAAGTTATTGGAGTTCTTTGAAGGAGTAACATGCAGTGTGAATAAAGCACAGTCTGAAGTACAGAAGTACTGTACACTGTACTTGAATTTCTACAAGGCATTTGATAAGTTGCCCCATCAGATATTATTGCATAAAAACTCCAGGTACAAGAGGTAACATATTAGCACAGATAGAAGGTCAGCTGGCTGCAGGAAAATAATCGGCATAAATGGATCCTTAGGCGAAAGTAAGGACTGCAGATGCTGATGAAGTACTTTTGCCCGAAACGTCGATTTTCCTGCTCCTTGGATGCTACCTGACCTGCTGTGCCTTTCCAGCACCACATTCTCGACATAATGAATCCTTGTTTGATTGGTAGGATATGATGAATGGAGTCCTGCAGTCTGTGCTGGGTCCTCCGTGTTTTACAACTTACAAATTACTTAGAAAGGCACAGCTAAATTTGCAGATCGTATAATTCCTATAGCGCAGAAAGCGACCATTCAGCTGATCGAGTGTGCACTGACCCTCCAAAAAGCATCTCATCTAGACCCAGCCCCCCACCTAATCCCCGTAACTCCACCTTTTATCATGCTAACCCACACAGCTTGAACATCGTTGGACTGTGGGAGGAAACCAGGGCACCCAGCGGAGCCCCACACAGACTCAGGGAGAATGTGCAAACTCCACGCAGACAATCATCTAAGGTTAGAATCAAACCCAGGTGCCCAGCACAGAGACGGCAGTGCTAACCAGTGAGCCATAGTACTGTTGTGTCATCAAAGAGTGTCACCAAAGAGGTAGGAACGTACCCTGTGAAGAAGACATAAGGAGTGTGCAGATGGACATAGATAGGTTGAGAGAATGAACAAAAATCTGAACCTGGCAGTTGAGATATAATGCGGGAAAATGTGAATGTTACTTAAATGGAGAAAACCTGCAGAATTCTGAGGTGCAGAGGGATTTGACACTCTAGTTCATGACTCAAGATGTTAGAATGCAGGTAATATACACAGTCAAGAAAATTATGGGATGGTATCCTTTATTAAGAGAGGATTTGGAAATAAAATTAAAATTGTATGCTTCAGTTATACAAGGTATTGCTGAGACAACTTTTCAAATTCTGCAGTTCTGGTCTTATTTAAGGAACGATGTAAATGTATTGGAGGTAGTTTAGAGAATTAAATTGATACCTGGAACATATGGGTTGTCTGGTAAGGACAGTTTAAAAAGGCTTGTTTCCACAGGAGTTTAGAAGAGTGAGGGTGTTTCAGGTACATATATTTGGCAGCGGCTGAATCCCGAGACACTACATGTGTAGTATCTCCCACCCGCCCCCCCCTCCTCTAGCCAAAAAAAAAGACTCTTGTGTGTTGCAAAGGTAAGGCGTTTCAATTGATATTTCTTGTGTTTCATGAGTTTGAGTAAAAGTTTGCTATTAGTTGGTTATTTGAATAAGACCATAAAGAAGTACTAACAATTGTTTAACTCATAAATTTGTATAAATTAATTTATAGGTAGAGATGGCTGGACAGGTGATGTGCTGTGGGCTGTATGATGTGGGAGCTGGCTGATCCCATTGCGAACAGCATCTGCAGCAAGTATTGGTTGCTGGAAGAACTCCGGATCAGAGCTGATGATCTGGAATCTGAACTTCAAACGCAGCGTCACATCCGGGAGGGGGAGAGTTACCTGGACGCCTTGTTTCAGGAGGCAGTCACACCCGGCAGATTAAGTAATTCAAATTTAGTCAGTGATCAGGAACAACAGGGTGTGACTGTAAGTGAGGCAGGTAGGGGGATTCTGAGTTCAGGAGAAAGTGAGGACTGCAGATGCTGGAGATCAGAGCTGAAACGTCAATTCTCCTGCTCCTTGGATGCTGCCTGACCTGCTGCGCTTTTCCAGCAACACATTTTCAGCTCGGATTCTGAGTTCAGCAGTGAGGAGCCTCAGCCCTTGACCTTATCCAACAGGTGTGAGATTCTTGCTGCCTGTGTGGATGAGGAAAAGGGCTGTGGGGAGGAAGAGCCAGCTGACCACGGCACCGTGGTGCAGAAGGCCAATCAAGAGGGGGAGAGCAAAAAACAAGTAGTTGTTATAGGCGATTCTATAATTAGGGGGACAGATAGTACTTGATAAGCTAAAAGGTCTAAAAACTGATAAATATCCTGGCCCGAATGGGCTACATCCTAGAGTTCTAAGGGAGGTGGCTGAAGAAATAGTGGAGGCATTGGTTGTAATCTTTCAAAAATCACTGGAGTCAGGGAAAGTCCCAGATGATTGGAAAATCACTGTTGTAACCCCCTTGTTCAAGAAAGGATCAAGCTAAAAGATGGAAAATTATAGGCCGATTAACCTAACCTCAGTTGCAGGTAAAATTCTAGAATCCATTGTGAAGGATGAGATTTCTAAATTCTTGGAAGTGCAGGGTCGCATTAGAACAAAACAGCATAGATTTAGTAAGGGGAGGTTGTACCTGACAAACCTGTTAGAATTCTTTGAAGAGGTAACAAGTAGCTTAAACCCGGGTGGATGTTATCTACCTAGACTTCTAAAAGGCCTTTGATTAAGTGCTTCACGGGAGGCTGCTGAGTAAGGTGAGGGCCCATGGTGTTTGAGGTGAGCTACTGGCATGGATTGAGGATTGGCTGTCTGAGAAGGCAGAGAGTTGGGATGAAAGCAAAGTTTACAACCTTTATCTTTCTCTGAATCATTTTTCAAAATAAGGCCTCCCAAATTGGGAAGTCAATGCAATGCAAATGGGAGGGAATGATTTGTTTGCATGTGTGTCTGCACAATGCAAACACACCCATTGGAGGGAATTGAAACAGAAACTTGCAAATACAATTACAGAAACATATGTTGTAACCACAGGCAACTATTTCTGTAGTTCTGTGTGCACATTCCAGGAAGCTCTAAATGCTTACATTTTACATAACTTCCAGATTCCAGGAATGTTTGCAACCATCTCCACACACCTGCACCATTTTTTTGCATTTGCTCATGTGTTATGAATAAAATTATGTTACTTCAGAAGGTATGGATAATGACCTCAGTGCAAAATTAGCAGTCCAATGACAAACGTAGCTACAATGTTTTCCTTTTAACTTCTAGGGTTTTCATTTAACAGAATTTTTAAAATGTGCAAAATTTATAAAAGACAGAGAGTAAAACAATTACCAGACCTGGAAAGGAAATCAATTTTAAAGAAACATTACTGGTTGAATCTGTTGAACTGACTTTGCAAAACTTTTGACTGAATTGCCTAATTGAAAGCTGAGGTACTGATCTTCAAATTTACATAGAGTTTTATTGGAAGTTAATAATTCTGGTCTTGCAATTACATTCAACTGAGGTATTCCTTGGGTTACTTGATAGCAACTTAATCTCTGGCCAGACTGTTAATTTCTTTTCCACATAATGACTTTAATTTATTAAAAGCATGCAGTATGTCAGGAGACTTTGTTTAGTTGAAACTTTAGAACAAGTCATTAGAAAGGGATCTGGCAAAAAGCTTTCTGTTGCCCAATAGCATCAAGAATCATTTACTGATAATTTGCTGTTTGTAGACCTTTACGGAGTACAAATAGGCTCATGTTTTTGCCAACAATAATGTAGTGATTACTCCTAAAGAACAATAAATGGCAGCTTTGAAATGCCCTGAAGACATGAAAGCTGCTACTTAAAAACAATGATAATGAAACTATTCCTCCAAGGTGATGCAAAATGGATGATCATGAATTAGAAGTCTATGCAATTCTGTTTTGCTTGTCATGGTAAATTAAATCAAATGGGGTGAAAAAAATACTGCTGTTCAGTTATTTCTCCTTTTGTGCCGTATATTACATTTCACTTTTAATTTTTATAGAGTCATACGGCAAGTAAACAGATCCTTTGACCTAACTTGTCAATGTCAACCAGGTTTCCTAAATTGAACTCGTCCCACTTGACTGCATTTGGCCTGTATCCCTCTAAAATTTTCATATCCATGTACCCATCCAAATGCCTTTTAAATGTCATAATTGTACTCACCCCTACCATTTCCTCTGGCAGCCCGATCCACAAATACACCAGCCTTTATGTGAAAAAGTTGCCCCTCAGGACCCTTTTAAATCTTTCACCTCTCATCTTAAATTTATGTCCTCAAGTTTTAGACTCCCTGACCTTGGGGAAAATAACTTGGCTATTGACCTTATCTAGGCCCTCATTAATTTATAAACCTCTGTAAGTGTCCTGTGCTCCAGGGAAAAAAAATCCCAGCCCTTTCAGCCTCTCCTTATAACTCAAACCCTCCAGTCTCGGTAACATCCTTGTAAATCTTTTTGGCACACTTTCCAGTTTAATACCTTCGATAGTAGGGTGACCAGAATTGTATGCAGTCCTCCAAATGGGGCCATACCAATGTCTTGTATAGCCATAACATGAAGTCCCAACTTCAGCATTCAGTGCTCTGCTCAATGAAGTCAAGCATGCCAAATGCCTTCTTCACCATCCTGTATACCTGTAATGCCACTTTCAAGGAACTATGTGCCTGCACTCTAGGTCTGTCAGTTCAACAACACTCCCCAGGGACCTACCATTAACTGTGTAAGTCCTACCCTGGTTTGTCGTACCAAAATGCAACACCTTGCATTTATCTAAATTAAACTCCATCTGCCATTCTTTGGCCCTCTGGCCCAGTTGGTCCAGATTCCATTGTATTCTTAGATAACCTTCTTCACTGTGCATTATACCATCAATTTTGATGCCATCCACAAACTTACTAACCACGCCATCTATATTGTCAACCAATTTGTTTATATAAATGATGAACAACAATGGATCCAGGATGGATCCTTGCAGCACACAGCTGGTTACAAGCCTCCAGTCAGAACAACAATTCTCTCCCACCATCTTTCTTTGTTTGAACTGAGAATCGTGTCAAAGTCAAGCTGCGAATAACGGCTATATATAATTCAAGACCAATTTCAAGCTGTGGCTTTTTGGCTTTCTTTACAGGCATGATTTGTTAGAGGAAGCTCGGAGAAAAGGTTTGCCATTTGCACAATGGGATGGACCGACAGTTGTCGCATGGCTTGAGGTAAAACTGAATAAAAACAGTGCACTAACAAATTATTTCACTAATCTGTATGAGCAATATGTGCTATTTATAAACAACAGTGCATTTTTTTAAAAAAACGCCTACTGGAATGGCATTTTATTGTTTGTTTTATTGACATTATAAGGGTAACTGTGAATCTGAGTCTCCAGAAATTTGCATCTCAGATTGTTTGAATGAACTTGTTCAGCCAACAACATCCCTGCCCTACCCAATTCAAAAAGTAATTAATTAAATTAAAACCATGGTGTTGCTAATATCCAAATTCTCAATATATCCTCCCAGCTGGTAAGACTTCACAGCAGAGGTATAAAGCTATAAAATTGCTATAACAGATTATTTCTCTGGGAGGATAGCTGCAAAAATTAATTTTATTTAAAATGGACCTTTATTTTACTTTTGTTGTTATATACTCTGGTAACACAAAACAATGTTATTCCATTACAGAATAATTAGTTTTTGATAATGCATTTATAATATTAATTATACCATTCATAAGATTCCCAAATGCTTCAAAGCTTTTGTTTAATGCTCTTAAGATGTTGATGAAGTTGATTTACTTCTTTTCTAACCTCCATGACACCACTCCCAATTCCAAGTGTAAGACACTTGGAGTGCTGTTCTAGCTTCTGAGATTCCACTTCTGAGGTTACTGATTAGGTCCTATCTGCTCAATCTTGCCTCTTGCCTGAACTTCGGTTGTAGGTAAAGTGTTAGAAAAGGTCATAAGAGTTAGGATTTATAATCAGCTAGAAAGGAATAAGTTGATTAGGGATAGTCAACACGGTTTTGTGAAGGGTTGGTCATACCTCACAAACCTATTGAGTTCTTTAATATGGTGACCAAACAGATGGATGAGCGTAAAGTGGTTGATGTGGCACAAATGGATTTCAGTAAGGCATTTGGTTAGGTTCACATGGTAGGCTATTGCACAACATATGGTGGCATGGGATTGAGGGTGATTTGGCGGTTTGGATCAGGAATTGGCTGAAAGAAGACAGGGAGTGTTGATTGATGGGAGATGTTCATCCTGGAGTTCAGTTATTATTGGCCTACCGCAAGGATCTGCTTTGGGGTGACTGATTTGTCATTTTTATAAATGACCTAGATGAGGGCGTGGGAGGATGGGTTAGTAAATTTGCGGATGGCACTAAGGTGGGTGGAGTTGTGGATAGTGCGAAAGGACGTTGCAGGTTACAGAGAGAAATAGATAAGCTGCAGAGCTAGGCCGAGAAGTGGCAAATGGAGTTTAATGTGCTAAAGTATGAGGTGATTCACTTTGGAAGGAGCAAGAGGAATACAGAATACTGGACTAATGGTAGTATAGATGAGCAGAGAGATCTTGGTGTCTATGTGCACAGATCCCTGAAAGTTGCCGCCCAGGTTGATAGTGTTGTTAAGAAGGCATACAGTGTCTTGCTTTTATTGGTAGAGGGATTGAGTTTTGGAGCCATGAGGTCACGTTACAGCAGTACAAAACTCTGTTGCAGTCATACTTGGAGTATTGTGTACAGTTCTGGTCACCACATTATAGAAAGGCTGTGGAAGCTTTGGAAACGGTACAGAGGAGATTTACTATTTTGATGCCTGGTATGGAGGGAAGGTCTTATGAGGAAAGGCTGAGGGACTTGAGGCTGTTTTCAGAGAGAAGAAGGTTGAGGGGTGACTTAATTGAGACATATAAGATAATCAGAGGGTTAGATAGGTTGGACAGTGAGAGGTTTTTTCCTTTGATGGTGATGGCCAGCACAAGGGGACATAGCTTTAAATTGAGGGGTGATAGATATAGGACAGATGCCAGCGGTAATTTCTTTACTCAGAGAGTTGTAGGGGTGTGGAATGCCCTGCCTGCAATTGTAGTAGACTTGCCAACTTTATGGGCATTTAAATAGTCATTGGATAAACATATGGATGAAAATGGAATAGTTTAAGTTGGATGGGCTTCAGATTGGTTTCACAGGTCGGCGCAACATCGAGGGCCAAAGGGCCTGTAATGCACTGTAATGTTCTATGACCTTTATTCGTAATGTGGTGACCCTTGGATTAAACCACCACCAGTTGTCTCTCTCAAATGAGAGCATTGAAGACTGGGCTCAGAAGACTGTGGAAAGAATGCATTATATTTTGACATTGTGATGCAAGCTTTTCTGTCTTCTTTTTCTGCCTAGCTTTCGCTGAGGCACCAGATATGAAAACCTTTCAAAAATTTACTGACACAATTAAAGAATATTACAAACCCAAGTCTCCTCTAATTCTGAAGTGCTATCACTTTTACTTGGCAATTTGAGAAACAAGGAAATCTGTATCGGAATTTTTGACTAGATTAAGATGACTGAGAAGCCTGCGAATTTGGTTTAACCCTTTGGGCGATGCTTAGAGACAGCCTAGGATGTGGGATAAATTATAAAACTGTGCAAAAGCACCTGCTCGCTAAAGCTCTACTGAACTTCAAACAGGTTTTTCCACTGGCTTTAACAATGGAAAATGCAGCAAGTGCAATACCTGAGTTGCAAAGTATTCCAATGGAAGTGAACACTTTTGCCAGTCTACCTGAGCCTGGGGGACAACATTTGAGTGCAGGCAATTATATAGCCTTACTGAGGATGTATTGTGATCAGATGGACACTAGGTCAACCCATGGAGAATCCCCAAAACAAAGCCAAGCCTCAGCCAAATGGTTAAAATTTTCTTCAGAATCCTGGCCAGCAAGCTATTGTAGTGGTTGCTGGTGTTTGGACTTGAGACAGAGAAGTGTCCTACTGCACCTAAATTGAGTAAGATAATTTATAGGCCAACACCCAAGAGGATGTCCAGGAGAGTTCATATCTTGGAAAATCCATCAATGGCTGATTTGGAACATTTAAATTGCTTAGCAATATCCAAATCAGAGCTAATCAGGATAAATGGCTGGATAAATAGTTGTCTGGTTCTGGTGGAGCTCAATACTGGTGTGGCCACATCAGTGATTGCAGAACCAGTTTTTAATAAAATTTACTCTGGGCTCATATTGATTTTGAAGCCCGATGGATCAGTTTATCTTAGTGAGGATTTTAATAAACAATAAACTGTTTTTTTGCAACTGGATAAATATCCAATCCCTCAGGATTTATGTGCAAAGCTGGCCAGGTGAGCGGGAGTGCTGTTCCTTGACGAAGGTTCTTGAGACGTGCTTGGTTGCAACTGCATTTCGACCAGGATTCCCAAAAAAGTGCTACAATTAATACCCATAAGGGTTTGTGCCAATGTATAACACTGCCTTTGGGGGTATCACTGGCCTGTTCAATTTTTCAGCAGAAGATGGAAAACATTTTACAAGGTTTATGTCAGGTTTCCATTTACCTCGATGGCATCCTGATAACAGGGAAAACTAATAAGAACACTTAGAGAACTTGGACATAGTCCTAGGGCATTTTTCCAAGGCAGGCATATGCTTTTGAAGGGAAAACTTTGTTCCAGATTTCCTAAATGACCTACTTGGGCTACAAGTTTGACAAGACTGGGTTCCACCTGTTGCAAGATAAAGTGCCCTGGCTCTCACAAGAGTCCAGGAGCATAGGTCATTTCTGGGCCTGGTAATTATTATGGAAAGTTAATAATAACCTGACATCCATCCTAGCTCCTTTACATTAACTTCTAAAAAAGGGTCAGCCTTGGAAATGGTCTCATTGACAAGCCCTAGCTGTCAATGAAGAGAAAAACAGCTATCATCCTCAAATGTGTTAGCATGCTGTGATCCCAAGGAGGACCTGGTGTTGACATGCGTTGCCTCCCCATAGGGAATCGGGGTGGTATTAGCTTATTTGTTGTCCACTGGGGAGGAACATCCAAAAGCTTATGAATCCAGGACTTTGGCTAAGGCAGAGCATAAATACTTCCAGATATAAAAAGAAAAATTGGCAGTCATATTTGGAGTCAAGAAGTTTCACCAATACCTTTATGGATGGAAATTTGTGATAATCACAGACCTCAAACCCCTCCTTAGTCTGCTTAGAGAGGACAAGACATTGTCACCCATTGCTTCGGCCTGTATTCAGCAGTGGGCTCTAATACAAAGTGCTTATAATTATAACTTAGAACACCATCCAGGAGGCCAAGCAGTGAATGTGAATGCATTGTGCAGCCTTCCATTAGCGTAAGCATCACTGGTTTTAGCCCAAATTGAAGCGTCTGTAATGATATTAAATTTTCTGGACACACTCCCATTCACAGTTAACAATATCTGACTTTGGACACAGAAAATTCCAGTCATTTCCGAACTGAAACAACTGGTATTAATGGGGGAAACCAAAAGGCCATCACAACTAGATTTGAAAGCTTTTTGGACCAAGAGAGATTGGCTCACAGTAGAGAATGAAATATTTTTCTGGGGAGCAAGAGTGACTGTCCCGAGCAAAGGTCCCCATCAAATACTGGCTGAGCTCCACCAGAGCCATCCAGGGGTCTCCAAAATGAAGATTCTGATAAGAAGTTATATCTGGTGGCCAGACTTAGATGTGGACATATCTATGTCAGTGGGCAGTGCCCAGAGTATCAACAAAGACAAAGGTTACCACCGGCAGCTCCCCCACAGCTGTGGGAATGGCCAGGTAAATCTTAGACTTGGTTGCATGTTGACAATGTAGATGTTTTCATCGGTTCAATGTTCTTAGTCATTGTAGAGGTCCACTCAAAGTGGTTGGATCCAGTGCGTAGACTCCATTTATCAGCCATTGGAACGATGATAGAAAAGCTGTATACATCTTTTGCAACACACGGAGTCCTGGAAGTGTTAGTCACAGATAATGTGTCATCATTTATCAGGAGGGAATTTTGTTATCTTTTAAAATCAAATGGCGTCCAACATATAAGGACTGTTCCATACCACCCATCATCCAATGGCCTTGCAGAAAAAGAGGTCAAAGCTTTGAAGGTTGGATTGAAGAAACAGCCTGCAGCCTCACTAGATACCAAGCTGTCATGATTTTTGTTTAATTATAGCACCACACCACATGGAACTACAGGGATAACATCTGTAGTGTTGCGAATGGGTAGAAGACTCCACACCAGGTTAAGTTTCATCTTCGCAGACCTGGTGGGTTGCAGGTGAAATGACATTAGAAACTCCAATGCCACACCTGAGACTCTGCTAAGTGAAGAGACAATTTGATAGAGAGGATGAAGTATGGTGTAAGAACCATGTAAATGACCCTGTACGGGTAAGAGGCATAGTTGAAATGAGGTCAGGACCAGTGACATATAAAGTTCAGTTAAGTGCAACGGTCCTGAATAATTATATGGACCATATGAAAGCCAAAAATTTGCAAACGGTGTGGGAGCAAAATGTGCCCTGCCTCTGGGAACCTTTGGAAATACTATTGGAACCCTCTCCATCAAAAATTGTTGTGTTTCTAATTCAGAGGACAAAAACAAAAACATAAATTGCTTGGAAAACTCAGCAGATCTGGCAGTATCTGTGGGGAGAAAATACAGTTAACATTTTAGGTTCAGTGACCCTTTGTCAGAACTGATGGTAGCAAGGGAAAGGTTGCTATTTACATAGATGTTGGTTTGGGAAGTGTGGGGAAAGTAGGTAAAGATAGAACCCAAAGAGACAGAAAAACAGTTGGTCAAAGAGGTGGTTAAAGATCAGTCTGGGGGATTAACTGTTAATTGGGATTATTAGTACAACCCATGACAATGGGTTGTGTGTGCAAGCAGCCCATCTGATGACAAGGTCTGGTGTGTGGGAGTTGGGGTAAGGACATGGTTTCAAACCCTAAAATTATTGAACTCGATACTGAGTCCTGAAGGCTGCAATGTTCCCAACAGAAAATAAGTGCTATTCTACCAGCTTGCACTGAATTTCGCTGAAGTACTGCAGCAAGCCCAAGGCAGAGATGTTGGCTGAAGTGGCTGGCAACTGGAAGCTCAGGGTCTCTTTTACAGACAGATTGCAGGTGTTTTAAAAAACAGTCATCCGGTCTGTGCTTCATTTTCACAATGTGTGCAATGAATATAGTAGACTAGATTGAGTAAAGTGCAGGTAAAGTGCAGCTTCATCTGGAAGGATGATTGGAGCCTTGGAGGAGGGTGAATGGGCAGGTATTACACCTTCTGCAATTGCAAGAGAAGATGCCATGGGGCTGTGGGGATGTGTTGGAAGTGATGGAGGAGTGTACTAAGGAATGGTCCTTGCAGAATGCTGAAAAAGTAGGGGAGGGGAATATGTGTCTGGTGATGGCATCCCATTGGAGGTGGTGGAAATGGTAGCTAATGATCCTTTGGATGTTGATGCTGGTGGGATCATTGGTGAGCACAAAGGGGGACCCTATTGATGTTGTTGGATGGAAGAGTGCTGGTGAGGGCCAAAGTGCAGGAGAGGTGTGAGGTCTGAAATGTGGGAGATGGGTCAGACATAGTTGAGGGCCCTGTCAACCACAGTGGTAGAAATTCCTCAATTGAGAAAAAAAGATGAACATTTCGGAGACCTCCTTAAAGAAACCAGTTTCATTGGAACAGGTGCAGCTAAGATGGAGAAACTGAGAGAATGGAATAATAGATTCTTGGAAGCATGGTGTGAGGATATATAGACAGGGTAACTGAGGAGTTAGTAAGTTTGTCATGGGTATTGGTGGCCAGTCTATGCCCAGAAATGGAAAAAGACATGTCGAGGAAGCGAAGGGAAGAGTCAGAGATGGGCCAGGTGAAGGTGAGAGCAGGGGGGTGAAAATTGGAAGCAAAATAAATAAAACTTTCCAATTCATGATAAGAGAGGGAAGCAGTATCAATGAAGATATTGCTATACTGCAAAAGAGTTGTGGGTGAGGGCCAGGGCCTCCAGAAGAGCTGCTAAGGACAAAAGAACTACCAATCCTACAAGCCTGAACGTTTGACAGCAGAGACATTGGTATTGTAGTCAAGAACTGCTGCTTGCTGTTGAAACAAGAAACTTGACAATTGGAACAATGAATTAGCAAAAGAATTGAGAGGTAGATTAAAATAAAAGTACATTGAAAGAAATAAGAAACAGGAAGAAAATATGGAAAGCAAATGTAATAAATGTATGGGGTTTCATTTGTTGTAAAAACATGCCATGTACAAATCAATTTATTAAGTGAGTTGAATGAATTGTTACTGCTGATTATAAATATCTACCTATACATTAATTTTTTATTATATATTCTGCATTGGCCATTTAAACATTCTTTTGTAATCTGGATAATGAGTGAATTATGTTTTTTTTTGCTCTACAGCTGTGGCTTGGAATGCCTGCATGGTATGTTGCCGCTTGCCGTGCAAATGTGAAGAGTGGTGCCATCATGTCTGCACTGTCTGACACTGAGATCCAAAGAGAAATTGGAATCAGTAATCCTCTTCATCGCTTAAAACTCAGACTGGCAATCCAAGAGATGGTGTCACTAACAAGCCCATCAGCCCCTCCAACATCGAGAACAGTGAGTGTCATTTATCATATTTTAATAAGCTTGATATTCTGATAATATTGGTATCCTTGTTTTCACACTTTTGAATGATGATAATACATATAGAATCATCATTAGCAGGGAAAGAATTACAAATTGGAATCAGATGTCAAATTTAACAGTATAAATGATACATGAGGGATTGTGAGTAACTGAAACCAGAGATCAGAATACATTGCTGAGATTCCTCCACACTACCTGCTAACTGTATATGGCTAACTATGATTTTTTAAAATGCAATTGATTTTTAAATATGAATATTTTACAGTGCTATAACATTGTTCGCTAGATTTTATGTGCTCTTGGCAGGCTTGTTTTTGATGGTCAGGTGTGATGATCATCTTCACACCAACTCCTAAACTTAGCTGGCGATTGATCATCCCATTCATCATATGTAAGTAAATAATTAAGTGTCAATTGTTAAAAACTCAATTGACCTCTCTTTTACCATGCCAGTGCCATTACTACAGTTAACATAAGCAGGTGGATGGGAGTAAGCAATATAATTTTTACAAAAAGTTTTTAAAAAGACAGGAAGTAAATGGGATTGCTATTTTCAAATGTGTCTTTCATGGATACAGAACTGGCTCAAAGGTAGAAGACAGAGGGTGGTGGTGGAGAGTTGTTTTTCAGACTGGAGGCCTGTGACCAGTGGAGTGCCACAAGGATCGGTGCTGGGCCTTCTACTTATTGTCATTTGCATAAATGATTTGGATGCGAGCATAAGAGGTACAGTTAGTAAGTTTGCAGATGACATTGGAGGTGTAGTGGACAGCGAAGAGGGTTACCTCAGATTACAACAGGATCTGGACCATTTGGGCCAATGGGCTGAGAAGTGGCGGATGGAGTTTAATTCAGGTAAATGCGAGGTGCTGCATTTTGAGAAAGCAAATCTTAGCAGGACTTATACACTTCATGGTAAGGTCCTAGGGAGTGTTGCTGAACAAAGAGACCTTGGAGTGCAGGTTCATAGCTCCTTGAAAGTGGAGACGCAGGTAGATAGGATAGTGAAGGCAGCACTTGGTATGCTTTCCTTATTGGTCAGAGTACTGAGTACAGGAGTTGGGAGGTCATGTTGCGGCTGTACAGGACATTGG